>NC_057715.1:13946833-13951998 GCF_004010195.1 Chiloscyllium plagiosum
AACCCTTTCAAGTTTCACAACATCTTTCCGATAGGAAGGAGACCAGAATTGCACGCAATATTCCAACAGTGGCCTAACCAATGTCCTGTACAGCCGCAACATGACCTTCCAACTCCTGTACTCAATACTCTGACCAATAAAGGAAAGCATACCAAACACCTTCTTCACTATCCTATCTACCTGCGACTCCACTTTCAAGGATCAATGAACCTGCACTCCAAGGTCTCTTTGTTCAGCAACACTCCATAGGACCTTTAAACCTATTCAATTGGGTAATAAGGTCTTTTGCTTTCCAATTGGTGTAAGAAAGCAGTGTCTTACAAGGATAGATGCGTTGGCCAACTAATATGTGGAAGCAGGTCATGTGATAAAACCTCCAGGAACACATTTACTCGTTTCTCTGAGGAGGCAGGTTCTCATTTTAAGTCCGAGAATGAGGCTGCTCCCGGCTATTCAGTTTGGACGGAAGATTGCTGAATCTGGAGAAACCTGGCAGTTAAAGCCAGGCAAGGATTGTAACCTCACCCCTCCATTGAGGCCCCTGACATCAACTATGTCCCCCTCATTTTTGTGATCCAGGTAGCATTTGGTTGCTTAAAGTACAGAATTTAAACTCTGATAAATTAGACAAGATTTTGAAGTTTTCACTTTGCATATATCAGAGCTAGCATGTGAGAAACAAACTTGTACAAAGCTTTTATACAAGATGAGAAGAAGCTACTGGTTTGACATAAAATGAGTGATGGAGACAGCCAATTCCAGCTGTATACCCTGGCTACTCCCTGACCAATCAGAATCTACCTTGCCTGCCCTGTGAATTAGAGGTTGACAGTTAACTGTTCTTGCTGCAGCTCTACACCATTGACGGTCCAACCAATCAGCACCCTCTTCTCACACTATACAAAATGGTGTCCCTTTGGTCAACCTCATACCTTATGTCCTGGCTCTGATGAGTTTAGAATACAGAGCTTCAAATTCTTGTCTCCTTTCAGAACCAATTAAGTCCCTGTGATCCCCTCTCCTCCTGGCCCATTCGGACACGAAGTTAAAATCAAGCCCCATGTGACTGTAGAGTACACAGGGTGACTGTGACAGGGGATGTTGAATTGGGGAATGTTCTGGCAAAGAAAGAAACCAGCAGGCCCTTCAGGTCTGTGCATCCTGAACATGGTCGAATGCTACCTGCTCCCCATTCGCTGTTCATAATCACTCACATATTTGTCACTTTCTAAACACATTGTTTGAATTTCTCTTTCAAATGTTGTTTTAAAATTGTCTGTCTCCTACTGTCTTACTGATACTCCCTTTCTCTCTCTCTCTCTCTCCCCTTTTCAGACACTCTTGTTCAGAATAGGTCCCTGTGACTGAGCTTTTGATCTTATGTCCTAATATGTCCATATGTGGTTCACTATTAAACTTTATATTGCTTTGTGAAATATCTTGGGGTATGCTATTATGTCAAATACTCATTATTTTATGCATGTTCATGCAGTTGGAGCAAGACTTCAGACTTCGCTTGGTTATGGGGTAGAGATTTCCTAGCTTCCTTTCTCATAGAATGACAGTGAATGTCACAAAATCTAAGCCATGATCTTCAATCTTTAACAGATGATCATAATCCCACCACAGCAAATGGTGGAACTTGAATTCGATAAAATTCTAGAATGAAGAGTCTAATAATGACCATGAAAACATGGTCAGGAAAAACCCATCTGATTGCATAATATCTGAGAGAGGGTCACCAGACCTGACATGTTAATTCTGATTTTTCTTCACAGCTGCTGTCAGACCTGCTGAGCTTTTTCAGCAACTTCTATTTTTTGTTCTTGATCTACAGCATCTGCAGTTCTTCCTATTTTTATTTGGTTCACTAATAACCTTTAGGGAAAGAAACTGCCATCCTTATCTGGTCTGGCCTCTTGTGACTCCAGACCCACAACCATGTGATTGACTCTTAACTGCCCTCTGGGCAATTAGGAAGGGGTAATAAATGCTGGCCTAGCCAGAGATGTCCTCATTCTAGGAATGAATTTTAAAAAAGACCCGTGTGTACACTGTCTCTGTGAGATGGGTCCCCCGTATTACAGAGAACTGTTAATTCAGCAAATGTTTTTCAATCGACCTATTCAGACAAATTATGATAAACCTCAAGAGGAAGGTGGGACTTGAACACAGACATTCTAAGTCTGCAGTGGTGATAATTTGCACCACAACAACAGCTTTTTTCAAGCCTCTCCTGTTTTTCCTTTTTGAGCTTCATGTTTGAGTAACAGAAGATTAATTGTTGGGAAAATTGAGGTTCAATGGGATGGAGTTTGGTTTGAATTGAACAAGGAACAAAGATGTTCATGCTATTGATTCACATCTTCTAAGGGCTTCCTTTGCAGGGGCTTGTGTTGTAATTTTCCTCTTTATAAAACAATGTTATCTTTGATTCATTGTTAAGTTTTTTTTTTAATGACCCAGTGGTACTCTCACATATATTTGCCAAAATGAGAACAGTAGAGATATTAACAGAAAATTCTGGAAAAAATATTTGCGGTTTTTAAATGTTTACTTCTATTCCTGTGTGATTCAGCTGAGAGAGCGTGAGAAGGACATAGTGAGATGCTTCATCTAAAAGCTTTCTGGGACAATCATTCTGGTCATTAATTAGCAAATTTTTAAATATATGTTCACTCATGGGCATCTCTGGCTGTGCCCGTATTTATTGCCTGTCCCATGTTGACTTTGAGAAGGTGGTGGTGAGCTGCCTTCTTGAACCGCTGCAGTCCACGTGTTGGAGATCCACAGTGATGTTAGGGAGGGAGTTCCAGGACTTTGACCCAGCGACAGTGAAGGAACAGTGATATATTTCCAAGTCAGGATGGTGAGCAGTTTGGAGGGGAGCAGGTGGTGTTCCCATGAAACTGCTGCCCTTGTCCTTCTAGTTTCAAGTGGTTATGGGTTTGGAAGGCGCTATTGAAGGAGACCAGGTGAGTTATTGCAGTGTGTTAACCTCAATGCCAAGGCTTTGCATAAAGGTCAGGATGATAATGATGGCTCTCTAAAGATTGGGTGCCAGTGACCATGGTTAGTAAAATTTGGATGGAATGAATATTATGATTTGACAATTTGTTGTTATCACTCCAGGGAACTTGTGACCCAAAGATGGCTTTTGAGAATCTGAATCAAGGTTTTTTTTTTCAAAAAGAGCCCTGGAAATCACAAATGCGCAAACAGACCCAGCAAATCAGTTTATCCTGGATAACCATCATTAGTGAACAAAGGAGGCGACATGGTAGAAGTTTATAAAATAATGAAAGGTATAGACAGAGTTAATGGTAGTTGTCTTTTCCTTAGGATGGGGGATTTCAAGACTGGGGGGTACGCAGAGGGTGGTAATCCATGCCTGTGGAATGAGCTTCCTGAGGAAGTGGGAGATGTGGGCACAACTACAATGTTTAAAAGACATTTGGTTAAGTACGTGAATAGGATAAGGACCAGGAGCAGGCAGGTGGGACCTGTTGGACCGAAGGGTCTGCATCCGTTCTATATGACTCTATGAATGCATGCAGTTCCAGAAATCTAGTTTATCCTGGAAAATCATCTGTAGTGAACAAAGAATAAATCTTGTCGACATAAACAATTACCAAGGTGCAGTTTAAACTGATTAAATTTACCCTGATTTTGGGATTTCGAGGAGAGCATGCACCATGTTAGAGAAGGATATTAAATCCTATCTGACATAGCCTTCAGTCACGGCTCCCTCCCGCACCAGCCCCCCCGACACACTTCCTTTTACCTGGTCTGCCTTCTTTGTGACTCCAGTCACACACTGAGTTGCCTGATTTGCTCATCAACAGAATGAAAACAGATTTAAGGAAATCATTAATGAATGGTCAACTTTTCTATTTGGAGCTGGTAAGTACCTGCTGGAAGGCTGCTCTGTGCACGCAGACTGCTCCTGGCTGGATTCAGGACTGTGATGCACTCTGAAGTCAAATAGTGACCTCCAAGGCTGACAGTGTGGTATAGGAGGTGCCCTGGAAACACCGATCCAAGGGGGACGTCAATGGGGCAGCAAAGTAAAATCCAACAGGAATGCAGACGAGTCTCCTCATGTTGTAACTTTTCTGTCTCCAACAGGCATGTCATGGCTGTACATCGACTTCCAAGTGCGATTGCAGTGGTGTGAAAGGAGAAAAGGTCAGTACAATAACCTACTCACCTGCAAACAAACTGCTGTTTCAACAGGGTAACAATAAATTGGTACCCCTGTCAGCAACCCCATCAGCAACTTCCCCCAGTGTGGAGCTCTCCCATAGAAGCTCAAGATAACTGTAACCCTGCAGTGGGGTCGATTCTCCAATCCCAGATCCCAGAGGTTCTGAACTGAGACTGGCACATGTTGGCAACCCTGTCCAGGCTCCATGGTTTTCCTGGGCCTGGCTGCAGTCTTGTAGCACAGACACTGGAGCAGGGATCCACTGGAGAGCTGACTGAGAGAATGGCCATCACAAGCCCTGCCTGTCACATCGCCTCCTGTCACACTCCTGTCTGTGTGTCTCGCGCCCCAGGCACCCACCTGCGGGTCACACCTCACCTGTCACACTCTGTCCTGGCTGTCATGTTCCAATCTGTCACACCTCACCAGTCACACTCTGTCCTGGCTGTCATGTTCCAATCTGTCACACCTCACCTGTCACACTCTGTCCTGGCTGTCATGTTCCAATCTGTCACACCTCACCAGTCACACTCTTCATTGTCACACTCTTGCCAGTCAAACATCTACCTGTCAATCACAATTACTCCTGCCAATGGGAGGGGGGGGGGTGGCGGGAAGGTCACATTCCCACCTGTAGCATTCAGTTTTGAGGTGTCTCAGTCTATGTCCTTTAATCCCATGTGGGCATCACAATCCAACACAGGAGGGAGGTAGGGGTGTCGACCTTAACTTGTCACCCTGATATCTGTCAAAGCCCCTCCTAAGGGTCACACTCCAACCTGCACCGCAGAAGAGCTGTTATTTGGAGTGAAAAGTGAACCACATCAACATTGGTAATGGCCTTACCCCAAACTCCAACCTACTGCCTCATCCCCCACTGTTCCATCTCCCTAACTGCCCCATCTCTCTGACTGCCCCATCCCCTGAACTGCCCCATCCTCTGAACTGCCCCATCTCC
>NC_057715.1:13953559-13965276 GCF_004010195.1 Chiloscyllium plagiosum
CCATCTCCCACTTCCCCATCTCCCATTTCCCCATCTCCTGCTCCCCCATTCCCCTCTCCTCCATCTCCTATTTCCCCATTCCCTCTTTGCCCCATTTCGCCCACTCACCCTACCCCCCGCTTCTCCATACCTTACATAGCATTCCACACTCTCTGGAATTTCAGAAGCTTCACCCTTTCCCAAGGTCTGAGGAGGAGGTGGAGCAGAAGGTTTAATTTCCCATGGTTGCTGTGTTTGTGTGAGGTAATGGATTGAGCTGGGCTCAGTAAGATACTGACCTCACTGCATTGACCCTTAGAGCAGCCCCATGGTTCCTGCAGCCTTTCAACACTAAATGTGACAAAGGTAACTGGGAGCACCATAGGGAGCGGTGGTGTGGTTACTGCACCTATACAGTATAAGGTGAACATCACAATGAAACAGGTCGCCCTCTAACACTACAAGCTCACAGTGGATTGTGGGAAGTGAAATGCTCCTTTCTTGGTAATATTTTTGGATGTGGGCAAGATCTGGAGCAGTGTATGCAAATGTGGAAATGGAGAATTTTTAAAATATTTAACCAGCAGCGGTCAGCCTGAGCTGACTCCACACATCTGGAAATGCTTTTCTTGTTGCAAAATCAACTTGTCCAACGTCCGCTGAGCATTTGTAGCATTCCCCTGCAAACAAACTCACAGGACTCAGTGATAGAGCTAATGTCAAACTGACCAACAGGCTGGCGGTAACCTCCCTTTGGCATTGTCAATTCTCACAATATTGCCAACATTTGATGCCATATCTCTCCCAGTGTGAACATTCAAGCAGAGAATACTCCACGTAAGAGAAAGGTTAGCAGACACTTCATAACACTTCATAGAAATCACTTCATAACAACCTCCCTGTCAAAATATTTCCGTTGGAATACAATGAGGAAACTGTCATTTCAGTCGTAAGATATATGATTGGTGAGATGATTGATAGCTGTCTTCTTGAATGGTGTCATACAGCCATAGAGATGTACAGCGTGGAAGCAGACCCTTCAGTCCAACTCATCCATGCCGACCAGATATCCTAAATTCATCTAGCCCCATTTGCCAGTATTTGACCCATATCCCTCTGAACCCTTCCTATTCATGTACCCGTCCAGATGCCTTTTAAATGTTGTAATTGTACCAGCCTCCATCATTTCCTCTGGCAGCTCATTCCATTCACGCTCCACCCTCTGCGTGAAAACGTTACCCCTTGGGTCCCTTTTAAATCTGTCTCCTCCACCTTAAATATATGCCCTCTCGTTCTGGACTCACCCACCCTGGGGAAAAAAAGCCCCTTGGCAATTCATTCTATTCTTGCCCTGATTATTTTATGAATCTCTTTAAGGTCACTCCTCAGCTTTTGACACACCAGGGATGATAGCCTCAGTCTATTCAGCCTCTCTCTACAGCTCAAACCCTCCAACCATAGCAACATCCTTATGGATCTTTTCTGAACCCTTTCAAGTTGCACAACATCCTTCTTATAGAGAGAGACCAGAATTTAATACAGTATTCCAAAAATGGCCTGACCAATGTCCTGTACAGCCGCAACAGGACCTTCAAACCCCTGTATGCAATGCTCTGACCAACAAAGGAAAGCATACCAAACACCTTCTTCACTATCCTATCTACCTGCAACTCCACTTTCAAAGAGCTATGAATAGAGAGGAAATTTTTGACATTTTTAGGCAAATACTTTGAAACCTTTCCCTTTAATGCGATGGAGCTGTAGTTTGTGATTTGCAGTTGCCCGTGGAGAAGTTATTTTAATAGAAACCTGATTGGACTCCCCACTTCTATCATATCACATCTTTTATCCAATGGTTCATCTGGCATTAGTGAACATACAGGGGGAATGGATTACAGTAAAGTGTTAGGCTGGAGCTCACCTCTGTCAACCTGTCAGCCTGAAACCAGGCACAGTGTTGGGAATGACTCCACATTCTTTCCAACATGCGGCTGGTGTGGATCAGAAGTATTTGTAGGTGAGTATTCAACTGTCTGGTTGTGTTGTGAATGCACCTTCCAAGTCGGCACAATACCAATTGTACTATAAGATATGATAATGGATTGTTTCTTTCATTTTTAAAATTTGATTCTACAGTAAATATAACCCTAGCATTGCTCTGCTTCTCATACCATTCTTACTGTTTATTTGTTTTCCTGGGAATCAGTAACCAATATGAGATTACTGAACATAACATAATTGGACCTGAAATAATTCAGTTCACACTATACAGCAAATAATTCTGTCCTTTTCTTTCATAATGCCAGTATAAATTCCTATGGTGACGTCCAGTCATCAGAAATGTCATCATTCCTGACACTGCAGTCAGGAAGCTATGTAAACATATCGCGTTATGCTTTAGCACCTCTATTGGAGAGGGCATGTCATTACGCCAGAATATGACCCAACCTGTAGCATATCGGTGAAATTTGCTCATGAGCAAAAACAGAAATTGCTGGAAAAGCTCAGCAGCTTTGGCAGCAGCTGTGCAGAGAAATCAAAGTTAATATTTCGGGTCTGGTGACCTTTCCTCAGTCTCCACAGACACTGCCAAGCCTGCTGAGCAATTTCTGTTTTTGTTTCTGATTGGTTTTCATTTGGTGAAATTTACTCTCCGATTTCTGCGTTTTGTTGCTTCTCTATGAGCCCATTGATGGTAACTATTGATTAATATCTAAACCTATTCCTTGCTTTCCAGGGAACAATAGGTTTACCTGGCTTTGTGGGACCCATAGGAATGCCGGGATTCCCAGGAGTTGAAGGTCCTGCTGGCCCTTTGGGACCAAAGGTGATTGCTTTTGGATTATCCGGAAGTTTATTTTGAAACACTGTTAATCTGGATTTATAATAAAACACCTTTTTTATATTTCAGGGGGATCCTGGAGAACCAGGTCTATCAGGAAAGAAAGGAATCCGGGTATGTATTGCTGACTACCAGTGTTGGGTCAACACAATGATTCCAGGCTCCATTATCTACCTCAAATGGAATAGAACTAGCTATTAAGTACTAGGTAGTAGAGCTTCATTGTTTATCAAGATTGACTCTATCTTTTGCCAGAGACTTTGTCTTCCTTCCCAACATGGAATCAGTAACTTAGGCCGAAATCTACGAATGCTAACAATGGCAAAGATTCTTGGTCGTGAATCTATTCAGACCTTCTCAGATGGTTGCAATGGCCATGACCACACCACCTGTACGACAGAAAAGGCAAAGTGCTTTGGGTGAAGATAATGAGTCAGATCGGGGAGAAATTATTGAGCAACATTGTGTAGAAAGGAACAAACAGTAAGGAAGGCTCACATGTACACAAACGTACATACACAAAAGCCACAAAGAAAATAAATGCAAAAATGCATGAATAAATGCCCACTCCCACACATATAGATATACACACACTGCATGGACAAGTTCAAGCAGACACAAACACATGCAAACATAGACACATCATCACAGTGTTCCATCTGTGTCCACTTCACCATAGCCTTGACAACGTGGACAGTTGGATTTGTTCCTCCCAATTTGGCCTTGGAATGTGTGGGGTGAATTCAAAGCATTTTAAAGTTGTCTTTCTGATTACTGACCATCCTGTTACGGGAGACTGTTTCTCCCAATTTACTCAAGTAAAACCTATCGGAATCTTGAACATATCTATTTGACCACACTTACCCTTCTCTGCCCTTAGGAGGACAATGCTAGCTTCTCCAATGTCCCCTTGTCACTGAAGTCTCTCATCCCTGGCACCATTCTGGTAAAACTCCCCTGCATCACTCCAACCCCTTGATATCCTTCTTAAAATGTGGGATCCAGAATAGGATCCAGAATGGGAGGCTGTATCGGTGATTTACAAACTGCATCAGATTTCTCCAAAACCATTTACCAATCTCACAACAGCTTACAACAGAACATTGAGGAAACCACCCAAAGTGACGAACCACTTCTGTTGCACAATGAAAGAGGGGACTTTGCTGAGGTTTGAGTTAGATTATGAATGAAAGATAATTGGAAATTGTTCTTGTTTAAAATACATTCTTAATCAGTTATGTTATGCTAATGTTAATGACACAGGGTCCAGCTGGTTCACCAGGGTTCCCAGGGACTCCAGGATTGCCTGTAAGTATAATATCCACCGTGACTCACTTCAAATTGCATTTAAAACACTGACCTGGTTGAAATGGAAGGCAGCTTTCTGACAAATCCTCTCACCCATAGGGTTTACCAGGACAAGATGGACCACCAGGAGCAGCAGGAATCCCAGGATGTAACGGCACAAAGGTAATCCTCAATATCAAGCTCAGTTGAATCAGCCTTTGATGCAGTTTTATGGAATGTTCAGGAACATAACTGAACGAGTCAATGCAGCCAACCTCAGCGAGTCATTTTCTCTCCTTGCTGACTACCTGCATCTCTTTTTTAAATTCTTTCATGAGACATGTGCATCACCGGGCAGGATGATGTTGGTTACCTATCCTTGATCACTCTGAGCAGATAATGCTGAGCTACCTTCTAGAATCACTGTGATCTCTTTGCTGTAGGCACACCCATAGTGCTGTTCCAGGTTTTAATCCCAATCCCTATCAGAAATGCAGTTCTACAGGTTAGCCACACCTGGCAGATTAGGGTATATACACACACACTGATCCATTCAGTGTAATCGCATGCTGCCCCAGATATCTAAGGTCATCACAGACCTGTTATTGCCCAGTCTCATGTGGGTGTACCCCACTTGTTCCTCTAAGAAGTTTGACGCAGAACGCACGGGGGTGGCATAACCATTTAGCGTGAGGGAGTCTAGTTGGTTATCGGAATTAACCAGAGAGATCGCTCCACCAGCTAAGAGCAACCATCACCCACAGAATTGAGGAAGAGCTATCACTGTGGGTCAGTGGTGGGAAGAGTGAAACTTTAAGAAGCTGGACAAGGTGCTGATCAAACAGATAGCTTTGTCAGGTTCTTAAGTGTTGTTGGAACTGTACGCATCCAGGCAAATGGACAGTTTTCCATCACGACCCTGGCTTGTGACTTGTAGATGGTGAACCCAGTTTGGGGATTTGGGAGGAGAGTTTATCTTCTAATATCCTACTCACCTAATCACTGCCCACGTCCTTTATGAGCACACCCAGTCTAATCCCACTCTCCTCCTCACTCCCCACACTATATAATATGCCATCCTGTCTGATCGCGCTCTCCCCCGCACCCTCTGCATTCAGTAACATATCGAATCCCACTACCCACATTCTTTAATATGCCACTGTATAATCCCACCCTCCTCCTCACTACCTGCACCCGTGATTATAGATCCAGTCTAATTTCACTCTCACCTTCATCACTAATCCCACTCTCCCACTCACTCTGCACTCCCCCATTCTATAATATGCCATCCTCCCTCATAGTCTCCAAACCTTTAATGACCCATCCTGTTTAGCACTCCCCGCACCCTTTATTATCCTGATGTTTAAATCCACTGTCCCTCTCGCTGTCATTTAACATTCCAACATCTAATCCAACACTCCCCCTCACTCCTCGTACCTTTTATTATAAAACATCTAATCCCACTCACTCAATGATTTACCAAAATCTTTAATTACTCACCCACCTTAATCACACTTTCCCTCAATTTCCCTGACCTTTAATATCCCACCCAATCATAGTCATAGTTACAGAATCGTAGAGTCATACAGCATGCAAACAGATCAGTCCATGCTGACCATAATCCCAAATTAAACTAGTCCCGCCTGCCTGCACTTGGCCCATATCCCTCCAAATATTTCTTATTCATCTATTTATCGAAATATTTTTTAAACATTGTAACTGTATTCGCATCCACCACGTCCTCTGGGGCTTCATTCCACGCATGAAACACTCTCTGAATAAAAGATTTGCCCCTCGTGTCTTTTTAAAAATCCTCCTCCACTCATCTTAAAATATGCCCCCTTGTCTTGAAATCCTCTGCCCTAGGGAAAAATCACCTGCGTTGACCTTATCTCTACCCCTCTTGATTTTATAAACCTCTAGAAGATCACTGCTCAACCTCCTACCCTCTGACCCCACTTTCCTGTTCAACCAACTAACATAACTTCCTGGGAAAGACATTACAGTCTCTGATTGGTTGATGCATGCCAGCGAGAGTAGACACTCATAGGAGTTAAGGTGAAGACTGATTTGTTCTGTTTATATACAGGGTGATCGTGGGCCATTGGGACCCCCAGGATTACCAGGTCTCCAAGGATCTCCGGTACGTGTCTGACAATTTGATTGACTTTGTCATGTTAGATTTTTTGAGGGGGGGAAGGGGGGACAGCAAACGTTTCAATGTTATTTTTACGCTGTTGTTATGTTTTTCAGGGTACACCAGGTATTCCAGGTCCAAAGGTAAATAACAAATCCACTTTTCAATCTTTGTTAAAGATTCAAGAAAATGGGAAGGAGCAGTCAGGAATAATTTATGTTGTCATTGAGTCCTGATTCTCTCATCTGTGTTCTCATCAACTGCGGGGAACAAAATCAGCAGAGACATATTGAAAGAATTCAGCCCTTTAATCCTGCACCACCGTTCGACAATGCCCTTACCTGTCTTACCAATAGTCACACCCTCTTGTCCCTAACCACTGAACATATCAGGAGAATCTGTCAGAATTGTGATCACCTCCTGGAACAAAGTAACTTCCCCTCCGCACCTCCCCACCACCCCACCCCCCGCCTCACTGCAGTATATGCAAGTCAGCATCAATCTCAACATCTCCGAGTCTAAGCTTCTCATCCTGCAGACTCTTTGTACAGACATGGCTCTGTTGCCCATTTAGTGTCCAGGAGTTCCCACATCCTGCAGTTACAACACATCACCTGCCCTGTAATCTTTATTATGTGTTGATTAATTAATTAATTTTCTTTATTAATTTATAATGAATAAACCTAATTAATCCTAATATGCTTTACTACTGCTGGTAAACTTGACCAGAACTAATGAAGCCTTACAATTCATTAAGATTTGAAAGATAGCTAAGCAAAATATTCACCAACCCGAATCATTGACCTGCTTTCCTATGTGTTGTGGTGTGATTATTTTCAGAATATTACCAGTCTACAGACTGGAAACCTCTTGCTCATTTAAACTTGTCTGCAACTCTCCACTCTTTTCAAGGCAAAGTTAAGGAGGCTACTTAGGCAAATAGCACCTCCTCCCTCAAAACTCCCTTGCTCACTAAATTTCCAACCTTACACTTGATGTGTACTCGCTAGTGCATTGCTCAACTCATTCTTGCTTTCGCACAGCCCTGCTAAGTTCAGGTTTCCTAAACATGTGAAAATCTAGCCTACTTATACGTGACAGAAGGTCAACTTCTAGCAATATAACCCTGTAACTGTCATCATTCGGGGGAAGTCATACAGTCTTACAGCACCAAAGGAGGCCATTTGTCCCTTCATACTGTGCTAGCTCTTTGAAAGAACTATCCAATTACATCTATTCCACTTGCTCTCTCTCTGTAATTTTTTTCTGCTTGAAGCATTGTTCCAATTTTCTTTTGAAAATTATTATTGAATTTGCTTACAGCATCTTTTCAGGCATATGTTTCAGATCATTTGCTGCATATAAAACCATGTTCTTCATTTACTCTCTGATTCTCTTGATAAATCGCTGTCTTTCTGGTTATCAACCACTCTGCCACTGTCAATAATCTCTCCTTATCTACTCTACCAAGCCTCTCCTGATGTTCCTCTGCCCTAAGGGAAGGTGATAGTCTAGTGGTATTATCACTGAGCTACTAATCCAGAGACGCAGGTAATGCCCTGAGGACCCAGGTTCACATCCTGCTATGGGATATGGTTGAATCTGAATTCAATAAGAAGACGGAATTAAGAGCTTAATGCTAGCCCTTAATCCTTAGGAGGAAGGAAGCATCTAGTTCACTAATGCACTTTAGGGAAGGAAATTTCCATCCTTACCCGTTCTGGCCTATATGTGATTCCAGACCTACAAGCAATGTGGTTGAATCTCAACTAATCTCAGGGTAATTAGAGATGGGCAATAAATGCTGGTCTAGCCAGTGATGCCCTCATCGCATGAATGCATTAAAAAAATTCCCACTTCTCTTCACGGAACCGATGTTCCTCATTCCTGGAATCATTCATTTGCGTCCCCACCAAGGCTCTGATATCCTTCAGATTTATGCTTTACGTTCGTGTTGAAGAAAGATGTGAAGATTCATGCCAGTAAATGAATATTTCAATGATTTTGTTTTAAAACAGGGAGACCCAGGAGAAATTATTGGTATTTCACTTACAAAGGGGGAGCCAGGGTTCCCCGGACCACCAGGAAAACAGGTGAGATTTGGTCACCAAGGTTTCCTTCAGAATATCCATTCTCCACTACAATGTCTCCATCCTAAATCATTTTGTCTTTTCGAACACAGGGTGAACCGGGCAGTCCTGGATTGCGAGGACCAAGTGGTCCACCAGGTTATCCTGGACCTGTCGTAAGTCTGTTTGTTCTCATTTCCTTCTCAAAACAAAAGGCTTTTGGTTAAAATTGTGTTTTTAATTATAAGTGGAACATACTTTAGAATGAATCAGGCCTGGTACAGTTGAACTTTGTGTAAGAGAGAAAGGGAGAATCGAGAGAGAAATTGGAGATTGCAAACCCTCAACTCTGATCTGATTCCAGATCCTGAAATGACCTGTTTGATTGGTTCCCTGGGATGGGGCTGATTCCAGATCCTTAAATAACCTGTTTGATTGGTTCCCTATGATTGGGGTGATTCCAGATCCTGAAATGACCTGTTTGATTGGTTCCCTGGGATGAGGCTGATTCCAGATCCTTAAATAACCTGTTTGATTGGTTCCCTATGATTGGGGTGATTCCAGATCCTGAAATGACCTGTTTGATTGGTTCCCTGGGATGGGGCTGATTTCAGATCCTGAAATAACCTGTTTGATTGGTTCCCTATGATTGGGGTGATTCTAGATCCTGAAATGACCTGTTTGATTGGTTCCCCATGGTGGGGTTGATTCCAGATCCTGAAATGACCTGTTTGATTGGTTCCCCATGATAGGGTTGATTCCAGATCCTGAAATGACCTGTTTGATTGGTTCCCCGTGATGGGGTTGATTCCAGATCCTGAAATGACCTGTTTGATTGGTTCCCCGTTATGGGGCTGATTGGGTGATATGGCACTGCCAATGAGAAGCCCCCCCACCAGGCTGACACATGGATCAGAAATCCAATTTGTAAAATAAACTCTGCTCCTTGTTATCAGCACAGGATCCAAAATATGACACCTCATGTAACGTTCACCTTCAGGTATTAGTTCTCTGTTCCATCTTCCAAAGACAGCTTGCATTTTTTTATTATCCAACTATGTTGTCGACAGGAGTCCCTGGAGCTCTGTGCATTCAAACAGCTGCACCAGTCTCGATGTGCGACCAATCTATTTCACTTTCAGTGAATGTTGTGGGAGTTTTCAATGGGAGATGGAAATGTGTCTGCAAGCAGTGAATGTTGATCTTCGGTCAGATGCTTTTTTTCTCCTTTTGTTCATGAACTGCAGTGTGATTGACCCACATGCAGGTAATGTACCATGCAGAACAGGATGTTGGTAAACACAGGAAGGAGCTCATATTTCCCACTTCATCTAACTTTTTTCCTGGTTAATGGAGAATTAAATCTTCTGCATTCAGTGTCTACTCAAAGCAAAATATTTAAGATAAGGAACAGATCATGTCGGAAATTGTGGCTATAAATCTTTGTTAAAATTGTCAGCACCCGAGTTGTTATAAATCTGACGAGAAAACATGACAACCATTTTGTTCACAGCAAGATCCCACTGAACAAAAATGCCAGCTTATTTGTAGTTTTAAGCGATGTTGGTTGAGGGTAAAATATTGACCAGAACACCAGTAGTTTGCAGAATTGTTGGGATTTTTATCATCACTGATCATCCAATATGTGATATGCAACAATATTGCAATGGGCAATGGTTTCATTCATTGCCTAATATTTTACGTAGTAAACATCTTTCCCAGTTATCACTTTGTATTTTGCCAGCAAATGAAAAGCAATCATGGTGCCAGATTTTTTATCTGTTCTCCCTCTTATATTTCAACTCAAAACACTGGTACTGGACTATAAATTTTCTTTCTCAGGTGTAAAATGGTCTGAGCTAAAAAATAAGCACATGGTGAGAATATTTCAGTGCTGATGGTGAACTGCATTAATGTATCTTTGGAGTCTGCTGAGGCAATCTGATACATGCTGGTGGCTAATGCTCTACACTGGTGCTAAAATCTTGTCAAAGCTATCTCATGCTCCAGCAACAAGGTAGAGGAGTTGGTAATGATGTCCTTTGCTTCAGCATGGGCAGTCATGCCTTCAACAATCTGAGCCTGAAATTCAGTCATCCCTTCGCTCAAAATCTCCCATATTCTCTTCATCTTTATAATGTCCTGTAAAACTAAACCTTTGATCTGTTTCTAAGATCATCTTATACAGCCCAGTGTCATTTTTTTTGGAATAGCATTGTGACAATTTGATACATGAAAGGTGCTAATAATGAGGAGGAAGTGCTGGATGTCTTGAAACACATAAAAGTGGACAAATCCCCAGGACCTAATCAGGTGTACCCTAGAACCCTGTGGGAAGCTAGAGAAATGATTGCTGGGCCTCTTGCTGAGACATTTGTATCATCAATGGTCACAGGTGAGGTGCCGGAAGACTGGAGGTTGGCTAACATGGTGCCACTGTTTAAAACGGTGGTAAGGACAAGCCAGGGAACTGTAGGCCAGTGAGCCTGACATCGGTGGTGGGCAAGTTGTTGGAGGGAATCCTGAGGGACAGGATGTACATGTATTTGGAAAGGTAAGGACTGATTAGGCACAGTCAACATGGCTTTGTGCATGGGAAATCATGTCTCACAAACTTGATTGAGTTTTTTGAAGAAGTAACAAAGAGGAATTGATGAGATCAGAGTGGTACATGTGATCTATATGGACTTCAGTAAGGCGTTCGACAAGGTTCCCCATGGGAGACTGTTTAGCAAGGTTAGATCTCACGGAATACAGGGAGAACTAGCCATTTGGATACAGAACTGATTCAAAGATAGAAAACAGATGGTGGTGATGGAGGGTTATTTTTCAGACGGGAGGCCTGTGACCAGTGCTGTGCCACCAGGATCGGTGCTGGGTCCTCTACTTTTCATCGTTTATATAAATGATTTGGATTGACCATTAGAGATATAATTAATAAGTTTGCAGATGACACCAAAATTGGAGGTGTAGTGGAGAACGAAGAAGGTTACCTCAGATTACAATGGAATCTTGATCAAATGGGCCAATGGGCTAAGTAGTGGCAAATGGAGTTTAATTCAGATAAATGCGAGGCACTACATTTTGGGAAAGCAAATCTTAGCAGAACTTATACACTTAATGGTAAGGTCCTCAGGAGTGTTGCTGAACAAAGAGACCTTGGAGTGCAGGTTCATAGCTCCTTGAAAGTGAAGTCAAGGATAGTGGAGGATAGTGAAGAAAGCATTTGGTATGCTTTCCTTTATCGGTCAGAGTATTGAGTACAGGAGTTGGGAGGTCATGTTGCAGCTGTATAGGACATTGGTTAGGCCAGTGTTGGAATATTGCGTGCAATTCTGGTCTCCTTCCTATCGGAAAGATGTTGTGAAACTTGAAAGGGTTCAGAAAAGATTTACAAGGATGT
>NC_057715.1:13965283-13967381 GCF_004010195.1 Chiloscyllium plagiosum
GGGGCAACCTTTTCACACAGAGAGTAGTATGTGTATGGAATGAGCTGCCAGAGGAAGTGGTGGAGGCTGGTACAATTGCAACATTTAAAAGGTATTTGAATAGATATATGAATAGGAAGGGTTTGGAGGGATATGGGCCTGGTACTGGCAGGTGGGACTAGATTGGGTTGGTATATCTGGTCAGCATGGGTGAGTTGGGCTAAAGGTCTGTTTCCATGCTGTACATCTCTATGACTGTATGACTCTAAGTAGTTGTTGTTAATAATCTCTTCTGATTTGTTCTTCCAGGGTCCCCCAGGAATCCCAGGCCCTCCAGGACCAAAGGTAAATGATTCTATTCGGATACAGGATTGATATTATCGATAATACAGTAAATTCCACTAAGACCATGAACACCCATGATGCTCTTTGGGTGATGGGATGAGACATAGATTCTGCCACAAGTATCACGTGTGTCCTTGTGGGTTGCCATTTTTTGGAATTGATGTGCATTACCAAGTTGCTGTGATCTCTGATAGTCATGTCGGTGTGCGTTGGCCAGTAGGCAATATCGTCATTTCCCTCTGATGTCAACTAGTGTCTCCCAAGCACAGCAATCAATGTTGAAAGTCTTCATGCCTTGATTGCAGAAATTCTTGAAGTGGAGCTTGGGGGTGACCTACCAGCCTAAGTCCCAACGACTCCAAGATCTGAACCTCCTCGGTTACACGTCTGTATCACACTGCAAATTTACCTGAGCCAGTAAAGTCGCCTCTGAGTGGCAACTGCTTTCAGATTTGGCCTTAGCTGAGAACTATCACCCCTGGGATTCTGTGAGATGCGACGCCCAGAGTGTAATGCAAACAGGGAAGATAGAAGGTGGGAGCTTCACTTCTTGATAGTGCCCTGTGCTTTACATCTGCACAGCAAAGTGCTGAGAACATAGGGCTCATAAACCAGTAACTTGGTTAGTAAGAGTCAGAGTGATGTTTCTCCAGGCAGGTCTCATGACAAACCAAAGATGAAAGCTGCTTTCTCTCAAAACACAGCTTTGGCTGTCACCATGGGACATTCATAACACTGATATTATTGATATCGGTGACAGTGATATTGATAATACCGATCTTATTGTTGACAATATTAATTCTGATATCTCTAAAATCACTGATGTTATTGATATCCCTAAGGCATTTTGCTGACTATCTTGCATTTGTTGTTTCTTTTGTCAACAGGGGAACATGGGAGTACAGTTTTATGGACCAAAGGGTCAGAAGGTAAAGGGCTATCACAACTGTATTTATATTCTTTGGAATACTGCAGGCAATTCTGGTCTCCCTGCTATAGGAAAGATGTTGTTAAACTTGAAATATTCAGAAAAGATTTATAAGCATGTTGCCAGGATTGGAGGGTTTAAGCAGTGGGGAGAGATGGAATAGGCTGTGGCTGTTTTCCCTGGAGTGGTTGTGGCTGAGGGGTGACCTTACAGAGGTTTAGAAAATCATGAGGGGCATGGATATGGTAAATAGACAAGATCTTTTCCCTGGGGAAGGGTAGGTTTAAGGTGAGAGGGAAAAGATATAAAAGGGACCTAAGGGGTAACGTTTTCATGCAGAAGGTGGTATGTGTATGGAATGAGCTGCCAGAGGAAGTGATGGAGGCTGGCACAATTGCAACATTTAAAAGGCATCTGGAAGGGTATATGAATAGGAAGGGTTTACAGGGATATGGGCTAAATGCTGACAAATGGGACTTGATTAATTTGATATGTCTGGTCGGCATGGATGAGTTGGACCGAAGGGTCTGTTTCCATGCTGTACATCTCTATGACTCTATGATAAATGAGCTATTTCATCCGATAAGCACAAACTAACCAACATCGATGAAATTCAACAAGTTGTCATTAAAAAGAAATTTGCTCAACTTTCTCACCATTAATTTTAGTCATTTTGGAAAGAGGGGGAACAAATGGGAGGGTTAGAGAGGGGAGAGGAGGAAGGTGAAAACAGGAGGGTTAGGGACCAGGGGTAATGGTAAGGGTTAAATGATAAGAGGAAGGGATTTGTGATGAAAGCAGGGTGAAGCTGGGGTGGAGTGAAGCTGAGGGGGGAGGGGGAAGCTG
>NC_057715.1:13968926-13989945 GCF_004010195.1 Chiloscyllium plagiosum
GAGAGGGTGAAGCTGTGGGGGGATGAAGCTGAGGGGGGAGGGTGAAGTTGAGGGGGGGGAAGCTGAGGGGAGGACTATAAATGTGTTGAAAAGAGGGAGAAATAGGGGCTGAAAGTTTTTTTTAAAATTTCTGATCTGAGCTTTTGTTTCACAAGTAGATTGTGTGCAGGAAGAATTAATTGTTCTGACATACATTTTATTTGTACTTTCAAAGGGTGAACCAGGAGTTCAGGGACCCTCAGGTCCATCTGGTTGTGAAGAGTCCCAAAGAGGAACAACATCAAAAGTCATCCTCACAAAGGTTTGTTTGTTTAAGTGTGTTGATTGTTGGGCCATTTTGCTATTTTCCTTTCCAGCTTAGCTCATATCTGCAAAGTTGTCGAAATTGAAATGTAACATTTACAGCTCAGGCTGTTTATAAGGACCACTTTCTGGAGAGGGCCCTCATCCTGTAGAGGGACCACTCACTGAGAAATTAGGCCAACTTTTTGTGAAGCAATAATGGCCAGTTAACAATGCCAGCTGTTATTATTGTGTAAATTGTCCAGTTAATTCACATTAACTGGTTGTGAATATCCAGAATTTACTCCTTGATTAATGCTGTCCCACATTTGTTTGATTAATTTTGATTTGATTTGATTTATTAATGTCACATGTACTAAGATACAGTGAAAAGTATTGAATTTGCATGCTATCCAGACAAATCAGGGTAGTAGAGCTGAATGCAGAATAAAGCGTTATGCCTACAGAGAAGGTGCAGAGAAAGATCAACTCTAATATATGTGAGGTCCATTCATTAGTCAGATAACAGCAGGGAAAAAGCTATTCTTAAATCTGCTGGTATGTGTTTTCATACATTTTTATCTTCTGCCCAATGGGAGAGAGTGTAACCGGGGTGAGAGAGGTCTTTGATAATGTTGGCTGCTTTCCCGAGGTACTGGGAAGTGTAAACTGAGACAATGGAAGGAAGGCTGGCTTTCATGATGGACTGGGCTGCGTTCACAGCTCTCTGAATTAACAGTGTCTCACCCCCTCAAACTCCCTGTTATTCTAAAAAGACTTACCACATTTGCTTACCCATTTAAGCCACTGCAGAGAACTGGGAATAAATTGCATAAATGCTTTCCTGATGATGCAATAATTGTTACTGCAATGTCCATTCAACATTAACTAGTCCCGAAAGAAAGCAAATTAAAGAGATTGTAAATTGTTCATAGCTATTGAAAAGAATTTAGTTTTACAAATCTATTGTCTTCTCACGTGTCACTTTCTCTCTGCTATGTTCATGGATCTATGTTGGCATCAAGTCCGACAGCACGTTCCACGTAATATTCTCCCCTTATTTTCAAATCTCTCAGCATCTTTGTAATCTTATCCAGCCTTGTAACCCTTCAAGTTAACCATGCTTCTACAATCCTGACCTCATAAGCATCTTTGATTTTAACAGCTTCAATGTTGGCACTGCACCTTCTTCTGTCTGTGATTTGGAAATTCCTCTCTATCCCTGTCTTCCCACTTTCCCTTTTTTTTCTCTCTCTCACAGCCCCTTTAATACACTACTTTTTTTGTGGTCATCTGATCTAGTATCAATTTGTGCAATGGGACCTGTTTAATTGGGGATTATAGTTGGCATGGACTGGTTAGACTGAAGAGTCTGTTTCTGTGGCGTACAAGTCAGCATAAAATTGCATTTAAAAACACTCCTGTGAATCACACTGGAATATTTTACTCTGTTAAAAGGATTTGTATACAATAAATGTGTAGTAAAATATACATTTTAGAAGGTACAAACACTGATAATCTCTTTCTGATTGATTGATTCATTTCCAGGGTGAGAAAGGTGATCGAGGGTATCCAGGTCCTAAGGGTTTTCCTGGCAATCCTGTAAGTATTAGGTTAAATCTGCTCGATTAATTAGATCAACACTTTTGTTTGTTTGCAACAAATGTCTCACCTTTCTTCGCATTTTTGGTCACATGCCTTAATATCAACTTTAAGCACTTATTTCAATCCAAAGTTCCCATGCCGACAGGTTTCTGTGATGCTACTATTGTCTAGTTTGGGAACAATTAATTTGCTCCAATTTTCCAGAATGAAACAGTGGGTTAATGCATTTGAAAATTGTGAGTTTGTTACTCAGATTACATATCCATTGTCTCAAAAAAAAATCAATCACTTACTTTGAAACACAGCAAACTTTGTTTTTAACCATCACCTTATTAACCAGCACTCTCGGTAAACAGGCAAAAATGATGGGGAGAAGTTCAGCAGGTCTGGCAGCATCTGTGAAGGGAAATCAGAGTTAATGTTTCAGGTCGGGTGAGGAAGGGTCACTGAATAAGGATCTCAAGATGCCTTCCGTAAAGGCCTTCACCAAAGCAGTTGGATCTTCTGTTACCTTCCAGAGCCGAAACGTTAACTCCAATTTCTCTTCACAGATGCTGCCAGACCTGCTGAGCTTTTCCAGCAACTTCTGTTTTTGTTTCTGATTTACAGCATCCGTCGTTCTTTCGGTTTTTATCTGGCAAAAATTATATACTTGAAATAGCGCAAAGTGTACTGTATTATTCTGTACAGTTATTATGGTCCTTTAATTTATTTACCTCAATGTAAACCAGCCAGTGGTTCAATGGAATGGCCACTCAAAATATCAAAGATTCAATTTCAAGTCAATTTCTCCTCAAATACCTACTGCAATGTCTGAATCGTCAATTACGAATGTGAAGTGAGAAGGTTCTCTGCTGCTAAGTTTTATTTAAAGCAAAGTTGCATTATTATTTAAGTGATTTATACTGTAAACAAAATATAACTGTGATGTGTATATCCTTTGCATTACGTTTCTATTTCTTAGTATGTGGACTTCTTGATTATTTGGAATATTTGATTATCTGGCACACTCCTGGTTCACCAGCTGCCCGTTTATAAAATGTTTGCTGTGACACAATCATCCTACCTGAACGTCTGTGTGAAAATTTGAGTTTGCCACAATGGGCCATTATTTCTTGTTATGGGCTGTGAATTTGGTCACTCAGCAACACACCACTGACTGAGTACTACGGAATATTTAAATTACTTCTTAAAACTAGAGGTTTGGGAAAGTAAGCTCCCATAAGACTAGGGTGCTCCTTGAGATTCCTGTTTCTCCAAGTTCAGGAATGTTACTAATTTCAAAGTGACTCTTCATGTTTCGACAGGGCCGTTCGAGTATTGGAATGAAGGGGGATAAAGGAGAGTTGGGAGAACCAGGGAAACGCGTAAGTATGAGGAATTGTACATTTTATAATTGAATGTGACGGTCACTGGCCGGGCCAGCATTTAACGGCTGTCGCTAATTATTTGGAGAAGTTATTGGTGAGCTGACTTCTTGAATTTGATACCATCGAGTAACTTGCTAGGCCAGAGGACAGTCAACAGTCAAACTCATTGCCGTGAGACTGGAGTCACATATAAACCCTGACTGAATAACATTTGCAAGATGCTTTCCATAAAGATCTTCCCTGAAGCATTTGGATCTTCTGTTAGCATCCAACAGTTTTGTGTTCTCTGTCCTGTGCTCCCTGTGAGCTCTGGGCCATATCGAGTTACAGAACCACACTGTAGAAAAACTGAGGGTAAAAGTGATACATGTGTCTTGTGGGCACAGATTGAGGTCAGATGCTCAAGCTTCCTTCCCAGTCTGTTGGCACTTTTATGGAGAGCACTTCCTTCCTGAGAATTGTTTATTTTTGCCGAGTCTTATGCAGTTTATAGCTAATGCAATGTTGTTGAACTAATTTCACAGGGTAAACCCGGAAAAGACGGTGATCCAGGTCTCCCAGGACGTGATGTAAGTTAGCCTCTCATTAGCCACCAGTCCGAGACTAACCAGTAACACTGAGATACTGCGCTCACTCCAATGGAAACCATTAACATACACTGTACAACTTGAAGTTTTTTAAATCTTTGTGCCAAGGGAAATGGTTGCACTGCCTGTTATTGGTAGCAAGGTCTTTCCAAGTGGCAGCATGTAATGAGTCAAGAATTTAATGTTTCTGTTGATTCAAGGACTCAAAGTGTGAACACCTCTCCCCACAGAAAATGGTGTAACACTGTCTTATTCTGAATGAGCTGGTCATTGTTGGTGACTGTTTAAGGAGCTGTTCAAGACATCCACAGGAAGATTAGATTCCCTACAGTATGGAAACAGGCCCTTTGGCCCAACTAGTCCACACTGACCCTCCGAAGAGTAACTTACCCAGGCCCATTCCCCCTAACTAATGCACCTAATTCTACGGGCTATTCAGCATGGCCAATTCACTTAACCTGCACATGTTTGGATTGTGGGAGGAAACTGGTACACCCAGAGGAAACCCACACAGACACAGGGAGAATGTACAAACTCCACACAGACAGTCGCCCGAGGCTGGAATCAAACCTGGGTTCATGGCACTGTGAGGCAGGAGTGCTAACCACTGAGCCACTGTGCCGCCCGATTAGATTAGATTCCCTGCAGTGTGGAAACAGGCCTTTCAGCCCAATAAGTCCAAACCAACCCTCCGAAAAGTAACCCACCCAGACCCATTTCCCTCTGACTAATGCACCTAACACTATGGGCAATTCACCTGACCTGCACATCTTTGGACTGTGGGAGGAAACCAGAGCACCTGGAGGAAACCCGTGCAGACACAGGGAGAACATGCAAACTCCACACAGACAGTTGCCCGAGGCTGGAATCAAACCTGTGTCCCTGGTGCTGTGAGGCAGCAGTGCTAACCACTGAGCCACCATGCCACCCTGTAACATGTAACATGTTCTCAGAGACACAGAGTGTTATTGACACATTCCAACTACAAGTGATGTCTATGCTGACTGAATTCATCTGTTGAAAGTTAGAGTTCATGAGAGAATTAGACATATTGAGAGGGGAATGGCCAGTTAGAGCAGGAAGGTCATGAATATTTGGAATTGTCTGCCAGCATAATACTCTGATCTCTTCAGGTGGTGTTTGCATGTTGGCTGAGGAAAGACAATTTTAAACATGTTTTTGTCGCTTTCAATACCAACTGTCAGTGAAAATTGAGAAATTACTCTCGTTTTGTTTATTTTGTAGGGTCAGCAAGGTGACCCAGGATATCCAGGTCTCTCTGGACAGGATGGTCCCAAGGTAAAGACTTCCATTTCATCAATTTGCATGGCTGGATGGCAAGAGAGAGTGGAAGGGTATTGGGAGGTAGGATGAAGGGTGGGATTGGTGAAGGGAGCTCAGGTCAGCTGATTGGAAGGAAGGAAGGTTAGGCACTTTACAATGAGCATTCAGTGCTGTAGAAAATGGCAGAGATTTTCCATATCAGTTCATTAACTTCCCATTACAATAACCCTGGTCCCACCCACTGCCCTCATCTTTAGGACTTCCATCTCAATCTGACACCTCCTTCCCAATTTGTCACTTTCCCTTTCATTGATGTGCCAAGGCTGATGGATCATTGTGTGTCCCAGCACCTTCCTGCTCTGCTTTCTGATCCAGTCTTCCCTTCCCCTCTCCTCTCCTCTCAATGATGATGTAGGTGTTAATGGCAACCTCTTATCCTGATCCCCCACAATTTGACCCAATATTTTCTCCCCGGATGGTGCCTGAATGACAGTGGCAGAACGAGAGTGACGGAGCACGAGCGAGAGTGATGGAGTGATGGTGTGACGGAGTGACAGTGACAGAGATGAGGGGGAGAGAAACTTCTGAGACTGGAACACGAAGAACATAAAAGCTCACACACACTTACCAACCCACGCACTGTTCAATGTGGACACATGCCTTTTCCATCTACTCCTCCCTCTCAAAATCAATTCACATGTTATGCCAGATGAGGAGGAACATCCAGGTTGAGAGACTACTCACTTCTAATCCCTGCTTTCATACTCATTTCATATGCATAATATGAATGACCAAGTTGTGTGTGATTGTCTGATAAAGCCATGGTTATAAAGTATATCATACTGAACCTAAGCTTTTATAAATCAAGGAATCAAGGCTAAGTTGTTAAAATTACATGAAATATTTTGAGCCCATTTTGAGTGTATTTCTTAATTTTGGGCAGATATGTGATGGAGGGGTAAAATTGTGATCGGTTAGGAATGTGGGCCATTGTAGGTACATGAAAATTGAACTGAACTCCTTTGCTTGGCGCTGGTTCCCTTCCTTTCCTGGTGACTAGTCTGTCTCTGCTTCTTAAGTGGAAAAGTGGGAAAAAAAAGATGCGTTATTAACTCTGTTGCATGGCATTTTTTAAAGGTCATTGTTGTGTATTAGTCATTTTATCAATGTATTGCTTTGACATTTATTTCTGTTTTTGCTTAGCAAGTTTTTCTTTTCCTGTTTCTCCTCACCTCAATGTTCTCTTTTGAAATTCACGTTTTATTTGAGCTGACCAAGTCTCAGGCAGCTATTGCTGGGGTTCTTGAGGCTAAAGGGGAATGAGAGGCTCAAGCACAGCCTGATTCCTTTTCTGGAAAGGGGGTCATGTTTGCTCCGGTAGAAATGTTAAGAATTGGAAATGATCAGTGCAGAGAGAAGCAGAGGTGAGTGAATCATCACCAGAATGAGTGCAGATTGTGGATTTGAAGCACTTACTCCATTTCTAAGCCAGAGATACTGCCTGACAGTGAGACTTTCTAACCTTTTCTCCTTGTATTTCTGATTTTCACGATCTGCAGTGCTTGGCTATTTTACAATGTGCTCCATGCTGGGCATTTGTAAGATTAGTTCATTGAAGGATGAATTCTGGGTAATCCAAGATGGAGGATGGGAAAAATTGTGGCTGTAAGAGCTGCTCCTTTTTTGGGTATTTTAGGTGTTGGAGTTGATTTCCTCAAATTCCAGGAGCAGCAATTACTGTTTTATATGCTGCTGCGTAATTTTGGCATTTAAAAGGCAACTGGATGGGTATATGAATAGGAAGGGTTTAGAGGGATATGGATATTGCTGGCAAATGGGACTAGATTAGGCTAGAATATCTGGTCGGCATGGACAAGTTGGACCGAAGGATCTGTTTCCGTACTGTACATCTCTATGACTCTAAATCTAAAAGTAAAAATACTTTTTACCCAATGCAAAATGTTAATGTTACAATATATAAGAAAAACAAAATCTTTGGATGTTGGTCTCTGGATATTGCATAAGGCCAAGTACAAAGTAATGGAGTAGATTGCATAATATGAATGACCAAGTTGTGTGTGATTGTCTGATAAAGCCATGGTTATAAAGTATATCATACTGAACCTAAGCTTTTATAAATCAAGGAATCAAGGCTAAGTTGTTAAAATTACATGAAATATTTTGAGCCCATTTTGAGTGTATTTCTTAATTTTGGGCAGATATGTGGTGGAGGGGTAAAATTGTGATCGGTTTATGGGGAGGCTGTGGATAAGGGGGAGGGAAACAATGGAAAGGTCAGGGTCTATCATTTCTCTCCCTGACCATAGGTGCAGGAGGAGAGAGATTCTAACATTGATCACTCACAGAAAAGTACATTTTCTTGCAACTGAATCTTAAAATCAACTCTAAATGTCTACTATATCTGTAAATTAATTTCCATTCCATTGGCTGGATTAGTGCAACTTTGAATGTGATGGACATGTTTGTGTGTCTTTCCTCTAGGGAGAGAAAGGCAATCGTGGAGTTGATGGTCCTCCAGGTGTTGTAAGTATCTGACCAGGTCATGATGAAAAGTGTATATTAACCCGGCATATTGGAACTTGTTCTTTAAAATGGTGCAGATTTCTAATTGCAAACATACAAAAGGGGAATTTAAAGGGGAAGTGTGAGTAGGGAGGTGGCAGGAGAGGGTGGAAGGGGCTAAAATTTTCAAGAGAACAGAATCACGATAGAAACCCATCCTGTTCCTGTTTGAACAAAGGTGGGCTAGAGGCCAGGTGACTAATAAACATGAAGGAGGCAGGATGTCACCTTCAATATATTAAGAAGGTTGTGAACCTCATGGTTACTGAGATTTCTGTAACTGGATGGAACCTTCCCAGACCTAGACAGCTGACAGTTAAACCCAGATGAGCACTGCGTGATACAGGAGGTTATTGTCTTTTCATTTACCTCCTGTGAACCGACCTTAGAGACCTCTTGATCAGGCACCTCTCACCCCACTGTCGGGGACCCTACACACCTTGACCCACCCTGCCCAACTCCCACCTGACTCTCTACATGGGGCTCAGACCCAATGCACCACTTGATGCCTCTGTAAACCCCTCATTGCCCCAAAGTCTCTGTCTGCACCTTGGCCTCAACACCGCAGGTCCCTGGCTTCAAAGGCCTTCTCCGTTCCCTCCTCCAGAGACTGGCTGCCATTTACCCCTTCCCCTGCTCATTGTCAGCCACCCCCACAATTCACCCTGGTTCCACCAGGCTCAGAGCTGTCATGTGCTCAGGCCCTATCTGGACATACCCATTTATGTGGAAACCAAATTGTAAACCAAGGAGGGTTTGACATTTATGCAAACATATACACACACACACACACAAACACACACTCTCACAGGCAGACACACACACACTCACAGGCAGGCAGACACACACACAGACACTCACAGGCAGACACACACACAGACACCCACACAATCTCACAGGCAGACACACACACATTCTCACAGGCAGACACACACGCACACATTCTCACAGGCAGACACACACACACTCACAGGCAGGCAGACACACACACAGACACTCACAGGCAGACACACACACAGACACCCACACAATCTCACAGGCAGACACACACACATTCTCACAGGCAGACACACACGCACACATTCTCACAGGCAGACACACACACACTCACAGGCAGGCAGACACACACACAGACACTCACAGGCAGACACACACACAGACACCCACACAATCTCACAGGCAGACACACACACATTCTCACAGGCAGACACACACGCACACATTCTCACAGGCAGACACACACACACTCACAGGCAGGCAGACACACACACAGACACTCACAGGCAGACACACACACAGACACCCACACAATCTCACAGGCAGACACACACACATTCTCACAGGCAGACACACACGCACACATTCTCACAGGCAGACACACACACACTCACAGGCAGGCAGACACACACACAGACACTCACAGGCAGACACACACACAGACACCCACACAATCTCACAGGCAGACACACACACATTCTCACAGGCAGACACACACGCACACATTCTCACAGGCAGACACACACACACTCACAGGCAGGCAGACACACACACAGACACTCACAGGCAGACACACACACAGACACCCACACAATCTCACAGGCAGACACACACACATTCTCACAGGCAGACACACACGCACACATTCTCACAGGCAGACACACACACACTCACAGGCAGGCAGACACACACACAGACACTCACAGGCAGACACACACACAGACACCCACACAATCTCACAGGCAGACACACACACATTCTCACAGGCAGACACACACGCACACATTCTCACAGGCAGACACACACACACTCACAGGCAGGCAGACACACACACAGACACTCACAGGCAGACACACACACAGACACCCACACAATCTCACAGGCAGACACACACACATTCTCACAGGCAGACACACACGCACACATTCTCACAGGCAGACACACACACACTCACAGGCAGGCAGACACACACACAGACACTCACAGGCAGACACACACACAGACACCCACACAATCTCACAGGCAGACACACACACATTCTCACAGGCAGACACACACGCACACATTCTCACAGGCAGACACACACACACTCACAGGCAGGCAGACACACACACAGACACTCACAGGCAGACACACACACAGACACCCACACAATCTCACAGGCAGACACACACACATTCTCACAGGCAGACACACACGCACACATTCTCACAGGCAGACACACACACACTCACAGGCAGGCAGACACACACACAGACACTCACAGGCAGACACACACACAGACACCCACACAATCTCACAGGCAGACACACACACATTCTCACAGGCAGACACACACGCACACATTCTCACAGGCAGACACACACACACTCACAGGCAGGCAGACACACACACAGACACTCACAGGCAGACACACACACAGACACCCACACAATCTCACAGGCAGACACACACACATTCTCACAGGCAGACACACACGCACACATTCTCACAGGCAGACACACACACACTCACAGGCAGGCAGACACACACACAGACACTCACAGGCAGACACACACACAGACACCCACACAATCTCACAGGCAGACACACACACATTCTCACAGGCAGACACACACGCACACATTCTCACAGGCAGACACACACACACTCACAGGCAGGCAGACACACACACAGACACTCACAGGCAGACACACACACAGACACCCACACAATCTCACAGGCAGACACACACACATTCTCACAGGCAGACACACACGCACACATTCTCACAGGCAGACACACACACACTCACAGGCAGGCAGACACACACACAGACACTCACAGGCAGACACACACACAGACACCCACACAATCTCACAGGCAGACACACACACATTCTCACAGGCAGACACACACGCACACATTCTCACAGGCAGACACACACACACTCACAGGCAGGCAGACACACACACAGACACTCACAGGCAGACACACACACAGACACCCACACAATCTCACAGGCAGACACACACACATTCTCACAGGCAGACACACACGCACACATTCTCACAGGCAGACACACACACACTCACAGGCAGGCAGACACACACACAGACACTCACAGGCAGACACACACACAGACACCCACACAATCTCACAGGCAGACACACACACATTCTCACAGGCAGACACACACGCACACATTCTCACAGGCAGACACACACACACTCACAGGCAGGCAGACACACACACAGACACTCACAGGCAGACACACACACAGACACCCACACAATCTCACAGGCAGACACACACACATTCTCACAGGCAGACACACACGCACACATTCTCACAGGCAGACACACACACACTCACAGGCAGGCAGACACACACACAGACACTCACAGGCAGACACACACACAGACACCCACACAATCTCACAGGCAGACACACACACATTCTCACAGGCAGACACACACGCACACATTCTCACAGGCAGACACACACACACTCACAGGCAGGCAGACACACACACAGACACTCACAGGCAGACACACACACAGACACCCACACAATCTCACAGGCAGACACACACACATTCTCACAGGCAGACACACACGCACACATTCTCACAGGCAGACACACACACACTCACAGGCAGGCAGACACACACACAGACACTCACAGGCAGACACACACACAGACACCCACACAATCTCACAGGCAGACACACACACATTCTCACAGGCAGACACACACGCACACATTCTCACAGGCAGACACACACACACTCACAGGCAGGCAGACACACACACAGACACTCACAGGCAGACACACACACAGACACCCACACAATCTCACAGGCAGACACACACACATTCTCACAGGCAGACACACACGCACACATTCTCACAGGCAGACACACACACACTCACAGGCAGGCAGACACACACACAGACACTCACAGGCAGACACACACACAGACACCCACACAATCTCACAGGCAGACACACACACATTCTCACAGGCAGACACACACGCACACATTCTCACAGGCAGACACACACACACTCACAGGCAGGCAGACACACACACAGACACTCACAGGCAGACACACACACAGACACCCACACAATCTCACAGGCAGACACACACACATTCTCACAGGCAGACACACACGCACACATTCTCACAGGCAGACACACACACACTCACAGGCAGGCAGACACACACACAGACACTCACAGGCAGACACACACACAGACACCCACACAATCTCACAGGCAGACACACACACATTCTCACAGGCAGACACACACGCACACATTCTCACAGGCAGACACACACACACTCACAGGCAGGCAGACACACACACAGACACTCACAGGCAGACACACACACAGACACCCACACAATCTCACAGGCAGACACACACACATTCTCACAGGCAGACACACACGCACACATTCTCACAGGCAGACACACACACACTCACAGGCAGGCAGACACACACACAGACACTCACAGGCAGACACACACACAGACACCCACACAATCTCACAGGCAGACACACACACATTCTCACAGGCAGACACACACGCACACATTCTCACAGGCAGACACACACACACTCACAGGCAGGCAGACACACACACAGACACTCACAGGCAGACACACACACAGACACCCACACAATCTCACAGGCAGACACACACACATTCTCACAGGCAGACACACACGCACACATTCTCACAGGCAGACACACACACACTCACAGGCAGGCAGACACACACACAGACACTCACAGGCAGACACACACACAGACACCCACACAATCTCACAGGCAGACACACACACATTCTCACAGGCAGACACACACGCACACATTCTCACAGGCAGACACACACACACTCACAGGCAGGCAGACACACACACAGACACTCACAGGCAGACACACACACAGACACCCACACAATCTCACAGGCAGACACACACACATTCTCACAGGCAGACACACACGCACACATTCTCACAGGCAGACACACACACACTCACAGGCAGGCAGACACACACACAGACACTCACAGGCAGACACACACACAGACACCCACACAATCTCACAGGCAGACACACACACATTCTCACAGGCAGACACACACGCACACATTCTCACAGGCAGACACACACACACTCACAGGCAGGCAGACACACACACAGACACTCACAGGCAGACACACACACAGACACCCACACAATCTCACAGGCAGACACACACACATTCTCACAGGCAGACACACACGCACACATTCTCACAGGCAGACACACACACACTCACAGGCAGGCAGACACACACACAGACACTCACAGGCAGACACACACACAGACACCCACACAATCTCACAGGCAGACACACACACATTCTCACAGGCAGACACACACGCACACATTCTCACAGGCAGACACACACACACTCACAGGCAGGCAGACACACACACAGACACTCACAGGCAGACACACACACAGACACCCACACAATCTCACAGGCAGACACACACACATTCTCACAGGCAGACACACACGCACACATTCTCACAGGCAGACACACACACACTCACAGGCAGGCAGACACACACACAGACACTCACAGGCAGACACACACACAGACACCCACACAATCTCACAGGCAGACACACACACATTCTCACAGGCAGACACACACGCACACATTCTCACAGGCAGACACACACACACTCACAGGCAGGCAGACACACACACAGACACTCACAGGCAGACACACACACAGACACCCACACAATCTCACAGGCAGACACACACACATTCTCACAGGCAGACACACACGCACACATTCTCACAGGCAGACACACACACACTCACAGGCAGGCAGACACACACACAGACACTCACAGGCAGACACACACACAGACACCCACACAATCTCACAGGCAGACACACACACATTCTCACAGGCAGACACACACGCACACATTCTCACAGGCAGACACACACACACTCACAGGCAGGCAGACACACACACAGACACTCACAGGCAGACACACACACAGACACCCACACAATCTCACAGGCAGACACACACACATTCTCACAGGCAGACACACACGCACACATTCTCACAGGCAGACACACACACACTCACAGGCAGGCAGACACACACACAGACACTCACAGGCAGACACACACACAGACACCCACACAATCTCACAGGCAGACACACACACATTCTCACAGGCAGACACACACGCACACATTCTCACAGGCAGACACACACACACTCACAGGCAGGCAGACACACACACAGACACTCACAGGCAGACACACACACAGACACCCACACAATCTCACAGGCAGACACACACACATTCTCACAGGCAGACACACACGCACACATTCTCACAGGCAGACACACACACTTTACAAAATTATGAAGGGCATGGATAGGGTAAATAGGCAAAGTCTTTTCCCTGGGGTCGGGGAGTCCAGAACTGGAGGGCATAGGTTTAGGGGAAAGATATAAAAGAGACCTAAGGGGCAAGTTTTCACGCAGAGTGTGGTACGTGTATGGAATGAATTGCCAGAGGAAGTGGTGGAGGCTGGTACAATTGCAACATTTAAAAGGCATTTGGATGGGTATATGAATAGGAAGGGTTTGGAGGGATATGGGCCGGGTGCTGGCAGGTAGGACTAGATCGGGTTGGGATATCTGGCCGGCATGGACGGGTTGGACCAAAGAGTCTGTTTCCATGCTGTACATCAGTGACTCTATGACTCTGGGATAGTTCTTTACCTCTTGAAATTTAACAGATTATGGCATGAGGTGAGCTTCTCTGTGTGTCCGGTTTAAATTAGCAGATGGGTTTACACCATGTCGTCCGACACCATCCGATGACCAGAGGAAGAACACCTCATGTGTTGCCTGACCGGCTGTGTTTTTCCAGCGCCACACGTTTTGAATGGGCCATTTGCAGTGCAGTATGAAATTGATAATGTGGTTTCAATTCCCTCACTGTCTTATAGTCACAGGATTGTTGTCAGCCTCACCCTTGTCTGAGATGTGGTGACCCTCAAGTTAAACTTGTCAATGGTTGTCTCTCTTCCTCTAACGAGTCATGACTTTACCTTTACTGAAGATCAAATGAGTGAATTCCAATCCACTGCCTTTTCCCCACTGCCCTGCAAATCCATATGGATAATGATCCAATCCCAAAGGAACTTGCGTCCATCACACTCTCAGGCAGTGTATTCCAGCCCTTACCCACTCAATATGTAAAGCAGGTTTACCCCACATCACACTGATTCTTGAGCTTATCACCTTCAATCCATGTTCTCTGGTTCTCAGCCCTTCCACCAATGAGAACAATTTGCACCTCTATGTTCTGCTGAGGTGCTCAATCACTTCCTGTTTGCTTCAGATTTCCAGCAGCTGCAGTGCTTTGTTTTATTTTATTGTTTAAGCAGGTGACCTAACAGTTACCTGCTATGCTATTATGCAAGGCCAAACTATATCCCTCATTTCAAAATGCATACACACACAAGCATGTACACAAACATGTATATACACACACACACACATTCATGCACAGACACACACACAGAGACACACAGGCAGACACAGGTTCATGCACACAGACAAACACATACACACACATTCATGCACAGACACACACACACAGACACACACGCAGACAGACAGACAGACAGACACACACACACACACACACACACAGTCACACCATTCACTAACCATTGCTTTTCTGTTCCAGATTATTGATGTCGATGGAAGTGTTATTTATGGGACTAGAGGGGATCCTGGTGACCCAGGTCCCCCTGGGATACAAGGCGAACGAGGCTATCCAGGTGCGGATAGTAATTATTAATTATCATTGGCCACACTCAATAAAATTAAAAATCAACTGCAATGTTATCAGCATCGTTAAAACATTTGCATCTTTCTGTCCTGCAGGCCCGCCAGGACGTCCGGGAGTACCCGGCCCTCCAGGTAAAGGAGTGTTATGTTTCTGTGGTAACCACAAGGTTAGATCCAGACAGGCTGTTTATAAAAATAATTTAGCTGACAGGCTTTGTCGAGGCATTTCACAGATTAAGAAAAGGTGTAGATCATCCAAGGCCACAGACCTGGGGACGAATGTCACCCTAGAGGTAGATGTACACCCGGGATAATACACCAGGAATACAGGTACACCTGAGAGTATACACCAGGAATACAGCTACACCTGAGAGTATACACCAGGAATACTGATACACCCGGGATTATACACCAGGAATACAGGTACACCTGAGAGTATACACCAGGAATACAGGTACACCTGAGAGTATACACCAGGAATACTGATACACCCGGGAGTATACACCAGGAATACAGGTACACCCGGGATAATACACCAGGAATACAGGTACACTTGAGAGTATACACCAGGAATACTGATACACCCGGGATTATACACCAGGAATATAGGTACACCTGAGAGTATACACCAGGAATACAGGTACACCTGAGAGTATACACCAGGAATACTGATACACCCGGGATTATACACCAGGAATACAGGTACACCCGGGATAATACACCAGGAATACAGGTACACCTGAGAGTATACACCAGGAATACTGATACACCCGGGATTATACACCAGGAATACAGGTACACCTGAGAGTATACACCAGGAATACTGATACACCCGGGATTATACACCAGGAATACAGGTACACCTGAGAGTATACACCAGGAATACTGATACACCTGAGAGTATACACCAGGAATACAGGTACACCTGAGAATATACACCAGGAATACTGATACACCCGGGATTATACACCAGGAATACAGGTACTCCTGAGATTATACACCAGGAATACAGATACACCTGAGAGTATACACCAGGAATACAGGTACACCTGAGATTATACACCAGGAATACAGGTGCACCTGAGAGTATACACCAGGAATACAGGTGCACCTGAGATTATACACCAGGAATACAGGTACACCTGAGATAAACACCAAGAATACAGATACACCAGAGATTAAACACATGGAGTACAGGTGCACCTGAGAGTATACACCAGGAATACAGGTACTCCTGAGACTATGCACCTGCAATACAGATACACCAGAGATTAAACACCAGGAATACAGATACACCTGAGAGTATACAACAGGAATACAGGTACACCTGAGATGAAACACCAGGAATGCAGGTACACCTGAGAGTATACACCAGGGATACAGGTACTCCTGAGATTAAACATAAGAAGTACCGGTGCCCCTGAATTTAAACACCAAGTGTAGAAATATATCGACAAGCATATACCTGCAGTGCAGGTACACCTGAGATTATATACCAGACATAAAGCTATACTGTGACTATATACCCAAAGTACAGGTACTCTTGCTCACATACATCTGGAATACAAGTCCACTTGAGATGACATGTTCATGTAACTGGGGCGCAGGTACCCCTGAGATTATCCACCTTACGTAAAAGCACACCTGAGAGTACACATCTAAAGTACAGATATAACTGTGATCATCTACCTGGCATTATACATCACAAGAACCATTTTGTAAATTTACATTTCATATCCTCAAAAATTACTATTGAATAAAGAATATAATAAATACTGCAATGTCTGAAACAAGATCAGATTGTGAATGTTTGAGCAGAAATCCAGTCAGACAGCGAGATTACCCCGAGTTTAGAGGGAATCCTGGTTCTGGGGAGTAATATATAATACGATGAGATCTTGTCATTAAACCAACGCACACATGACAGTCCAGAAATCAGACCAGAGAACGCCAAGTCTATTTCAACTCAGATTATGCTTCCATTATTTGGAAGAAGTTTATAGTTTATGCTGGTCTAACAATTCAGAGGACATGGTTAATGCCAGGGGCGTGTGAGTTCAAATCCTAGCACGGCATCTGGTGGAACTGAAATTTGAGGAGTAAAATCTCAAACTAAAAACAAACCTCAGCAGCGGTGACCACAATACCATCATTGATTGCCACAACAAAACTTCTTTGGTTCATTACTATCCTTCAGGGAGTGAAATCTGCTATCCTCACAGAGAGTCGACACGTTGACTCCAGATTCAGAGCAGTGTCTGAAGTGCTCTCTGAAATAGTCCAGTAAGCTATCCAGTTCAAGGTAATTGGAGATGGGTAACAAAAGCTGGCCTTGATAGTGACGCCATTAAAGAATAAACTAAAACTAAGGTCCAAATATGGTGAGGGTACCATATTGAGTTTGAACACAAATACTTGACTTATAGCCAATCCTAAAAGAGGCCTTTGATTCTTTCTCATCTACCAATAATGAAGGTAATGCACTGTCAGGTTCACTGCTTGCACCTCTGACCAGTTTCTTGGCCTATGTTTCAGGTTCCAGATGCCTTTCGATTCTTGTGTGGTCTTGCATTCAGATTAATTGCATTTATTTTACTCATCATCTAGGTCCCCCCCTGCAAGGTGAGAAAGGTCTCCCAGGGTTCACAGGTGAACGAGGTCACAAAGGAGAGAAGGGTGATCCCGGATTATCGCTGTCAGGTTTACCAGGAAAGGATGGTCTAAGGGGTCCCCCTGGGCCCCGTGGTCCCCCAGGACCTCCAGGTACGTTGATGATTGTGCTGGGACTACAGTGTGCCCCTGTACTGTGCCCTGGTCTTTCATTCAGGACAGGGAATGTATTCACACAAACCTTCTGGTGCAGTTCACACGAGAGAACTGTGACAGCACAATCCTGTGTCCGAAATCAGGTAAAGCAAGCAATTTAGCCCCACCAGCCCCTCCCTGTGTCTTGAAACTGCCCACTGACATGATTGACAATGCCAATCAGCTGCTAAATCTCACAGACTGCAGAGAAGGCCCACCACTCAAAGCACTTAGCAAGGACAGGCGATGATGCCCTTCCATCAAGATACAAATCCTGGCAATGAATAAAATAACCACTTGTTGTCATACAGCACCTTTTATTCACACAGGCAAATATTCTTTGATGCTTTCAGAATGTGAAAGCAGATTTAGGAATCACTTCACACTGAATATTTGATAAGGTAAAAAGATGCAAAAGTTTTACACCTATGTCTGACTGGGAGCACATGTCTCATTGTGGAGAAATACAATGAATCACATCAGTGCAGTACTGAGGGAGTGCTGCGCTGTCAGAGGGTCAGTACTGAGGGAGTGCTGCACTGTCAGAGGGTCAGTACTGTGGGAACGCTGCACTGTCAGAGGGACAGTACTGAGGGAGCACTGCACTGTCAGAGGGTCAGTACTGAGGGAGTGCTGCACTGACAGAGGGTCAGTACTGAGAGAGTGCTGCACTGTAAGAGGGTCAGTACTGCGGGAACGCTGCACTGTCAGAGGGTCAGTACTGAGGGAGCACTGCACTGTCAGAGGGTCAGTACTGGAGGAGCACTGCACTGTCAGAGGGTCAGTACTGAGGGAGTGCTGCACTGTAAGAGGGTCAGTACTGCAGGAACGCTGCACTGTCAGAGGGTCAGTACTGAGGGAGTGCTGCACTGTCAGAGGGTCAGTACTGGGGGAGCGCTGCACTGTCAGAGGGTCAGTACTGAGGGAATACTACAGATTATCAGTAATTTCTAATTGTCTAATCTCATGTTGTTTCAGTGACTATTGAGAATTGTCGAAGTTTCCCAGGACCGCCCGGACCTGCTGGACCACAAGGTTTGCCTGGAGAGGCTGGACTGAAAGGTCAGCTTATATTCGGAAACATTGATAATTTAGAATTGGCCATTGGAAAGGGGCGTGCAGGAAGAAATCTGCTCTGGTCTGCGGTTTCTCAGCTCATTCACCCACTGCCAGCATACGTAGAACTCTCTTGGTTTGTCCGCTTCTTGCTAGAATCTACCTTATGGAACCTTCCAGAAGCGGCCTGACAGCAGCCTGAGCTGTTCAACCTGCTGGGCCTTCTGCCTGATGTGGGCCTCCCACCATCACTGGCAATGTACAGCTGGAGCGGGGGAGGGGAGCTTGGCATGGCTGTGGAGAGGGTCAATGTGAGGTTGGGGGAAGGGGGTGTGGTTGCAAGGGTGCTGGTGGTGGGGGNNGGGGGGGGGGGGGGAGGGGGGGGGGTAGGGGTGGGGGCAATGCGATGATGATGGAGATGACACCATTACTTGCTTGTTGAGAGTTGCAATGACCGGCTGGGTCTTTCCCCATAAAGTATCAGAGAGGTTGTCATTAGATAGTTAGGCAGCAGGAAGGCCGCCCACTGCATTTAACATACTCCTCTGCCTTCAGCCCCACTGGCAAGGGGTGGGCAAACCCAGCGAAACGGTAGAGGTTGGGAGCTCTCTTCAACAAAAAGGGATTGATAGCAGATCACTTGTTCATTTTAAATTGGAGAGGTGAATATTTGTTTACTGAAGGGGACATCGAGATCCTCCAGGACATGATTGAATGTCAGTAGAGGCGCGAACTCTGATTGGCCTCATCTGTCTATGAGTTCCACGTCCCCTTTTTTTGGCCGATTCGGAAAACGCTTGTCCCCAGTTACAAACTGCCCTGTCACTGGCTTGACAGATTCTCCTTATTGACTCTATCAAAATCTTTCATAATTGTGAACGCCTCAGTTAACTCTTCTCCATAACCTCCTCTACTCTTAAAAACAACAATCCCAGTTTCTTCAGTCTCTCCGCGTCACTGGAAGAACTCGTTTTGGAGGTCGTGAAGATTGAAGCCAAAAGGAGCTGAGATTCTCTGATGACAATGTTTTAAACGAGGAGCTGGAAAAGAGCAGAAAGATCCAGAGCCCGCGTAGGGAATAAAATCTAGTGGACTGCAAAAAGAGAGTAAAATTAAGTTAATGGAAAATTTTCCTTTTAACTGACAGTGGCTAGAATACAAAGCAGTAGAAGTTAAATTTGATTTAATTGGGGCTTTGGTTTGACGACAATTGAAGTAACTGTGTTCAGCTCTAGCGAAAAATATATTCTGGCCACAAAGGCTCAGTGATTAGCACTGCTGCCTCACAGCACCAGGGACCCAGTTTCAATTCCACCCTCGGGTGACTATCAGTGTGGAGTTTGTGTGATCTCCCCATGTTCAATGTGGCTAAGTGTGAGGTGATTCATTTTGGTAAGAGTAATAAAAAGATGGGGTACTGGGCTAACGGTCGGATACTTGGTAGTGTGGATGAGCAGAAAGATCTTGGTGTCCATGTACACAAATCTTTGAAAGTTGCCACCCAGGTAAATAGTGCGGTGAAGAAGGCATATGGCGAACTGGCTTTTATTGGTAGAGGAATTGAATTC
>NC_057715.1:13990092-14013420 GCF_004010195.1 Chiloscyllium plagiosum
GTAGGTATAGGACAGATGTTAGGGGTAGGTTCTTTACTCAGCGAGTCGTAAGTTCATGGAATGCCCTGCCAGTAGCAGTGGTGGACTCTCCTTCATTATGGGCATTTAAATGTGCATTGGATAGGCATATGGAGGATAGTGGGTAGTGTAGGTTAGGTGGGCTTGGATCGGCGCAACATCGAGGGCCGAAGGGCCTGTACTGCGCTGTATTCTTCTATGTTCTATGTTCTATGTCTGCCAGAGCATTCGGGGCAATAGTCTTTTACATGCAAAGGGGAGTGGAACTTCCTCCTCAGCTGTTGAGGCTGGGAGTGCTTTAAAAATTTCAGAATTGGGGGTGATAGATTCTTGTTGGATTAGGGGATAAAAGGTATGGAACCAATGCGGGAGGATAGAGTTAAGGTGTAGACCAGTCTTGATCAAATTGAGTAGTGGAATGGGACTTAATGGCCTTCTCCAGCGAGAGTCATAATAATCTGCCAGGCTCTTTAACGGTCAGGGTTTTCTTCCAGGTGCCAAGGGTGATGCCTGTTTCCACTGTAACCTCACCGCGTCACCTGGACTACAGGGACCCCCGGGACCTCCCGGAAGGCCAGGTGAGTGACTGCCAGAGTATGGCTTGAGCCAATATCAATGTCTTTCTGAAAAGGTACAAACCCCCAACTCCAGAAACAAGCTCTCATTTCCAACTTCCAATATATCCTGTGTTTTACAGGTGAGCCCGGATATCCAGGGGCCAAGGGAGACCGTGGTCTACCAGGAAAAGAGGGATTCCCGGGTCAACCTGTAAGTATATCCAATGTTCAATCGGCTGTGGTCAGCCTGGGTTCTGATGCAGCCACTTCGTTGTGTCAGGGCAGAGTGCAACAATAAATATTTGTGAATAATTTATCATTGAAAAGTTCTAAGTTACAGAAAAGCTTGATGTGCCTAAGTAGATATGGTAGAGAGGTGACCTTTACAGCGATTAAAGGGTTGGATTGTGGAGATGTCGAAAACATGATTCCTGCCTCCCAGTGCCAGGAGACCAGTTTTGATTCCACCCTTGGGCGATTGTCTGCGTGAGGTTTGCACATTCTCCCCATCTCTGCGTGTGTTTTCTCCTACAACACCGGTTTCCTCTCACAGTCCAAAGATGGTGGATTGAACCATTTGCAATTGCTCTATATTGTCTCGGGATATACAGGCTAGGTGGATTAGCCATGGGAAATACAGGGTTAGAGGGTTAGGTTAGGGGGTGGTGGGTCTGGGTGGGATTCTTTCTAGAGGGTTGTTGTGGACTCGATGGGCTGAATGGCCTGCTACTACACTGTAGGGGTTCTATGGCCCTAAGATTTGTCAGACTTAGAGATCATAAAAATAAGACAGCAACTGATAAATTCAATGGCAAATTCAGGAGAAAATTCTCTCCCCAGAGATTGGTGAGAACACAGAACTCTCTATCATTGGGAATGGTTATTGGGAATCACAAAGGAGAAAAGGAAAAAAGGATGTGGTGAAAGGATGAAGTGAAGTCTGCCAACAGGAACCCTGTAGAGGATAAACAGTTACACTGATGGTTAGACCAAATACCTCTGGATTCAGTGTAAGTTTGGAGACAGTTGCTTAGTACAGACCTTGAATACAGCTGAAAAGGGAGAAATGTCAAAACATGTCATCTAGTGCTGAGGACAAAGACAGGAATTGTTATTACTGAGAGGAAGGAATGCATTGATAACCAGGTCCCATGATTCCACTCGTCACACCATTAGTGTAAATGTGTTAATTCAATCACTAATATGGGAAATTACAGGGCTTTCGGCTCTGACACAACTGTTATGTTCCACTGCATCCTCACGCTATAGAAAATCACTCTGTCAAAGATCACTATCGAAAATTGGGAAAACCAGTCAGTAGAAAGTTTGAATTGTCCAAACAGCAATCACAATTCGTCAATCACATTATCGTCGATTGGCGTTGATGAAACGCGTGTTATACCAGAATGACCTGCACTGTGTTATGTGTACTGCAAACTCAAGGTAATCCTTTTATTATAATAGCATCTTATTATTAAGATGGTTAGAGTGAGGTCTGGTGGAAAAAGTGAGGGCTGCAGGTGCTGGAGATCAGAGTCGAGAGTGTGGCACTGGGAAAGCTCAGCAGGTCAGGCAGCATCTGCGGAGCAGGAGAATCGATGTTTCGGGCAAAGCCCTTCATCAGGAATGTTGGGGGGTGGGGACTGAGAGATAAATAGGAGGGAGGTGGGGCTGGGGGCAAGGAAGCTGGGGAGAGTTCAAGAGGGTGGTGCCAAGTTGGAGGGTTGGATCTGGGATAAGATAGGGGAAGGTAGATGAGGAAACATGTGAAATCGACAATGATGCTGCATGGATGGAGGGTCCCAAGGCAGAAGATGAGGAGTTCTTCCTCTACGCATCAGATAGCTAGGATTTGGCAGTGGAGGAGGCCCAGGACTTGCATGTCCTTCGCAGAGTGGGAGGGGAAGATCTGAGTCTGTTGTATGGTTTTATGATCACATCCATTAATTTGGGTTCAAGACAGACAGGTTGAAGAAAGATCAAAGGTTGCAAACCATTTTCGAGCTTATGTTTCTTTCTGGCACTATGCAGAGAAAGTATGACAATGTGTGGTATTCCTAGATATACCAGGTTTTAACCTGACTGTCACATTATTGAAAGACTATTCTATATACTCCACCTCTTAATGTTAGTCACTACTCCCCAGGCTTTTTTGTATGTTTTTAATATTGCTACAGCTAGACACCTGTGCCTAGCTCTCCATGTATTTCTCTCTTTTATTTGACTCCGCCCATACTGTGGTATTTATGCCCAATGAGGATTCGCTCCAAGACATCATAATGTTTCAGTGGGATGTAAAAAGCCTTACATAAAACCCTTCCTAAACATTTATTCCCTGTCACAAACATTAATTAACATGTATATACATTTTCAAATGATTTACCGAGACTACTTTGCTTTATATCATGTTTACTGTACATTCTCTTCTATTTCCCTTCACTCCTAAGTCTTTGATTTAATTCTTCTGTTCCATGATGTGCTCAAGAAGATGTTTGATAAGGTATAGAAACACTTGAGCTAAAGTTGGTGAGCTTTTTTTCTGCTGGTTTCTGTTCGATTACCAGTCTTTGTGGAATGATCTTGAGTTGAGGAATGTACGGGGAAGTTGGATCAATTATCCTTCTTGGTCATTAACATCTAGAGAGAGTAATAGTGCTAGTCCTCCAAGACAAGGTGATGTTAATGATCTATAGGTCACTGCTCACTGTATAGTAAATTGTCACTGACTTGTTATTCTGTTTGAAAGAATGATTGTATATGTTGGCTTGGAAATTATTTGGTTTGATGCTTGGTATGCTGTTTAAATTGTAGCACATCTTAAAGAAATGACCTCTTTTCCAATGCTGAATGCATTACCTCAGTACAATGGTGGCTGAACAGTTTTGTTGTCACTGATGTGGGCATATCTGTGACAGTATGAGGTTGCTTAGGACTTTTTGGTATGTCGTCACGTATGGAATGCTATTCAGGTCAGACCAATGTATCCTCTGGTTAAATGTTCCTTATGTTTTAATTAGTGAACACTCTGCAGACTGACCTCATTAAGTGAAGCTATTGCTGTGTAACACTTCATGAACAATTTTCTAGACTCTGTATCCCCTTCTGTTTGGGCTGCTCACTCTAGAGTTGGATCCTCTATGGATTGAAGAAGTCCAGTCACTGACTTATCTAAGAGACCAATATCAATTCTGTCACAAGTCAGCTCTTATTGCAAGTTTCGATAGTTGCATAGTTCAGGTAGTATATACAGGTTATTAATCAAGGTATTTTCATACACTGCTGGGAGTTCTTCTCTGCTTTTGAAGTGCGATTGTGCTAGTATCTTATTTGTTCCTCACAGAATTGTTACAGTGCAATTGGAGGCCATTCAGCCTATCATGTCTCACTGGTTCCCTCAGCATTTAGATTAGGTGTCAAACTCCTGCCTTCTTCCGTAACCACGTATGGTGTTTCTATTTAAATAATCATCCCAATGCTTCAATTGAACCTGAGTCCCCCACATTACCAGGCTGTGTATTCCAAACCCAGGCCTATGTGAAAAAGACCTTTCTCTCAACTCACATTGGCTTCCTTTGTCCAACACTTCGAAACTGTTCCCTCTGCTACTCATTCCTTTTCGGAACAGTTTTTCACTATCTATTCTCTCCAGACCTCTCATGATTTTGAAAACTTACATCAAGTCTCCCCTCAGCTTTCACCTGTCCAAAGAAAGTAGTCCCAATGCCACCAATCTATCCTTGTGATGGAACTGTCAAATGTCATAAATGTCTTTTGCAGTCTTTCCAATGCATTCATGACCTTCCCAAAGTATACGGTACCAAGAACTGTATAGCTGTGGGATAACCAGCATACAATTTCTGCTCTCTCCCCTTGTTAATGAAGCATCAAATACTGCAAGCTTCATTACCAGCTCTCTAACTCCCTGCTACCTTTAATGAATTGTGTACAGATACACCAAGGTCTCCCTGCTCCCGCTCACCCTTTACAATAGTACCCATTGTTTTCTACTATCTCTCCATCTTCTTTGCACCAAAGTGTATCACCTCACACTTCATCTGACACCGATCTACCCACTCCACCAACTTATCAAAGTACTTTTGAACTTGCCACACTGTCCTCACTTCAGTTTGTAACTCTTCCGAGTTTTGTGTCCCTCATGCACATGGAAATTGTGGAAGTCCTCCCCACAACACCAAGACCTACATCATTGATACATCAGGAAAAGCAGAGATCCAAAGACCAATCCCTGGTGATCTCCAATACAAAGCTTCCACGATTAGTCATCATTCACTGTTGCCTCTCCCTTGGTCAATGTAATATTCACATCGCTACAGCCCCATTCATCCCATGGCCTCTCGTTTTCCCCACAGTTGTGTTCAATGGCATTGGATCAAACATCTTTTGGAATTCAATCGACACCAGATCAAGAGCTCTGCTTTCAATAACCCCCTTCAAAAAACTTGCAGCAGATTATATAATCATGTACAACTCCGCGCAAATTGCTGACTCCTCCACCACTTCCTCTGGCAGCTCATAAGAGGCATTTGGATGGGTATATGAATAGAAAGGGTTTGGAGGGATATGGGCCGGGTGCTGGCAGGTGGGACTAGATTGGGTTGGGATGTCTGATCGACATGGACGGGTAGGACCGAAGGGTCTGTTTCCATGCTGTACATCTCTATAACTCTATGATTATGATTACTATTTCCATCCTGAATACCTATTTCTAGAAGTTCCACAAAAACAAATTTAAATGGGCTGGTCTGTAATTCTTGAAGTGAAATACTGTGAGAGTGCCACACTGTCCAAGGATCAGTACCGAGGGAGAGCTGCACTGTCAGAGGGTCAGGACTGAGGGAGTGCTGCACTATCAGAGGGTCAGGACTGAGGGAGTGCTGCACTGTCAGAGGGTCAGGACTGAGGGAGTGCTGCACTGTCAGAGGGTCAGTGCTGAGGGTGTGCTGCACTGTCAAAGGGTCAGTATCAAAGGGGTGCTGCACTGTCAAAGGGTCAGTACTGAGGGAGTGCTGCACTGTCAGAGGGTCAGTACTGAGGGAGTACTGTGCTGTCGGACGGTCAGTATTGAGGGAGTGCTGCACTGTCAGAGGGTCAGTACTGAGAGAGTGCTGCACTGTCAGACGGTCAGTACTGCAGGACTGCTGCACTGTCAGAGGGTCAGTACTGAGGGAGTGCTGCACTGTCAGAGGGTCAGTACTGAGGGAGTACTGCGCTGTTGGACGGTCAGTATTGAGGGAGTGCTGCACTGCCTGAGAGTCAGTACCGAGGGAGTGCTGCACTGTCAGAGGGACAGTGCTGAGGGAGTGCTGCACAGTCAGAGGGTCAGTACTGAGGGAGTTCTGCACTGTCAGATGTTGGAGAGTGATTTTGTCAAACTGATATTTTCTTGTCTCTTACAGGGAATTCGTGGTGTCCCAGGCCCCATGGGTATTCCTGGTCCAAAAGGCGATCCAGGTGATATCCAAACATTGCCCGGAGTGAAAGGGGATCGTGGTGACCCTGGCTTCCCAGGGGCTCCAGGTGTGCCGGGTCCGGCTGGGTTACCTGGGAAAGATGGATTTCAAGGTCCTCCAGGTCCCAAAGGCGAGCCAGTAAGTACAATAGGAAGGAGCTGGTCAATGACCCAGATTTAGAGCGTGCAGGCGAGTAAGTCATGGAAAGGTACAGAGACAGAGTCACAGGGCCCCAGAGACACAGGGGCACTTGGACACTGGGTCAGAGGGGCACAGTCTCAGAGGTGCATGGAACCTGCAGAACATGGATACCGAGTTAGAGAGAGTACCTCAGAGTCACAAACACACAGTGGCACACGGTCACTGCCAAACACGCGGAGACTTCACAGCACAACCTCAAAACATCGAAACTCTCCAAACACGTAGAGACTGACCACTGCTGCACAGTCAGACTAACCACCCTAACCCTGAGACTGACTTCTCCATTACCCTGAGACTGATCACCCAAACCCTGAGACTGACCACCCCAACCCTGAGACTGACTTCTCCCTTACCCTGAGACTGTCCTCCCTGACCCTGAGACTGACCACCCTAACCCTGAGACTGTCCTCCCTTACCCTGAGACTGTCCTCCCTTACCCTGAGACTGTCCTCCCTACCCCTGAGACTGACCCTCCCTAACCCTGAGACTGACTTCTCCCTTACCCTGAGACTGTCCTCCCTAACCCTGAGACTGACTTCTCCCTTAACCTGAGACTATCCTCCCTAGCCCTGAGACTGATTTCTCCCTAACCCTGAGACTGTCCTCCCTTACCCTGAGACTGACCTCCCTAACCCTGAGACTGTCCTCCCTAACCCTGAGACTGACTTCTCCCTTACCCTGAGACTGACCACCCTTACCCTGAGACTGACTTCTCCCTAACCCTGAGACTGTCCTCCCTTACCCTGAGACTGACCTCCCTTACACTGAGACTGTCCTCCCTAACCCTGACACTGACTTCTCCCTTACACTGAGACTGACCTCCCTTACCCTGAGACTGTCCTCCCTTACCCTGAGACTGACCTCCCTTACCCTGAGACTGTCCTCCCTTACCCTGAGACTGTCCTCCCTTACCCTGAGACTGACCACCCTAACCCCTGAGACTGACTTCTCCCTTACCCTGAGACTGTCCTCCCTTACCCTGAGACTGACCACCCTAACCCTGAGACTGACTTCTCCCTTACCCTGAGACTGTCCTCCCTTACCCTGAAACTGACCACCCTAACCCTGAGACTGAATTCTCCCTTACCCTGAGACTGTCCTCCCTTACCCTGAGACTGACCACCATAACCCTGAGACTGACTTCTCCCTTACCCTGAGACTGTCCTCCCTTACCCTGAGACTGACCACCCTAACTTTGAGACTGACTTCTCCCTTACCCTGAGACTGTCCTCCCTTACCCTGAGACTGACCACCATAACCCTGAGACTGACTTCTCCCTTACCCTGAAACTGTCCTCCCTTACCCTGAGACTGTCCTCCCTACCCCTGAGACTGACTTCTCCCTAATCCTGAGACTGTCCTCCTTTACCCTGAGACTGTCCTCCCTAACCCTGAGACTGACTTCTCCCTTACCCTGAGACTGTCCTCCCTTACCCTGAGACTGACCACCCTAACTTTGAGACTGACTTCTCCCTTACCCTGAGACTATCCTCCTTTACCCTGAGACTGTCCTCCCTAACCCTGAGACTGACTTCTCCCTTAGCCTGAGACTGTCCTCCCTAACTCTGAGACTGACTTCTCCCTTACCCTGAGACTGTCCTCCCTTACCCTGAGACTGACCACCCTAACCCTGAGACTGACTTCTCCCTTACCCTGAGACTGTCCTCCCTAACCCTGAGACTGTCCGCCCTTACCCTGAGACTGTCCTCCCTAACCCTGAGACTGACTTCTCCCTTACCCTGAGACTGTCCTCCCTTACCCTGAGACTGACCTCCCTAACCCTGAGACTGTCCTCCCTTACCCTGAGACTGACCTCCCTAACTCTGAGACTGACTCCTCCCTTACCCTGAGACACAATTCCACCATCTGACAGGGAAAACCAATATTGCCCGACAGAGAGATTGCCCACCCTCTCTCTCTCTGAGACAGAGATTGATTATCCCAGGGGGAAAATCTGTCCCCCTGATAGACAGAATGGCCACCTGAAGAACGAGACTGAGCACTGCCTGTCAGATAGACTGACCTTCCCTTACAACACAGAGGGACACCTGCCCATTACAGATTGTGAATCTCTCAAAACACAGTGTTTACCTACTCCCTGTACGCCTCCTCTCCCTGTGATATTGCGCCTTACATTGAGAAATTATTTCTGATTTACAGAATGAGGCTATAGGCCGAATTGGAGAAATCTTTCCTCGAGCTGGCTCCCTCAGTGTGAGACATGTTTATTTGTTGATTATCTGAAATATTAAGGTGTAGCTGCTAGCTAGATTGAAGACATGCACTTGGGGGGATTTTACAGTTCAGTGCAGAGCCCAGGGCTTGTGTCTTCAATATCAGGGTGTGGAACACTTTCTCAAGATCAAAATGAGTGCTAAATGCAGCAGCACTGACTATACTGCTGGATCTTGGGATGAAGGGTAGGATCCAGCGTCAGCTGCTAAAGGGGAATACCTGAATATCTCGGGTTATTCAGCGTTTAACTCTCATCTCAATATGCTTAGGGAAACATCGGCTTCAAAGGTGAGAAGGGCTTGCCAGGACCCCCCGGATTAACTGGAGTACCAGGAGATCAGGGAACTCCTGGACTACCAGGAGTCGGGGAGCCAGGCTTTCCAGGAGAAAAGGGTGCACGTGGATTTCCAGGACATCCGGGAATACCCGGAAGCCCAGGTAAGTTCCAGTCTGATACGATAACGTGGATCCACTGAGATTCTCCATTTCCCTGTCCTTTAATAAATTGGCCATCCTCCAGGACAGAGACCCCTGACTCTCAATTTTCCTCCCTCTGTGAGTGTATTAATGGGCCGTGGACACGTGACTGTGTTTAGTAACCTCTCATGTAAAGAGAAAATTATTGCATCATTGGGGACAAAAATATTCCTGTTAATACTCTGTCAATAAGTGACAAGGGATAGTCACTGTGATCAATAGGAGCAGCATGTAAACACTGAACCTGCCACTGGGGGGAGCTCCATTTGAGCATGGCTTTAGGGCGTTTCGCATGGCCTACCCAGAAAGGTTATCCTGAGACCTTTCCCGTGCTCTCCCTCTGTCTGGAGATGAGGGAGCAGGAGCGAGACTGTAAAGGGCTGTGGCTGATTGTATGTGCAGCATTCTTCATATTGGTCTGACATTCTGACTGGTCTCCCACTCATAATCCTTGACATTTTCACAAAGGAGCCTATTAGAGGTGAGAGGCTGCGAGCAGGAGAGTGGGGAAGACCAGAAGTCTCCTTTGGAAAGGATTGTGTCTGTATTCCATGGGTCACACATTCTTAGCACAACCTCAGAATGCAGTTATTGACCATTAGATCCCAGGAAAATAAACCAGCACCGAAAATGCACTAATGCCTAAATTGATAAACATAAATAGATGTATGCAAGTGTACTTTTCATCTTGTCAGAGCCATTCTCATTGTCCTGTTGACTGTTTTCTTGTGACAGGTCAGAAAGGTGAATCAGGGAATGCTGTCAGTAAACCAGGAGCCCCTGGTCTCCCTGGGCCACAAGGGTTAAGGGGCGAGCCTGGAAGCAGAGGTAGGTTCAGTTGTCTCCCCAGAAAGCACCGGAATCATTGATCTGTTTCCTCCAAAAAATTCTGATGTTGCTTCCTGTGAATTTGCACCATTCGGAACATTAATGGAGGAATGCTTCCTATCTGTCTATCCTACAGGTGACCCTGGCCTTCCAGGAAGCCCGGGTTTACAAGGAGCTACAGGGCCGAAAGGTGATCCCGGTCTTCCCGGCATTGGATTTCCAGGCCCAACTGGAGCAAAAGGCAAGGGGACTCATATACAACTGCAGCATAACGGCACTCACTCATGGCTACATCGTAACGGCACTCACTTACTCACCGCTACACCGTTACTACATCGTAGCGGCACTCCCACATCGCTACACTGTTACTGCACCATAACTGCACTGACACACCGCTACATCGTTACTGCACCGTAGCTGCACTCCCACATCGCTACACTGTTACTGCACCATAACTGCACTGACACACCGCTACATCGTTACTGCACCATAACTGCACTGACACACCGCTACACCGTTACTACATCGTAGCGGCACACACACACCGCTACATCGTTACTGCACCGAAACTGCACACACACACCGCTACATCGTTACTGCACCGTAACAGCATCACACACTGCTACACTGTTACTGCACCGTAACTGCACTGACACACCGCTACATCGTTACTGCACCGTAGCTGCACTCACACACCGCTACATCGTTACTGCACCATAACTGCACTCACACTCCGCTACACTGTTACTGCACCGAAGCTGCGCTCACACACCGCTACACCGTTACTGCACCGTAACTGCACTCACACACCGCTACACCGTTACTGCACCGTAACTGCACTCACACACCGCTACATCGTTACTGCACCGTAGCTACACTCCCACACCGCTACACCGTTACTGCACCGTAACTGCACTTACCCCTACATCGTTACTGCACCGTAACTGCACTCACACACCGCTACATCGTTACTGTACCGTAACTGCACTCACACACCGCTACATCGTTACTGCACCGTAACTGCACTCACACACCACTACATCGTTACTGCACCATAACTGCACTCACACACCGCTACACCGTTACTGCACCGTAACAGCATCACACACTGCTACACCGTTACTGCACCGTAACAGCATCACACACTGCTACACCGTTACTGCACTGTAACTGCATCACACACTGCTACACCGTTACTGCACCGTAACAGCATCACACAGTGCTACATAGTTACTACAACATAACAGCACTCACACACTGCTACACCGTTACTGCACCGTAACGGCACTCACACCCTGCTACATCGTTACTGCACCGTAAGGGCACACACACACCGCTACACCGTTACTGAACCGTAACTGCAGTCACACACCGCTACACCGTTACTGCACCATACCTGCACTCACACACCGCTACATAGTTACTGCACCGTAACTGCACTCACTCACAGCTACGCCATTACTGCACCGTAACTGCACTCACTCACCGCTACACCGATACTGCACCATAACTGCACTCACACACTGCTACATCGCTACTGCACTCACACATTGCTACACCGATACTGCACCATAACAGCACTCACACACTGCTACATCGTTACTGCACCGTAACTGCGCTCACTCACCGCTACACCGTTACTGCACCGTAACTGCACTCACACACCTCTACACCGTTACTGCACCGTAGCTGCACTCACATACCGCTACATGGTTACTGCACCATAACTTCACTCACTCACCACTGCATCGCTACTGCACCATAACTGCACTCACTCACCGCTACATCGCTACTGCACCATAACTGCACTCACACACTGCTACATCGCTAATGCACCGTAACTGCACTTACACAACGATACATCGTTACTACACCGTAACTGCACTCACACACCGCTACATCGTTACTGCACCGTAACTGCACTCACACACCGCTACACCGTTACTGCACCGTATTGGCACTCACACACCGTTACATCGTTACTGCCTCGTAACTGCACTCACACACCGCTACATCGTTACTCCACCGTAACTGCACTCACACACCGCTGCACTGTAACTGCACTCACACTCCGCTACATCGTTACTGCACCGTAACTGCACTCACACACCGCTACACCGTTACTGCACCGTAACTGCATCACACACTGCTACACCATTACTGCACCGTAACAGCATCACACACTGCTACATCGTTACTGCACCGTAACTGCACTCACACCGCTACACCGTTACTGCACCATAACAGCACTCACACACTGCTACACCGTTACTGCACCGTAACGGCACTCACACTCCGCTACATCGTTACTGCATCGTAAGGGCACACACACCGCTACATAGTTACTGCACCATAACAGCACTCACACACTGCTACACCGTTACTGCACCGTAACGGCACTCACACTCCGCTACATCGTTACTGCATCGTAAGGGCACACACACACCGCTACACCGTTACTGAACCGTAACTGCACTCACACACCGCTACATAGTTACTGTACCGTAACTGCAGTCACTCACCGCTACGCCGTTACTGCACCGTAACTGCACTCACACACTGCTACATCGCTACTGCACCGTAACTGCACTCACAAACTGCTACATCGCTACTGCACCATAACTGCACTCTCACATTGCTACACCGATACAGCACCATAACAGCACTCACACACTGCTACATCGTTACTACACCGTAACTGCGCTCACTCACCGCTACACCGTTACTGCACCGTAACTGCACTCGCACACCGCTACACCGAAGCTGCACTCACATACCGCTACATGGTTACTGCACCATAACTTCACTCACTCACCGCTACATCGCTACTGCACCGTAACTGCACTCACACACTGCTACATCGCTACTGCACCGTAACTGCACTCACACACTGCTACATCGCTACTGCACCATAACTGCACTCTCACATTGCTACACCGATACTGCACCATAACAGCACTCACACACTGCTACATCGTTACTACACCGTAACTGCACTCACACACCGCTACACCGTTACTGCACCGTAACTGCACTCACACACCGCTACACCGTTACTGCACCGTAACTGCACTTACCGCTACATCGTTACTGCACCGTAACTGCACTCACACACCGCTACACCGTTACTGCACCGTAACTGCACTCACACACCGCTACACCGTTACTGCACCGTAACTGCACTCACACACCGCTACACCGTTACTGCACCGTAACTGCACTCACACACCGCTACACCGTTACTGCACCGTAACTGCACTCACACACCGCTACATCGTTACTGCACCGTAACTGCACTCACACACCGCTACATCGTTACTGCACCGTAACTGCACTCACACACCGCTACATCGTTACTGCACCGTAACTGCACTCACACACCGCTACATCGTTACTGCACCGTAACTGCACTCACACACCGCTACATCGTTACTGCACCGTAACTGCACTCACACACCGCTACATCGTTACTGCACCGTAACTGCACTCACACACCGCTACATCGTTACTGCACCGTAACTGCACTCACACACCGCTACATCGTTACTGCACCGTAACTGCACTCACACACCGCTACATCGTTACTGCACCGTAACTGCACTCACACACCGCTACATCGTTACTGCACCGTAACTGCACTCACACACCGCTACATCGTTACTGCACCGTAACTGCACTCACACACCGCTACATCGTTACTGCACCGTAACTGCACTCACACACCGCTACATCGTTACTGCACCGTAACTGCACTCACACACCGCTACATCGTTACTGCACCGTAACTGCACTCACACACCGCTACATCGTTACTGCACCGTAACTGCACTCACACACCGCTACATCGTTACTGCACCGTAACTGCACTCACACACCGCTACATCGTTACTGCACCGTAACTGCACTCACACACCGCTACATCGTTACTGCACCGTAACTGCACTCACACACCGCTACATCGTTACTGCACCGTAACTGCACTCACACACCGCTACATCGTTACTGCACCGTAACTGCACTCACACACCGCTACATCGTTACTGCACCGTAACTGCACTCACACACCGCTACATCGTTACTGCACCGTAACTGCACTCACACACCGCTACATCGTTACTGCACCGTAACTGCACTCACACACCGCTACATCGTTACTGCACCGTAACTGCACTCACACACCGCTACATCGTTACTGCACCGTAACTGCACTCACACACCGCTACATCGTTACTGCACCGTAACTGCACTCACACACCGCTACATCGTTACTGCACCGTAACTGCACTCACACACCGCTACATCGTTACTGCACCGTAACTGCACTCACACACCGCTACATCGTTACTGCACCGTAACTGCACTCACACACCGCTACATCGTTACTGCACCGTAACTGCACTCACACACCGCTACATCGTTACTGCACCGTAACTGCACTCACACACCGCTACATCGTTACTGCACCGTAACTGCACTCACACACCGCTACATCGTTACTGCACCGTAACTGCACTCACACACCGCTACATCGTTACTGCACCGTAACTGCACTCACACACCGCTACATCGTTACTGCACCGTAACTGCACTCACACACCGCTACATCGTTACTGCACCGTAACTGCACTCACACACCGCTACATCGTTACTGCACCGTAACTGCACTCACACACCGCTACATCGTTACTGCACCGTAACTGCACTCACACACCGCTACATCGTTACTGCACCGTAACTGCACTCACACACCGCTACATCGTTACTGCACCGTAACTGCACTCACACACCGCTACATCGTTACTGCACCGTAACTGCACTCACACACCGCTACATCGTTACTGCACCGTAACTGCACTCACACACCGCTACATCGTTACTGCACCGTAACTGCACTCACACACCGCTACATCGTTACTGCACCGTAACTGCACTCACACACCGCTACATCGTTACTGCACCGTAACTGCACTCACACACCGCTACATCGTTACTGCACCGTAACTGCACTCACACACCGCTACATCGTTACTGCACCGTAACTGCACTCACACACCGCTACATCGTTACTGCACCGTAACTGCACTCACACACCGCTACATCGTTACTGCACCGTAACTGCACTCACACACCGCTACATCGTTACTGCACCGTAACTGCACTCACACACCGCTACATCGTTACTGCACCGTAACTGCACTCACACACCGCTACATCGTTACTGCACCGTAACTGCACTCACACACCGCTACATCGTTACTGCACCGTAACTGCACTCACACACCGCTACATCGTTACTGCACCGTAACTGCACTCACACACCGCTACATCGTTACTGCACCGTAACTGCACTCACACACCGCTACATCGTTACTGCACCGTAACTGCACTCACACACCGCTACATCGTTACTGCACCGTAACTGCACTCACACACCGCTACATCGTTACTGCACCGTAACTGCACTCACACACCGCTACATCGTTACTGCACCGTAACTGCACTCACACACCGCTACATCGTTACTGCACCGTAACTGCACTCACACACCGCTACATCGTTACTGCACCGTAACTGCACTCACACACCGCTACATCGTTACTGCACCGTAACTGCACTCACACACCGCTACATCGTTACTGCACCGTAACTGCACTCACACACCGCTACATCGTTACTGCACCGTAACTGCACTCACACACCGCTACATCGTTACTGCACCGTAACTGCACTCACACACCGCTACATCGTTACTGCACCGTAACTGCACTCACACACCGCTACATCGTTACTGCACCGTAACTGCACTCACACACCGCTACATCGTTACTGCACCGTAACTGCACTCACACACCGCTACATCGTTACTGCACCGTAACTGCACTCACACACCGCTACATCGTTACTGCACCGTAACTGCACTCACACACCGCTACATCGTTACTGCACCGTAACTGCACTCACACACCGCTACATCGTTACTGCACCGTAACTGCACTCACACACCGCTACATCGTTACTGCACCGTAACTGCACTCACACACCGCTACATCGTTACTGCACCGTAACTGCACTCACACACCGCTACATCGTTACTGCACCGTAACTGCACTCACACACCGCTACATCGTTACTGCACCGTAACTGCACTCACACACCGCTACATCGTTACTGCACCGTAACTGCACTCACACACCGCTACATCGTTACTGCACCGTAACTGCACTCACACACCGCTACATCGTTACTGCACCGTAACTGCACTCACACACCGCTACATCGTTACTGCACCGTAACTGCACTCACACACCGCTACATCGTTACTGCACCGTAACTGCACTCACACACCGCTACATCGTTACTGCACCGTAACTGCACTCACACACCGCTACATCGTTACTGCACCGTAACTGCACTCACACACCGCTACATCGTTACTGCACCGTAACTGCACTCACACACCGCTACATCGTTACTGCACCGTAACTGCACTCACACACCGCTACATCGTTACTGCACCGTAACTGCACTCACACACCGCTACATCGTTACTGCACCGTAACTGCACTCACACACCGCTACATCGTTACTGCACCGTAACTGCACTCACACACCGCTACATCGTTACTGCACCGTAACTGCACTCACACACCGCTACATCGTTACTGCACCGTAACTGCACTCACACACCGCTACATCGTTACTGCACCGTAACTGCACTCACACACCGCTACATCGTTACTGCACCGTAACTGCACTCACACACCGCTACATCGTTACTGCACCGTAACTGCACTCACACACCGCTACATCGTTACTGCACCGTAACTGCACTCACACACCGCTACATCGTTACTGCACCGTAACTGCACTCACACACCGCTACATCGTTACTGCACCGTAACTGCACTCACACACCGCTACATCGTTACTGCACCGTAACTGCACTCACACACCGCTACATCGTTACTGCACCGTAACTGCACTCACACACCGCTACATCGTTACTGCACCGTAACTGCACTCACACACCGCTACATCGTTACTGCACCGTAACTGCACTCACACACCGCTACATCGTTACTGCACCGTAACTGCACTCACACACCGCTACATCGTTACTGCACCGTAACTGCACTCACACACCGCTACATCGTTACTGCACCGTAACTGCACTCACACACCGCTACATCGTTACTGCACCGTAACTGCACTCACACACCGCTACATCGTTACTGCACCGTAACTGCACTCACACACCGCTACATCGTTACTGCACCGTAACTGCACTCACACACCGCTACATCGTTACTGCACCGTAACTGCACTCACACACCGCTACATCGTTACTGCACCGTAACTGCACTCACACACCGCTACATCGTTACTGCACCGTAACTGCACTCACACACCGCTACATCGTTACTGCACCGTAACTGCACTCACACACCGCTACATCGTTACTGCACCGTAACTGCACTCACACACCGCTACATCGTTACTGCACCGTAACTGCACTCACACACCGCTACATCGTTACTGCACCGTAACTGCACTCACACACCGCTACATCGTTACTGCACCGTAACTGCACTCACACACCGCTACATCGTTACTGCACCGTAACTGCACTCACACACCGCTACATCGTTACTGCACCGTAACTGCACTCACACACCGCTACATCGTTACTGCACCGTAACTGCACTCACACACCGCTACATCGTTACTGCACCGTAACTGCACTCACACACCGCTACATCGTTACTGCACCGTAACTGCTACTCCGTACTGCACCGTAACTGCACTCACACACCGCTACACCGTCACTGCACCGTAGCTGCACCCACACACCGCTACACCGTTACTGCACCGTACCTGCACTCACACACCGCTACACCGTCACTGCACCGTAGCTGCACCCACACACCGCTACTCCGTACTGCACCGTAACTGCACTCACACACCGCTACACCATTACTGCACCGTGATTGCACTCACACACCGCTACACCGTCACTGCACCGTTGCTGCACTCACACACCGCTACACCGTCACTGCACCGTAGCTGCGCTCACACACCGCTACACCGTCACTGCACCGTAAATGCACTCACACACCGCTACACCGTACTGCACCGCAACTGCACTCACACACCGCTACACCGTCACTGCACCGTAGCTGCACTCACACACCGCTACATCGTTACTGCACCGTGATTGCACTCACATACCGCTACACCGTTACTGCACCATAGCTGTACTCACACACCGCTACACCGTTACTGCACCGAAGCTGCACTCACACACCGCTACATCATTACTGCACTATAACAGCACTCACTCACGGCTACATCGTAACAGCACTCACTCACAGCTACATCGTAACTGCACTCACTCACCACGAAGTAGTTACTGCACCGTAATTGCACTCACACACCGCTACACCATTACTGCACCGTAACAGCACTCACTCACGACTACATCGTTACTGCACCGTAACTGCACTCACTCACCACTACATCGTTACTGCACCCTAACTGCACTAACACACTGGTACATCGTTACTGCACCATAACTGCACTCACACACCGCTACATCGTTACTGCTCCATAATTGCACTTACCCCTACACCATTACTGCACCGTAACTGCACTCACTCACGACTACATCGTTACTGCACTGTAACTGCACTCACACACCGCTACTGCACTGTACGGGCACACACACCGCTACACCGTTACTGCACCATACCTGCACTCACACACCGCTACATAGTTACTGCACCGTAACTACACTCACACACTGCTACACCGTTACTGCACCGTAACTGCACTCACACATCGCTACTGCACCGTAACTGTACTCACACACCCCTACACCGTTACAGCACCGTAACTGCACTCACTCACCGCTGCACCGTTACTGCACCGTAATTGCACCGTAACGGCACTCACACACCGCTACATCATTACTGCACCGTAACTGCACTCACACACCGCTACACCGTTATTGCACCGTAACTGCTCTCACACTCGGCTACATAGTTACTGCATCGTAACTGCACTCACTCACCGCTACATCGTTACTGCACCATAACTCCACCCACTCACCGCTACATCGTTACTGCACCGTAACTGCACTTACCGCTACATCGTTACTGCACCGTAACTGCACTCACACACTGCTACACCGTTACTGCACCGTAACTGCACTAACACATCGCTACTGCACCGTAACTGTACTCACACACCCCTACACCGTTACTGCACTGTAACTGCACTCATACACTGCTACACCGTTACTGCGCCGTAACTGCACTCACTCACCGCTACACCGTTACTGCACCATAACTGCACTCACACACCGCTACACCGTTACTGCACCGTAATTGCACCGTAACGGCACTCACACACCGCTACATCGTTACTGCACCGTAACTGCACTCACACACCGCTACATTGTTACTGCACCGTAACTGCACTCACACTCCGCTACATCATTACTGCACCGTAACTGCACTCACACACCGCTACATCGTTACTGCACCGTAACTGCACTCACACTCTGCTACATCATTACTGCACCGTAACTGCACTCACACACCGCTACATCATTACTGCACCGTAACTGCACTCACACACTGGTACATCGTTACTGCACCATAACTGCACTAAGACACTGGTACATCGTTACTGCACCATAACTGCACTCACACACCGCTACACCGTTACTGCTCCGTAACTGCACTTACCCCTACACCATTACTGCACCGTAACAGCACTCACTCACGACTACATCGTTACTGCACCGTAACTGCACTCACACACCGCTACACCGTTACTGCACCGTAATTGCACTCACACATCGCTACTGCACCGTAAATGTACTCACACACCCCTACACCGTTACTGCACTGTAACTGCACTCATACACTGCTACACCGTTACTGCACCGTAACTGCACTCACTCACCGCTACACCGTTACTGCTCCATAACTGCACTCACACACCGCTACACCGTTACTGCACCGTAACTGCACTCACACACCGCTATACCGTTACTGCACCGTAATTGCGCTAACACACCGCTGCATAGTTACTGCACCGTAACTGCACTCACTCACCGCTACATCGTTACTGCACCATAACTCCACCCACTCACCGCTACATCGTTACTGCACCATAACTGCACTTACCGCTACATCGTTACTGCACCGTAACTGCACTCACACACTGCTACACCGCTACTGCACCGTAACTGCACTCACACATCGCTACTGCACCGTAACTGTACTCACACACCCCTACACCATTACTGCACCGTAACTGCACTCATACACTGCTACACCGTTACTGCACCGTAACTGCACTCACACACTGCTACACCGTTACTGCACCGTAACTGCACTCACACACTGCTACACCGTTACTGCACCGTAACTGCACTCACACACTGCTACACCGTTACTGCACCGTAACTGCACTCACACACCGCTACACCGTTACTGCACCGTAACTGCACTCACACACCGCTATACCGTTACTGCACCGTAATTGCGCTAACACACCGCTGCATAGTTACTGCACCGTAACTGCACTCACACACCGCTACATCATTACTGCACCATAACTGCACTCACACACCGCTACACCGTTACTGCACCGTAACTGCTCTCACACTCCGCTACATAGTTACTGCACTCACTCACCGCTACATCGTTACTGCACCATAACTCCACCCACTCACCGCTACACCGTTACTGCACCGTAACTGCACTCACACACCGCTACACCGTTACTGCACCGTAACTGCACTTACACACTGCTACATCGTTACTGCACCGTAACTGCACTCACACACTGCTACATCGTTACTGCACCGTAACTGCACTCACACACCGCTACACCATTACTGCACCGTAACTGCACTCACACACCGCTACACCGTTACTGCACCGTAACTGCACTCACACACCACTACACCGTTACTGCTCCGTAACTGCACTTACCCCTACACCGTTACTGCACCGTAACTGCACTCACACACCGCTACACCGTTACTGCACCGTAACTGTACTCACACACCGCTACATCGTTACTGCACCGTAACTGCACTCACACACCACTACATCGTTACTGCACCGTAACTGCACTCACACGCCGCTACACCGTTACTGCACCGTAACTGCATCACACACTGCTACACCGTTACTGCACCGTAACAGCATCACACAGTGCTACATCGTTACTGCACCGTAACTGCACTCACACCGCTACATAGTTACTGCACCATAACAGCACTCACAGACTGCTACACCGTTACTGCACCGTAACGGCACTCACACCCCGCTACATCGTTACTGCACCGTAAGGGCACACACACACCGCTACACCGTTACTGTACCGTAACTGCAGTCACACACCGCTACACCGTTACTACACCATACCTGCACTCACACACCGCTACATAGTTACTGCACCGTAACTGCACTCACTCACCGCTACGCCATTACTGCACCGTAAATGCACTCACACACTGCTACATCGCTACTGCACCGTAACTGCACTCACACATTGCTACATCGCTACTGCACTCACACACTGCTACATCGTTACTGCACCGTAACTGCGCTCACTCACCGCTACACCGTTACTGCACCGTAACTGCACTCACACACCTCTACACCGTTATTGCACCGTAGCTGCACTCACATACCGCTACGTGGTTACTGCACCATAACTTCACTCACTCACCACTGCATCGTTACTGCACCGTAACTGCACTCACACACTGCTACATCGCTACTGCACCGTAACTGCACTCACACACCGCTACATCGTTCCTGCACCGTAACTGCACTCACACACCGCTACATCGTTCCTGCACCGTAACTGCACTCACACACTGCTACATCGCTACTGCACCGTAACTGCACTCACACACCGCTACATCGTTACTGCACCGTAACTGCACTCACACACCGCTACACCATTACTGCACTATAACAGCACTCACTCACGGCTACATCGTAACAGCACTCACAGCTACATCGTAACTGCACTCACTCACCACGAAATAGTTACTGCACCGTAATTGCACTCACACACCGCTACACCTTTACTGCACCGTAACAGCACTCACTCACGACTACATCGTTACTGCACCGTAACTGCACTCACTCACCACTACATCGTTACTGCACCATAACTGCACTAACACACTGGTACATCGTTACTGCACCGTAACTGCACTCACACTCCGCTACATCGTTACTGCACCGTAACGGCACTCACACCCCGCTACATCGTTACTGCACCGTAAGGGCACACACACACACTGCTACACCGTTACTGCACCGAAACTGCAGTCACACACCGCTACACCGTTACTACACCGTAACTGCACTCACACACTGCTACATCGCTACTGCACCGTAACTGCACTCACACATTGCTACACCGATACTGCACCATAACAGCACTCACACACTGCTACATCGTTACTGCACCGTAACTGCGCTCACTCACCGCTACACCCTTACTGCACCGTAACTGCACTCACACACCGCTACACCGTTACTGCACCGTAGCTGCACTCACATACCGCTCCGTGGTTACTGCACCATAACTTCACTCACTCACCACTGCATCGCTACTGCACCATAACTGCACTCACTCACCGCTACATCGTTACTGCACCGTAACTGCACTCACACACCGCTACACCATTACTGCACTATAACAGCACTCACTCACGGCTACATCGTAACAGCACTCACTCGCAGCTACATCGTAACTGCACTCACTCACCACGAAATAGTTACTGCACCAGCTACATCGTAACTGCACTCACTCACCACGAAATAGTTACTGCACCATAATTGCACTCACACACCGCTACACCATTACTGCACCGTAACAGCACTCACTCACGACTACATCGTTACTGCACCGTAACTGCACTCACTCACCACTACATCGTTACTGCACCATAACTGCACTCACACACCGCTACACCGTTACTGCTCCGTAACTGCACTTACCCCTACACCATTACTGCACTGTAACTGCACTCACTCACGACTACATCGTTACTGCACTGTAACTGCACTCACACACCGCTACACCGTTACTGCACCGTAACTGCACTCACACACCGCTACACCGTTACTGCACCGTAAGGGCACACACACACCGCTACGCCGTTACTGCACCGTAACTGCACACACACCGCTACATAGTTACTGCACCGTAACTGCACTCACACATCGCTACTGCACCGTAACTGTACACACACACCCCTACACCGTTACTGCACCGTAACTGCACTCACTCACCGCTACACCGTTACTGCACCATAACTGCACTCACACACCGCAACACCGTTACTGCACCGTAATTGCACCGTAACGGCACTCACACACCGCTACATCATTACTGCACCGTAACTGCACTCACACACCGCTACACCGTTACTGCACCATAACAGCACTCACACTCCGCTACATCGTTACTGCACCATAACTGCACTCACACACCGCTACA
>NC_057715.1:14016186-14017971 GCF_004010195.1 Chiloscyllium plagiosum
ACACCGTTACTGCACCATAACTGCACTCACACACCGTTACACCGTTACTGCACCGTAACTGCACTCACACATCGCTACTGCACCGTAAATGTACTCACACACCCCTACACCGTTACTGCACTGTAACTGCACTCACACACTGCTACACCGTTACTGCACCGTAACTGCACTCACTCACTGCTACACCGTTACTGCACCATAACTGCACTCACACACCGTTACACCGTTACTGCACCGTAACTGCACTCACACACCGCTATACCGTTACTGCACCGTAATTGCGCTAACACACCGCTGCATAGTTACTGCACCGTAACTGCACTCACTCACCGCTACATCGTTACTGCACTATAACTCCACCCACTCACCGCTACATCGTTACTGCACCGTAACTGCACTCACTCACTGCTACACCGTTACTGCACCATAACTCCACTCACTCACCGCTACATAGTTACTGCACCATAACTGCACTCACTCACCGCTACAGCATTACTGCACCATAACTGCACTCACTCACTGCTACATCGTTACTGCACCGTAACTGCACTCACTCACCGCTACATCGTTACTGCACCATGACTCCGTTCACTCACCGCTACATCGTTACTGCACCGTAACTCCACTCACTCACTGCTACATCGTTACTACACCATGACTCCGTTCACTCACCGCTACATCGTTACTGCACCGTAACTCCACTCACTCACTGCTACACCGTTACTGCACCATAACTCCACTCACTCACCGCTACATAGTTACTGCACCATAACTGCACTCACTCACCGCTACATCGTTACTGCACCATAACTCCACACAATCACCGCTACATCGTTACTGCACCGTAACTGCACTCACTCACTGCTACACCGTTACTGCACCATAACTCCACTCACTCACCGCTACATAGTTACTGCACCGTAACTGCACTCACACACCGCTATACCGTTACTGCACCGTAACTGCCCTCACTCACCGCTACATAGTTACTGCACCGTAACTGCACTCACACACCGCTATACCGTTACTGCACCGTAACTGCACTCACACGCCGCTACATCGTTACTGCACCATAACTGCACTCACACGCCGCTACATCGTTACTGCACCCTAACTCCACTCACACACCACAGTAGCAGCAGAGTGTGCCATCTACAAGATGCACTGCAGAAATTCACTAAACATCCTCCAACAGCACCTTTCAAACCCACGACCACTTCCGTCTAGTGTGATGAGGGCAGTACATACATGAGAACATCACCCCCTGCAATGTTCCCCTCCAAGCCACTCACCATCCTGACTTGGTACCATCACCATTCCTTCACTGTCACTGCGCACCAACCTGCAGCATGTTCAAAAAGACAGCTCATTATCACCCTCTTGAGGGGCAACTAGGGCCAGGCAATGTATTTCTGGCCAGCCAGCCACACCCACATCCCCTGAGTGAATGAAAAAATAACTTTGCCAAAGCCACCCTCCAGCCTGAAGATTGTTTAAGCATAGCTGACCTTTTGATCCATCCAGGATTTAGATTAGAGTGGTGCTGGAAAAGCACAGCAGGTCAGGCAACATCCGAGGAGCAGGAAAATCAATGTTTCGGGCAAAAGCCCTTTATCAGGAATCAGGCTGGGAGCCTGGGAGGCGGAGAGATAAATGGAAGGGGGGTGGGGCTGGGGAGAAGGTAGCATAGAGCACAATAGGTGAATGGGTGTGGGGATGGAGGTGATAGGTCAGAGAGGAGGGTGGAGTGGATAGGTGGAAAGGAAGATAGGTAGGTAGGACAGG
>NC_057715.1:14018305-14069163 GCF_004010195.1 Chiloscyllium plagiosum
CCAGGTAATCACGGAGGGAACAGTCTTTGCGGAAAGCGAAAATGGGTGGGGAGGGAAATATATCCCTGGTGGTGGGGTCCGTTTGGAGGTGGTGGAAATGTCGGTGGATGATTTAGTTTATGCGATGGTTGGTAGGGTGGAAGGTGAGCACCAGGGGGGTTCTGTCCTTGTTACGGTTGGAGGGGTGAGGTCTGAGGGCGGAGGTGCTGGATGTGGACGAGATGTGTTGGAGGGCATCTTTAACCACGTGGGAAGGGAAATTGTGGTCTCTAAAGAAGGAGGCCATCTGGTGTGTTCTGTGGTTGAACTATTCCTCCTGAGAGCAGATATGGCAGAGGCAAAGGAATTGGGAATACGGGATGGCATTTTTGCAGGAGGTAGGGTGGGAAAAGGTGTAATCCAGGTATCTGTTGGAGTCAGTGGGTTTGTAAAAAATCCATCCAGCCTTAGTCAGAGTGTCCCCTCAATATAGCAAATATTCCTAATTATGTTTTAATCTTGTTCCCACCTCCCTCCTTACACCTCTACCTTCATACCTATCTGTACTCCAGTTCAAATGTTGACATCATTCCTGCCTCAGCTACTAACTCTGGGAGAGAATTCCACACCTCAATGCTCTCACTGCAAAAGAGCCCTTCACTTTCTTAAAAACCTCTGATGTCTAATCTTAGGTCAATGGTTCCTCATTCATGAATCCCAAAACTGGGAACAGCCAACTTCTATTTACTCTGTTCCAATCTATGATCACTTCATGATCTTTTCTGTCACAAGGATCTGAATTCTTCACAATGTCTGCCACACTGCCTCCCTCTCAGGATACTGCGTCGATGGTTTGAAGGAGTTTGGGAAAGGTGGTCAGCCATTCAAGTCCAACTTTTCCGTTTGACAGGCTCACCAGGGATTCAAGGACAAACAGGCCTTCCTGGTCTTTCAGGACGTCCAGGGAATGATGGCATTCCAGGCCAGCCAGGACCCCCAGGGGCAAAGGTCAGTGATGAAACCCTCGAATTGGATATTGAATGCAGTTTCTCAGAACTCTGTATTGGCTTTGTTTGATCATGGCATCATCATATCATAGAATTTCTGCAGAGTATACGCCAACCTTCCAAACAGCATTCCCCCACCTCCCCCCAGATCCTACCCTATCCCTTAACCCTGCGTTTCCCATGGTCAGTTCACCTAGCCTGCGCATCTGTGGTCACTGGCAATTAACCATGGCCACTCCATCTGACCTGCACATCTTTGGATTGTGGGAGGAAAACCCAAGTGCCTGGAGGAAACCCATACAGACACAGGGAGAGAATGTGCAAACTCCACACAGACGGTTGCCCAAGGGTGGAATCAAACCCGTGTCCCTGGCGCTGTGAGGCAGCAATGCTAACCACTGAGTCACCTTGCCACCCAATCTTTATTAATGACCTGAATTGGGGAATCCCAAGTTTACAGATGCCATTAAACTCTAATATATAGATATTAGTGGGGAGGTGGCAATGGATTTCAAATCATCATCGATATTCTACTGAAATGGGCAGGAACTTGTCAGATAAAGTTTAACACTGGGATCTTTGTCGTGACCATTTTTGTAGGAAGACTGGGGAAAGTCATTGTGAACTAAATGAGCCATGAATAAACTGAGGACAGGAAGAGACCTAGGAAGTCATGTATATCAATCCTTAATGGTAGAGCGCAAGTTGAAAAGATGATAAAAAAAACAGTATTCCTGACTATGAATAAAGTACAAAAGCAGGACATGGGGATAGGAGGCTAGGTCATGGGGGTAAGAGGCTGGGACATGAGGGTAGGAGGCTAGGACATGGGGGTAGGAGGCTAGGGCATGGGGGTAGGAGGCTAGGACATGGGAGTAGGGTGGTGGGGATTCAGGTTCTAAAATCATTGAACTCAATATTGAGTCCAAAGGACTGCAGGGTCCTCAAGTGGAAAATGAGATGCTGTTCTTCCAGCTTGTGCTGAGCTTCGCTGGAACACTGCAGCAAGTCTGAGACAGAGATGATGGCCAGGGAACAGGGTGGGTTGTTAAAGTGGCAGGTAACTGGAAGCTCAGGATCCTTTTTGCGGGCAGAATGTAGGTGTTTTGTGAAGCAGTCACTCAGTCTACGCTTCATTTCCCCAGTGTAGAGGAGACCATATTGTGAGCAGCGAATGCAGTAAACTGGATTGTAGGAAGGAGAAGGTGAGAACTGCAGATGCTGGAGATCAGAGTGGAGAGTGTGGTGCTGGAAAAGCACAGCAGGTCAGGCAGCATCCGAGGAGCAGGAGAGAATCGACGTTTCGGGCATAAGCCCTTCATCAGGAATCAAATCAAATCCTGTAAAAGCTGAAAAAAAACCACGGATGCTGTAAATCAGAAACAAAAACAGAAGTTGCTGGAAAAGCTCAGCAGGTCTGGCAGCATCTGTGAAGAGAAATCAGAGTTAATGTTTCAGGTCTGGTGACCCAATTATGGGAAGTGCAGCTAAGTCAAATCCTGTACTTCATCGCTATGTTTCAATGTTGCACGTGAAGTGGAAAGTGTTCAGAACAGTGGACAAGGGGTAGACTTGAAGGACCCACATGGGTTGCTGAGTTGTAAGATGCTATCATTTTAACCAACCTCTTATTTGTTGAATTCAGGGCCAACCGGGAGTGGGACTGCCGGGCCCCCGAGGATTTCCAGGTGTCCCAGGACTCGATGGAGTTCAAGGAGATAAAGGTGACCCAGGAATCCCTGGAATACCAGGAGCGCCGGGAAACCCTGGATTACCTGGCCTCACAGGTGATAAAGGTGAGGAAAGGTGCATGAAATGAATTTCAAATGTATCTGGAAAGTGAGAGCTTGAAAGGCAATGAGAATTCTGTTCCTCAAGTTCTTTTCAAAAGCACTTCATGAATGACAAGGTAATTCCTTAAGTTACAACTTGTGGTCAGTGCTGTAATGGAGGGAACTGTTAGTCTCAGTTAATTAGCTAGTTAATTAGTTGTTTAGATGACAATGTGCCAATAGAGGATGAGACCTCACCACCTGTATTTTATGTCTGTCTATGCTACACATTAAACACCAATCCCAATCAAGACATCGCCACTGATTTCCCAATAACCACCACAGATGTGAGTGATACTATGGGTCATCAAATCTCATTCAAACTTTATAAAAGATAACAATTCTGCACTTTTAATGACACAGCTTTGGAACTCCCTCAAAAGCAGCTGGTCTGAGCATTGGCTACTCACATTCAGGTGTTTTCACTTCCTTCCCTGTGTTAACACACCCACTGGTTACAGGAGACTGCACTCCAGCACTTCATCCCAGGCCCAGCTCAAGCTTTTCACAACCATGGGGCTTCACCAACCCAGCCACGGCCCTGGGTTTGTTGGCCGGCCTTTAATCTGGCTCCGATGCACATAGCAAAAACTGTTTGTGAGTCTCCTTCACCCTTGCTCACAGCTGCACTGAGCTATTAAAGGTTTCTTCCAAACTCCTACAGCTTCCACAAAGCTTTCTGAGTCCTAACTCTAAAACTAATGGTACCTACCGACTCCTAGACCTCCTCTGATTTCTGTTTGAACATAGCTATCCAACTGCTCTTAGCATCTCACCAATCCAAAATGTTACTGTTAATTGTGCCTTCACCGATGCCTCAAAATTCTGTCTGAGTTCTGATTGTACAGAGCCAACTCACTACTTCTGTAGCTCTCTTCATCACGGGAGCCTCCTTCAGTCTTTATCAATCTTCCAGCTCCAAATAAGTCTGAGGAGAAAGTGAGCCCTGCAGATGCTGGAGATCAGGGTCGGGAGTGCGGTGCTGGAAAAGCACAGCAGGTCAGGCAGCATCCAAGGAGCAGGAAAATTGACATTTTGGACAAAAGCCCTTCCTCAGGAATGAGGAAGGGCTTTTGCCTGAAACATGGATTCTCGGGCTCCTCGGATGCTGCCTGACCTGCTGTGCTTTTCCAGCACCACACTCTCGACTCCAAATAGGTATGACCCTCGCACAGCTCTTCAGTGACCCTTGAACTGTTTCGAGTGGCCTATTGACAACATTGCAAATGGCCCTTCCCCTATTGCCAGGCAAAATGAAACATAACTAATATTGTGGGACTTACTAATGGAGCTATCTCATGGAACGTTCTCTTCCCTGAATGTCATCAAGTGCTTGCCTGAAACTGAATGATCCAAATGTTCACACGGCCAAACATCCCACTCAAGTTCCTTTGAGTCTGACCAATGAGGTGGTCAGAGTTTCTGTTGTTTTGATGGGTGATGTCGGGCATGGATAGGATAAATAGACAAGGTCTTTTCCCTGGGGTTGGGGAGTCCACAACTAGAGGGCATAGGTTTACAGTGAGAGGGGCAATATATAAAAGAGACCGAAGGGGCAACCTTTTCACACAGAGGGTAGTACGTGTATGGAATGAGCTGCCAGAGGAAGTGGTGGAGGCTGGTATAATTACATCACTTAATAGGCATCTGGATGGGTATATGAATAGGAAGGGTTTAGAGGGATGTGGGCCAAGTGCTGGCAAAATGGGACTAGATTGGGTTAGGATATCTGGTCAGCATGGACTAGTTGGATGAGGGATCTATTTTCGTGCTGTGCGCCTCTATGATTCTATGACTGCATGAGGAAAGTAGATTTTGATATTCACTGTCACCAGCTTGAGGATTAACCACGGAGCTTTAAATAGTCTGGATACCCATTTGTTCTTTATTGTTCTTTCAGGCAGAACCGGTCCAATAGGACCACTGGGCCCTCCTGGACTTCCAGGCCCCGCAGGAATTGGGCCACCAGGTCAGCAAGGCAAGCCAGGACCTCAGGGACCACCAGGCCTCCCAGGTACCTCCTAGCTGAAGGGAACATCATTGGTATGGAATGATTCATGACTATAGGTTGGCCCAAAGGACTTCATAGCCAATGCAATGCTTTCAAAATGCGGTCACTGTTGGAATGTAGGAAATGCAGCAGCAAGATCCCACAAACAGCAATACTTTAACAAACAGGTTGTTTGCTTTTAGTGATTGTTTTTAAAAGATAATAATTCATGGGATGTGGGCTGGATCAACATTTGTTGTGCATCACTAATCGCCCTGGAAAGATGGTGGTGAGCTGCCTTCTTAAACAAGCAGCAGTCCTTGTTGTGTAGATGCATCCCGAATGCTGTTAGGAGGATAATTCCAGGATTTTGACCATCGCGGCAGTATATTTGCAATCAGGGTGATGGGTGGCCAGGAGGGGAACTTGCATGTGGTGGTGTCACTGTATATCTCTAACCTTCACCTTCCCAGGTGGCAGAGCTCACAGTTTTGAATGTTGCTGTTAAAGGAGCCTTGCTGCAGTGTATTTTATAAATTGTACTCAGGGCTGCCAGTGTACGTCAGTGCTGTAGGGAAAAATAGGTGAAAGCGGTTGATGTGATAAAATCAAGCAGGCTGCTTTGGCCTTGATAGCTTTGAGCTTCTTGAGTGTTGTTGGAGCTGCACCCATGCAGGCAAGTGGGGAATATTCCATCATACCCCTGACTTGTGCCTTGTAGATGGTGGAAGGGTTTGGCGGGGGTCAGGGGTTAGTTACTCCCTGCAGTACTCCTAGCATCTGTCATGTTCCTGTAGCCACTCTGTTGATATGGTTGGGCCAGTTCAGTTTCTGGTCAATGGTAACCCCATGATGCAGATAGTGGCATTCAGCAAAGGTGATGATGCTACTGTATGTTGAGAATTATTAGATCCTCTCTACTTGGCACGTGTATAGTTCAAACATTAATTGCCATTTTTTCAGCCCAAGTTTGGATGCAGAATGGAGACAGGCCATTCAGCCCATCTAGTCCACACTGACCCTCCAGAGAGCATTTCACCTAGACCTGAATGCCACAAAACGTCGGTCACCAATTAAGTGTTTAAATATGTGACAATTCTTTTTTATAATGCAGGATTCCAGGGATTGCCAGGCGCGAAGGGTGATCCTGGCTTTCCAGGTCTAGATATCCCAGGTCCACAGGGGGACAGGGGGAATCAGGGAGCAAAAGGTCTTCCTGGACCTCCAGGTTTTTCAGGGCAAATTGGGCCCCCAGGAAAAGATGGCCCTCCAGGATTTCAAGGTAAGCTAGCAATTGCAGAACTATTACTATGGTCAATCTTTCAGACCTGCTTATGGAAAGCTCTTAGCAAGGCCAATTTGAAATCATAGACAGAACCATTCAGTCCAATGTTCCTATGCTGGAACTTTAAAAGATTGATTTAATTAGCCCCAGTCACCCTGCTTCCGTCCATTTCAAATATCTATCCAATTTCTCTTTGAAAGTTGTTGTTGGATCTACTTTTGGGTTGATATTTCAGATCGCAACAACTCTCTACTTAGACCAAACGTTTCTTGATCTTGCATCCTGATTCTTTAAGCAATTTTCAAAACCTGTATCTACTGGTTAATTAGAAACAATTTCTCCCCATCTAGCTTATAAAAGACTTTTACCTAAGGCGGTGCCATCAGAGATGACATTGTAAAACTTTTCACTGTCCTCCTGTACTTCAGTACACATGACAATAAAGGATATTCTATTCTATTCTGTGAAATCACCTCTCAACCTCATTGTTCCATGGAAAACAATTTTTTTTAATTTCAAAAATATACTTTATTCATAAAATACTTTGATGATCTGTACAACTGGACATGCCATACATATGTAAACATTCCATTTGTTTGCATACCGAAACAGAGTAATCATTCCTAATTACAGGTCTGTACAATTACATTTTTAGCTGAGGCGTCAGCAGGGCCCAAATGACTGCGCGGGCCCCCTGTTCTTAGGCAGGCAGATGTTACACGGTGGTCTTTCCCCACCGCGCCTTGGCGGCAGCTGGCCCAAGCTTCAGCGCGTCCCTCAACACGTAGTCCTGGACCTTGGAGTGTGCCAGTCTGCATCACTCAGTCAGGGTCAACTCCTTCAGCTGGAAGATCAACAGGTTTCGGACTGCCCAGAGACCGTCCTTCGCCGAGTTGATGATCCTCCAGGCACAGTTGATGTTCGTCTCGGTGTGCGTCCCGGGGAACAGGCCGTAGAGTACGGAGGTGGAAAACAATTCCCACTTCTCCAGCCTTTCCAAGGAATTGGCTCCATTCTTATCTTTGGCTCCATTCCCCACCCCTCTCCAAGTTTTTGACATCCTTTTAAACATGTGGTGGCCAGAATTGGATAGAATGCTTCATTTGAAGTGTAACTAGTATTTTATAAAGATGTTAACATAACTTCCTTGTTTTTTATACCCTATGCCATTATTTATAAATTCTATGCTTTTTGACAGCCATCTCAACCTGTTCTGTGTATGTAAATTGTGGGTCGCTGTTCCTGCAGCCTTTTTTATACCATTTAGTTCATGCTGCCTCTCTTATTCCTTCCTTCCAAACTTACCAATTCTGATCAAAGCTCCAGTGGAGTTATTTACCAACAGCTCGCCACTAACAGCTATTGAGTTCTGATCATTATGAGATGGAAGAACTCCATAAACACAATGACAGGAATCAAAACAAACCAATCCCTTCTCTTTGAGACCAGACAAGTTGGATATTTGCAGTAATTTATCATTACTTATAATGGATAGGAAGAGTTATAGAAACAGGGTAAATATAACAAGACTGCCACCTACCCGAGGAGTGTAAGCTAGCAAAGTGAAGCATTGCAAGACTTATTTGTAATGTGCTGAATTCTCAGTTATAGAGTCATAGAGATGTACATGGAAACAGACCAACCCGTCCATGCTGACCAGATATCCCAACCCAATCTAGTCCCACCTGCCAGCACCCGGCCCACATCCCTCCAAACCCTTCCTACTCATATACCCATCCAAATGCCTCTTAAATGTTGCAATTGTACCAGCCTCCACCACATCCTCTGGCAGCTCATTCCATACACATACCACCCTTTGCATGAAAAAGTTGCCCCTTAGGTCTCTTTTATATCTTTCCCCTCTCACCCTAAACCTATGCCCTCTAGTTCTGGACTCCCAGACCCCAGGGAAAAGATTTTGTCCATTTATCCTATCCATGCCCCTCACAACTTTGCAGTTTCACAATGTTGCATGTGTTTCACATGTAGTGTGAGTCTGAGATGATTCTGAAACAAAGCAGTCTCAATTGATACCAATCCGGACTCAGACTGGACTCTGTTCCCAGAACGGGGAGAAAGTGCGGACTACAGATGCTGGAGATCAGAGTCAAAAAGTGTGGTGCTGGAAAAGCACAGCAGGTCAGGTAACATCTGAGGCGCAGGAGAGTCGATGTATTGAGCATAAGCTCTTCATCAGAACACTCAGGGCTTATGCTTGAAACATCGACGCTTCTGCTCCTCAGATGCTGCCTGACTGGCTGCGCTTTTCCAGCACCACACTTTTTGATTCTTTTCCCAGATCGGTGCAAAATTAGACTGTTTTATACTAATACTAAGCCTTCACCCAGCTACTGTGTACCTGTGACCATCAGTGTTGGATTTCATTCTGATTCCAAGTTCTCAAATTCTTACCAAATTCTGCCATTATAGGTCCCAAAGGAGAAATGGGGGTCATGGGTACACCTGGAAGCCAAGGTTTACCGGGATCTCCAGGGAATGTGGGACTTCCTGGTCTGAAAGGTCAGTGTATGCATTTTATTCCAAATATGTTTTGATTGATATCATGACAGCTGGAAGTATTTAACATCTTGTGATATTTTGGGAGTTTGCATTTGGTAATGTGTGGTTGTGTTACTGGAAACACTTGATGATTTGACATAAAAGAAAGAGTTGGCATTTAAATAGCATCTATTGGACATAGCAGAAACTTTGTGGAGATGGCAAGGGAGAAGAACGTTATTGTAATATTTTCTGTAACATTAATAGACACACAAGTTTTTGAAAACAAAATTGACATGTGACAAATCTTCTGCAGACTGGTGCATCCAACTTTTACTCTCTCTTCTCCCTTTGGTAAAGCTGCATTGAATACTCCATGTCACCATATTGTACGATACCATCTCAGCCTCATTTAACATAACCTCCTGCATTTTCAGCTCTTTGTTTTGCTTCATGTATGTCCACCCTTGCCGTATCCCTGTTTCATTCCTAAATGTTCATTCTCGGGATATGGGTGCTCTTGGACAGACCAGCATTTATTGTCCATCATCTTTCATTGAACTTGCTAAATTGCCCATAGTGTTAGGTAAGGGGTATGGGTGGGTTGCACTTCAGCGGATCGGTGTGGACTTGTTGGGCCGAAGGGCCTGTTTCCACACTGTAATGTAATCTAATCTTGACAGTGAAATACCTTCTCGAAACCCTTCAGTCCACAGGGGGCACCCACAGTGCTTCACCCAATGACAGTGAAGAGATGACTATGTCTTTCCAAATTCGGACAGTGTGTGTGACTCAGTGTCCTCATGCTGCCCCGGATGAATGTCACAAAGAATCTTTTGAACAGTGAAGTCAGCCAAATGTTCTTTTTGTCCATGTCTATTTCCATGTTCTGAAATATATAGTGTCAAATGAAGTGGCCATGTTTAATCATGGATTGAGCTCCATGTGATGGACTCAGATTAGAATATTAGGTTTCACTAAGTGAATGTCGAAGGAATATAAATCAGATTTAATTTTCACTGTTGGATGACGCTGACCGGGAGGGCAGCTTTTGGTGTGAGGTTTTGGTATGAGTCAGATTTGCCTCCTGTGCAAGTTGGCTAACCTGTTTGCTAAAACTCCATTCTTGTGACTGACCTTGTTAATGAGATACTCATGACACATGAGCAGCAGGGCCGGAGGAAGTGCAAAACTCAGAATAGTAACAAGAAAATCTGGTCAACATCTCTGTCTCAGGCTTGCTGCAGTGCTCCAGTGCAGCTCAGCGTGAGATGGAAGAATAGCACCTCATTTTCCACTTTGCTACAACCTTCCGGACTGAATATCAATTCAACAATTTTAAGGCTTGAAACACCATCTCCCATCTCCTGACCCCCAAATCCCACTCACCAGGCCCTGTTACCACACAACCCATTGTTAGCCACTAACTATTCATCCTCCCAAGATGATCATTACCCACTACTTTATATTAGATTAGATTCCCTACAGTGTAGAAACAGGCCCTTCGGCCCAACCAGACCCTCTGAAGAGTAACCCACCCGGATCCATTTCCCTCTGACTAATGCGCCTGACACTATGGGCAATTTAGCATGGCCAATTCACCTGCCCTGTGCATCTTTGGATTGTGGGAGGAAACCAGAGCATCTGGAGGAAACCCACACAGACACGGGGAAAATGTGCAAACTCCACACAGACAAGAACCTGAAGCTGGAATCGAACCTGGGACCCTGGTGCTGTGAGGCAGCAGTGCTAACCACTGAGCCACCGTGCTGCCCCAGTTTGTCCAACTGTTCTTCTCTCTCTTTGGGCTTTTATCTTCACTTACCATTTACTCCTAACACCCCTTCTTCAAAATAAAACCAATTATTTCCTAGCGACCTGAGGAAGGGTCACAGAACCTCAAATGTTAAACATAGTTTCTCCCCAGAGATGCTGCCAGACCTGCTGAGCTTTTCCAGCAATTTCTGTTTTTGTTTGTGAGCAAATAATTCTCTTGTGTTTTTCATGACTTTGATGCACTTCTTAATGCCGAGGCAAAAAGATTCGAGCGAGCTTTCCTAATTTGAAGAGTGTGTATCTCACTATGTTTTTCTCATCAGGTGACCGTGGCTTGCCTGGTTTCCCGGGTCCCCCTGGAACAGGTGGTGAGAAGGGGACAAAAGGAGAAGTTGGTCTTGTGGGAAAGCCTGGAATCATAGATAAAAGTGAGATGGAGAAAATGAAAGGGCAGAAAGGAGATACGGGAGATCCAGGTCAATGCATTCATCTTTGATATTTCATAACAACAACGTATTCTGCTGTGCTCTTGTGTATCTGCTTGTGTGTACATGTCTGTGGTGGTGTGTATCATATATCTCTGTATAGAAGTATGTGTGAATGTGTGTGGGATCTTTTGAAAAGAAGATATTCATTGGAGGCAACTCAGAAAAGGCTCACAGGGATGATCCCTGGTATGGAGGGATTGCCTTATGACCAAGGATTAAACAGGTTGAGACTCTACTTAGTGGAATTTAAAAGAATGTGAGGTGATCTCATTGAAAAATATAGAATTCTTCAGGAGCTTGACCAGGTAAATGCTGAGATGATGTTTCGCTTCATTAGAAAATCTACAACCAGAGGGCATAGTCTCAGAATAAAGACTGAGATGAGGAGGAATTTCATCTCTTAGAGGGGTGTGAGTCTTTGGAACTCCTTGCCGCAGAGAGCTGTGGGGATGGAATCCTTGTGTATACTTCAGGCTGAGACAGATAGATTCTTGATCAGCTGGGGAATCAAGGGTGACAGGTAAAAGACAGGAAAGTGGCCATGAGGAATATCAGGTCAGCCATGACCCTATTGAGTGGTGGAGCAGGCTCGAGGGACTGGAATGTCCTACTCGTGTTCCTATTTCTCATTGTCTTAACTCTATAAACCTATATATAAGTGCAAATTCTCTGCCTGCTTCCAGTTACCATAACTCTTAATTTGTGATTACCTTTTTGACGTTAATTTTTATGCAAGCTGAAATTAATTTTTGTTGGTAATGCAAAACAAGTGATAATGAACCAGGCTGTCCATTCTCCAGCCACCCACAGGCTTTCTGGTGAATCAATCCATTAGGGAATCCTGCCATGAAATGTTGAAGATTTGATGGAATCCACTGCAGATCACCAAGTCTGCGGGGTCCAGTTACTTGCCAACAAGGAGCCTGGGGAATCGGGTAGGCCTGGGTTGGCACTGCTCCTTCATCTGTTCAGGCCTTGAAGCCTCCAATAACGGGCAGGATGCTAGGGCAGATTAGCAAGCCTCCAGCTATGGGACTTCTTACCTCACCATTTACCGGCTAGAGCCTGCAAGGTGAGTTGGCTAGGAGAAACTGAGGACTGCAGATGCTGGAGATCAGAATCAAGAATGTGGTGATGATGAAAGGCTTATGCCCAAAACGTTGATTCTCCTGCTTTTCGGATGCTGCCTGACCTGCTGTGCTTTTCCAGCACCACACTCTCGACTCTGACTCTCCAGCATCTGCCGTCCTCACTTTCTCCTCATGCTTGAAAGGTCGATTCTCCTGCTCCTCGGATGCTACCTGACCTGCTGTGTTTTTCCAGCACCACATTGTCGAATGTGAGTTGGCTGTTCCCCTGGGAAGTTATGGAAGTTGTCTTTCCACTTAATCCCCAAGGGTGAAGTGCGGGAAGGTGAAACACCTGAATATCGAGTAGTCATTCAGCAGCTTGGTTCCATTTTGTTTTGGCCAACGGAACTGTGGCCAAATTTGTTGTAAGAACATAAGAAATTGTTTCAAGAGTAGGTCATTCAGCCTCCCCACCCCTCATAATGATAGATCAAGCAAGATGAGAGGAGACGGTAGTGGATCATGAATGCAGACATAATCTGGTTGAGCAGGATAGTCCTTTTCTGAGATATACATAAATAAAAAGAAGGTTACATTGGAGTTAAACAAGATTCAGCTTGAGTATTGCATCCAATTCTGGGCTCCATCCTTTCAGCGTAATATGAAGGTGAACAGAGTTCAGAAAAGATTCACAACAATAGTTCCAGGAATGAGGAATTTCAGCAAGGAGGATAGATGGGAGAAGCTGGAACTTCTCTACTTGAAGAAGAGAAGGCTGAGTGGAGATCTGATTGAAGCAATCAAAAGCCTGACAGAGTGAATCAGAAGAAAGTGTTTTCCATCATGTAAGAATCGAGGACAAGACGGCATAAAGTAATTAGGGAGAGAAGCTAAAATAGCACAAGGAAAGTCCTTTACACAGCTCAAGTGGTTAGGATCTGGAGTGAACTGTCTGAGAATATGGTGCATACAAATTCAATCAAGGCATTCCAAAATGAAGTGGCAATTACTTGAAAAATAATTAAGACAATGCAGGCTGCTTGAAAGATCTTTACCGATGAGTTCCCCTCAACATAACACGCAAGTATCATCTGTACACACAGTAAAAACACACTACTCGTTCTTATGAAATCATCTTTTTAAACATCTCTCTGCAGGTAGGTCAGGCTTTCCGGGAGAAAAGGGCTATCAAGGTATCCCGGGTGACCCAGGGGTGCCAGGAAAAGATGGACAACCTGGATTACCAGGACAACCAGGTAAGGGATAAATCAGACGGATGGCAACAATGGATGGTACAAAAATAAATGTAATAAATAGATTCTGGGAAAAATAGCCAAAACTACTTGTTGAAATTCCTTGCTTCCTGCTTCTCTCTCAACGAGACATCGGAAATCTCAATGTCATTTGCTGTCCTTTCCTTCAGAGTTTTGTCATTGATGTTTTGAATGGATAGTGTTGGCTAAATTGTTATAAGTTATTGTTTGGATGGGACAGAGCTGAGTAGAACCATTTCTATAGGTCTTTCACAGCCTCAAAATGCTTCAGGGTCAATAAAATACTTCAAAGATATAGCCGCTGAGGTACTAGAGGAAATTCCATAGACAATTTCTGCATAGCAGGATCCAACGAAGAGCAATGCAATCGTGGCTGGATCATCTGTTTTAATAAGGTGGGCCGAGGGATAAATATTGATCAGGAAATCAGGGAGAATTTTGTGGAATATTTTACAACCCTTTGCAAGGAGAGGCTACTTATAAATTTAACATCACATTTGTTGGAAATTAAGTAAATGTGTAAATTGAACCACTGGTTGTCGGGTCCTGCCTGGCAAGACCTCCAAAAAGCAAAGTCCCCTCTGCAATACCTCAGTGCCAATAGGTATGTACAGATTAAAGATGGCAAGGCAGGGCCATGAAAAGCCCTGTCTCCATTGAAAGTTAGTGAGAAATGGCCTCCCAATTTAAAACGCTTTGAGCTAACCCCGCGGTTCACAAAGTGGTGGTGTTCATATGTAGAGTCATTTACACGGCTGATTATTAGTGTTTATGGGGTGATTAAAGGATGTTTCTGGAGTTGCTTACAGAACATTTCTTTGTTCTCAATGTGAAGTGTCCTTCTCCATCATCAGGTGATCACTGGTATATATGACGCCTTGATTCTGTGGCATTAACCTTAACTAGCCGACCCGTGAATGATCCACATGCCCCTTTATCAAAGCCACTCAATACCTGCTGGAAATGTCCAGTGACATAACACGTCTTAAATGTTGACAGCACGTTATTCCAGTCAGTTGGAAAAGCAACAAAAGTGAAGAAGCTCCTCACTTCATTTTGTTATGGAGCAGATCAGAGCACCCCTCCACCAAAATATTTTAAGAAAGCAGCCGAGACCTAACCTTTTTTCACTTTAAAGACAAGTGTAAAGTGCTGTGTTTCAGGTATGATGTGACTGGATGTTAAGCAAAACACAATTTACTTAAACACTGCAGTTAAAATGCAGCCAAAGAAAGAGGAATTTAGAATAACTTAACTCTACTGGAAATTTTAACAGAATAATAGATATAGTACCATTACTAATTAACTGTTCCAATATACTAATATCCCCTAAGCACACCCCTCACATGCAGTTCTCCCATCAAGAGAAATTTCAGAGAGAGTAGCAGCCAGGAGACATTCACTGAAGTTTCCAACTCTGTTGAGATGCCAATAGCTTCTGGTGTGACTGAGGAAACCAAAACCCAGAAATCTGATCTGTGAGAGCTGGCCACATCCAGTCAGGCTGCATTTACAAAAAATTAAAATCCTCCCAAGCTGTTTACATCACCCCCGAATGCTCATCACCTCTGCCTTACAACCTCCCTTCAAAACGAAAGGACAAAATAGCCTTTAAAGCCACAGCATCATCACTGTTGCTTGTTCTTTGCAGTTTACTTGATCTCATTCAGGGCTGATCAAGAAACCTCACATCTTCCTTACTGATATGGGAAAGACTAATTTACAGGGTTTCTGCTCTAGCCTCGTCTGTATGGACATTTGGCTGTTGACCCTCAACCATGACTTTGATAATCTGCTTCCTTTAGAGGATGAGCCTACCCAGATTCAAACCTGAAAATGAGCTTGGTGCTACAGGACTGCTGTATTAACCCTGCCTCAGTAACAGCTCAAAGAGAGCAGAGGGTAAACGTGAGAGAGACTGTGGGGTTAATTAATGGAACAATAAAACTAACGATAGCAATGTCACTCCTTCCTCTAGGGCCAGCGGGAGATCCAGGAAGAACGGGAGAACCAGGATTTACGGGCACTCCGGGAGAGAAAGGATCAATTGGAGAAATGGGCTTGCCAGGTAACCTCGCTAAAGAGTGAAAACTCTCCAAAGACTGGAGCAAGCGTCTTAACCTTCCAGTGATTTTGTGTCTATTGGTCAGCCTTCCCAAAGACAAGGCTGGCATTCCTACAGCCCTTTTCACAACCTCAGCACATGACTGAGCACTTTGCACCCTATGAAAATATTTTTGTCATGCGGGTAACATGGCAGTCAATTTGTGCACAGAAATACCTCACACACAGCGACATGAACAGATACTGAGATTGCAGGGGTAATGTCCTGACGCGGAGGACTCAAAGAGAGTGACGTTTTCGAAAAGGGTGGCAATTGGTTGGCAGACAGCTCTGATTGGTTAAGCCTTTGTCATGGATAGTGCACCAGGGAAACCACAGACCCCAGGCTTTTGTTTAATTCAAAGAAGGCACAATGACAAAAAATTGTCCCTTTTCTACAGAATGCAGGACCCTGCGCATGAACGTATGTAGCTTAGAGCAAGTGTAAATGAGCCACGTTGCAGACCCAACTGAGCATTTTAAACTGGCTGTGTGTGTCATTTTTATCACATTTGGTACAGATCCACCCCACACCTTTGCCGAACCCCTCCCACCTGTACCTGGGTCGAAGGACAAAGCCGGGACCTTGGGCAGGTACAGTACCAGCAGAAACCAGTGTTGTTGCCAGCTAATGACGAGCTGCCAGCCTGTGGCTGACAATTCACAGAGACTCTTGTGGATGCTGGTGCACTGCAGGCCGATGAATGCAGAAAAGCGGGGTGACCTGGGACTCTCAATATATCTCTCAAGGTGATGGGCAAGAACCCCATCACCAACATTACATACCACCCACATCCGATGAATCGATTTGAGTTTCTTGAGGTAGTAAACAAACCGGACTCAGTGGCATGGTGGCTCAGTGGTTAGCCCTGCTGCCTCACAGTGCCAGGGACCCAGGTTCAATTCCAGCTTCAGGCAGCTGCCTGTGTGGTGTTTTCACATTCTCCCCATGCCTGTGTGCTCGATGAAGAAAAAAAATATATATAATCAGGGAATTTAGAATCTCCTCAGTTCAGGGGCTGACTCTGAGCTGGCTGACCACAGTCAGTGTGTTGCGCATGGTACTCTGGTTTCCTCCCACAGTCCAAAGATGTGCAGGTTGGGTGAATTGGCCATGCTAAATTGCCCATAGTATTCAGGGATGTGTAGGTTAGGTGCATTAATCAGGGGTAAATGTAGAGGAATGGGTCAGGGTGGGATACTCTTCAGAGGTTCAGTGTGGACTTGTTGAGCTGAAGGGCCTGTTTCCACAAAGTAGGGATTCTATGACTCATAAGATTGAACCAGTGGATCTAAAATACTTGGATTTTTAAAAGAACATTCAGTGAAGTACCATGCTACAGATGCTTGCACTGAGTGAGGACTGCTGACATTAGCAAGATTGGAGATTGGTTAATAAGCAGGAGACAAGGAGTGTGGATAAGCAGATCAGTTGTGGATTTGGCATGCTGTAACTGTAAGGATTGGTACTTCATTTTCAGCCATGTATAATCTGCATTATTGAGTTGCATGCAGCGAGTGTAATGTAGCTAATTGGGCTTATGACACAAAGCTAAGTATAAAGTAAACTGTATATGAATAAAGTTTTATGCACTCGATGAAGAAAAATGTGCATATATAACCAGGGAATTTAGAATCTCCTCAGTTCAGGGGCTGACTCTGAGCTGGCTGGCCACAGTCAGTATATTGCACACATGTAAATAAAGGGTAACTTGGTGACAGGGAAAAAAAACAAAGCCGTGAGGAAGCCACAAAGAAGCCATGAAAGGATCTGGATGGGTTAAGTGAGTGTGAAAGAATGTGGCAGAGGGGGTATAATGTGGAAAAATGTGAGGTTATCGCTATTCATAGGGATTAGACACTGAGCAAGGTTGGTGACAGAGACTCGGACACCCTTTTATGTGAATCAGAGAAGGTTAATTTGCAAGTACAGCAATTAATCAGAGAGATAAATAAGCTTTTACTACAATAGCTGCCAGTATAAGAGAAAGTAAGTTGGATTCAAATTATACAGGGTTTTGTTATGACCACATGAACCTTTATGTAGAGTTTTGATCCTTACCATCCATAGGAGGAGAGCTTCACTGGGACTGATTCTTTTAGATTAGATTACATTACAGTGTGGAAACAGGCCCTTCGGCCCAACAAGTCCACGCCGACCCACCGAAGCGAACCCACCCATACCCCTACCCCTACCCCTATCCCTACATTTACCCCTTTAACCTAACACTATGGGCAATTTAGCATGGCCAATTCACCTGGCCCTGCACATCTTTGGACTGTGGGAGGAAACCGGAGCACCCGGAGGAAACCCACGCAGACACGGGGAGAACGTGCAAACTCCACACAGTCAGTCGCCTGAGGCGGGAATTGAACCCGGGTCTCTGGCGCTGCGAGGCAACAGTGCTAACCACTGTGCCACCGTGCCGCCCTGTGACTAGAAAATTGTTCTGCCAATCAGCTGGCACAATAGACTCAAATTCTTGAAATATAGAAAAATAATAAATGATCCTATTGACACATGTAAAATTCTTGAAGGAATTCACAGATCAGAAACTGTTTCGGCTGGTTGGAGAGTCGAGAACACATGATTGCAGTCTTAGGATAAAGGGACAGCCATGTAGGACTGAGCTGAGGAGGAACATCGTCATTCAAAGGGTTGTGAACCTTCAGAATTCTCTACCCTGGGAGGACAGTGAAGGCTGAGTCATTGACTATATTCAAACCAGAGCTCAATTTCACACACACTGAGGAATAGAGGAAAATAGAGAGAGGGCTGTGCTCAGCTGTGATCTTATTGAATGACAGAACTGGCTCAAGGGGCTAAATGGCCTACTCCTGCTCTTATTAGTTATGTTTTTATGGTCTCATTGTTCTATTCTCTGACATCCTTCCCCTAAAGAGTTCTGACTTGGCCTTTAACCCTGCAAGCACACTTGGGTGAGACATTGTGTCAGGAATTGAATCCTTGAGACTGATCTTGAGGGACCACCCAATGTCATTAGTGCAATTCCGCTGCACTTCAATGAAGCCATTGGGAGAATCCTTCTGAGGACAAAGGATATCAATCGTGGGAAGAACGTTTCAGCAACCGTTGAACTTTTGGGTCAGGATTGGATTGATCTGTTGAGCCTACAAGGAAAAATACACTAAACTTGGCGTTTCATTTCTCAGGTCCTGTTGGGCCTCCTGGTACCCCGGGTGAACCTGGACAGACGGGCATGCCTGGTTATACTGGGCGTACTGGTGAGAAAGGTGAGAAGGGCAGCGCAGGACTACCAGGAATTGGAGTTCCAGGTGATCCAGGGCCAAAGGTAACCAGATGAGCTGTTGCCGTAGTGGCACGCAACCCCCCTGCCTCCCCCCCCCCCCCCCCCCACTCCTTTTGTGGTTATGAGAGCTCCTTTCTGTCTGCTGCTCTGGTTTGACCCTCTGGTAATCTGCGTGGGGATCTAGGGGAATTACACTGGTGAGTTACTGTGAAATTGCGAGGCGTTGCTCCAGTGAGTAGCCTTGAGACACATTTTGGTTCCCCCCGGCTAACATCGAAAACAAAAGTCAGTGGGGGCCATCTTGCCTCTGGAGCCAAGGGTGACATGGAGCCTACCAGAGCACTCCCCTATCACATTCCAAAAATCAATCTTAAGTCAAAGGTCACAGAATTGCAGCATTATGCAGCAGAAAACATGACCATTCAACCCTTGTTCTGGCTGTTTCAAAGAACCATCAATTAATTTCACTCCCCTGTCCTTTCCCACAAAGCCCTTCAAATGATTCCTTCTTATGTATTTGTTGAATTGAAGATTGTTATTCAATCTGATTTAATTGCTGTTTCGGGTAGTGCACTCTGGATTACACCAACTCCCTTGCCAATGATCTAAAACCAATATTCCTCTGGTTATCAGCATTCCCATTCATGACAATTGGTTCTCCTTATTGACTCTATCAAACCCTCTGATTTTGCACACTCAATTAAATTTCCTTTCTCTGCAGTAAGGTGACTACATAAATAATTTAGATGCGAGCATAAGAGGTACAGTTAGTAAGTTTGCAGATGACACCAAAATTGGAGATGTAGTGGACAGCGAAGAGGGTTACCTCAGATTACAACAGGATCTTGACCAGATGGGCCAATGGGCTGAGAACTGGCAGATGGAGTTTAATTTAGATAAATGTGAGGTGCTGCATTTTTGGAAAGCAAATCTTAGCAGGACTTATACACTTAATGGTAAGGTCCTAGGGAGTGTTGCTGAACAAAGAGACCTTGGAGTGCAGGTTCATAACTCCTTCAAAGTAGAGTCGCAGGTCTCAAGGATAGTGAAGAAGGTTTTTTTTATGCTTTCCTTTATTGGTCAGAGTATTGAGTACAGGAGTTGGGAGGTCATGTTGCGGCTGTACAGGACATTGGTTAGGCTACTGTTGGAATATTGGTCTCCTTCCTATTGGAAAGATGTTGTGAAACTTGAAAGGGTTCAGAAAAGATTTACAAGGATGTTACCAGGTTTGGAGGACTTGAGCTATAAGGAGAGGCTGAACAGGCTGGAGCTGTTTTCTCTGGAGGATCGGAGGCTGAGGGGGTGACCTTATGGAGGTTTACAAAATTGTGAAGGGCATGGATCGGGTAAATAGGCAAAGTCTTTTCCCTGGGTTCGGGGAGTCCAGAACTAGAGGGCATAGGTTTAGGGTGAGAGAGGAAAGATATAAAAGAGACCGAAGGGGCAACGTTTTCACGCTGAGGGTGCTACGTGTATGGAATGAGCTGCCAGAGGAAGTGCTGGAGGCTGGTACAATTGCACCATTTAAAAGGCATTTGGATGGGTATATGAATAGGAAGGGTTTGGAGGGATATGGGCCAGGTGCTGGCAGGTGGGACTAGATTGGGTTGGGATATCTGGTCAGCATGGACGGGTTGGACCGAAGGGTCTGTTTCCACACTGTACATCTCTATGACTCTAAGACTCTATTTCCATCATCTCCAACCTCTAACTGATAACCCTCGATCTTGCGCTGTGATTGATTGGAAAGTTGAAAAACATGGTGCTCCTCATATCAAATGCTAATAATGGTGTGTACTGATCAGATTTGATTGTGTGTGTTGATAATTTAGGGAGATCCAGGTCCAACAGGCTTCCCAGGTGATCCTGGCCTGAAGGGTGAGTCTGGTTTTCCGGGTTTGCCAGGAACGCTGGGTCCGACGGGACAGAAAGGCGATCCAGGTGGTCCAGGACTTCCAGGTAGGGCACTGAGATTCTCTCTGACCTGTTTCAGTTTTCTGAATGAACAGGAGCAACTGATTCCATTTCTATGGTCATTCTCCAGGTAACCCAGGGCTCCCAGGAAAGAAAGGTAGCCCTGGCCTCCCAGGTGAACCAGGTTTCTCAGGAAGTCCAGGAGTGCCAGGTACTACTAAGTAGCAATTCCTCCTAAATTATTCACTTTGCATTTTTTGTAAATATTCACTAATTTATAACATATATGCAGGTATTCCGACCCTCCCACTGTGATGTTTATTCTACACATGAGGCAGTATCCTAAGCTCAATTTCACATTTGATTCATTTTTCTTTTGTTTATTCGTTGGGATATGAGCATCATTAGCAGGGCAGGTATTTATTACCCTTCCCTAGTTACCCTTGAAAATATCCTAGTAAGCTGCCTTCTTGAAGCTTTGTCTTCTGTGTGGTGTAGGTGTACCCACAATGCCAATAGACAATGCCCATTTATCTTGAAGTGCATTCAAATCGCCAACCTGAATCCTGTGTGCATTTGAGCGTGTCCAGTGGTTCTGCTTTTCTGACATTATAATGTTAGCAATCCTATCCTACATGTTGACTTGTGTCTTATAGATATCGGCTTTGAAGAGTCAAGAGGCAAATTGCATGCTGCAGAATTCCCATCCTCTGATCTGCTCAAGATTTCTATCACCTGTCCCTTTATCCCTCTTTCTCTCAACTATCTATTAAAATTTCCCAATTGAAGCCAAGGTTGACACCGTTTCTTTTTAAATCCCTATTGAATTCCATCACCATCTTTTGTGAGAAAGGTTTTCCAGCTGCATGTCCTTACACCTGTATGCCCTCAGTTCAGACTCCTTCCCTGCTCCAAATTTTAAGCACTACTACATTCCCTCCCAACCTCTTCCATCTGGCAGAAAATGCAAAAGCTTGAACACATGTACCAACAGGATCAAGAACAGTTTCTTCCCCTCTGTCATTAGACTTCTAAATGGACCTCTCAAATTTCAAATCTAGTGTTGATCTTGCTTTTTATGCACCTTCTTTGCAGCTGTAACTTTGTATCCCTCGCTCTGTTCTATCACCCTATGATCTTTGTATGTTATCTGCCTGTCCTGCATGCAAAACAAAACCGTTCACTGTACAAGTGACAACAATAGATCAAGTAAAATCTCAACATCAAAAAAAGCAATCCAACTTATCTTCCTTCAGATCCCAGCTGAAGCGAAATTTCCCACTGTCAATGAGACATCCAAATGTATCAGGCCTACTAATGAGGCTACCAGCCAACTATCTGAATTCCATTCTCAGGGAAATGGTTTGCCAATTGCTCGCTGCCTCTTCTTCCCTGTTATTGATATCACATTTCACAAATTCCCAAGATCCAATCTGAAATTCTTCAAGGTTTGTCTTGTAAAGTGATTTATTAAAACACAAACAATTATCATGTTATTTTAAAAAATTATTAAGTTTGATTGGCCAACCTTGTGCACAAGAGATAAAAACGTTTTTTTTAAATTGTTGGTCAATCTTTCAATAATCTCATTGAATGCTTTGAACAAAGTTGAGGGGCTGAATGGCCTCCTCCTGTTTGCATCTTTCTCAAATATTCTTGGAAAATAATTTTCCTAACCATACAAAAGAAACAAAGATGATGGATTCCATGTGTATCATAGTAAAAGCTCTACCCTTATCATTGTTATAGTGATTGGAACTAGGACCTGGTGGACGTTATTGACTATGAGATCCCTGATTGGGTCTGTTAAGCCAGGCAATCAGGGAGCCCTGGCTGACAGATATAAACAGGAGATTCAGAAGTTCTCCTCAGTCAAAGGGCTAACATGGAACTGGCTGGTCGCAGCCCATATACAGTGCACATGTAAATACAGGATGTCAGGTGATGGGGTACTGGCCTCTGTGCAGTTATTTCAATACTATAATTCTGTAACTCACCCTTTCACTCCTAAAAGCCTCTTCATCAAAGCATCTCTAAGTTAGTATTTAATAACATGAGAGTGTCACACAATCTCTGGGCCAAAGTGGCAGAAAAGCAGAATAATAAAGGAATACACCCATTTCTGATCGTTCTCCAAGGATCCCGATTGTTTTGGATTTCCTACATTGAAATGTAAACTTTAGCATGGTGTGCATGACCTTATTGGATGCCTACCTGCAATCAATCCAAGGGGTATCCATCAGGAACATTGGGATGATCTTGATGTCCATCCCCCACATTGTTTTCAGAAGATCATTTGGTCTGATAGAGGATCAGAGGGGCAAACATCAGGAATTTAAATTTTCAGACTTCTTGCACAATTAAATTTGCCCTTATTCCATTTAACAAATAACAACAATGACTGACATTCAAGAAGTGTATGGAAAGCACTTTAGGAATGTTTAACAATGCCTAAGCTTCTCTCTGAGTAGCACTTTTCAGTTTCATTGTTCTTTTTAATATTTGTTTTATTTTGTGACAGGTCCTCCTGGTCCTCAAGGTCTCCCGGGACCGCAAGGAGAGAAAGGCTTAAGAGGTCTTGATGGAATCCCAGGAACAATTGGAGAAAAGGGAAATCAAGGTACGTATGTCTGGTGTGTAGGGGTGTATATTGAAGTTGTGAAGCCATTCTAGGGTCCTTTTCAAATTCTGAATAAAAGCTAACAATTCTAACAACTACTTTGAATGACTTTTGTTATGTGTTGCTTTTGGAGACCCTGAGAATGCAGTATCATAGAATCCCTACAGTGTGGAAGCCCATCGAGTCCGCACCAACCCTCTGAAGGGCATCCCACCCAGACTCACCCCCTTACCCTAGACCTGCATTTCCCATGGGTAACCCACCCAGCCTGCACATCGCTGGACACCACGGGCAACTTGGCATGGCCAATCCACCTAACCTGCAGACCCACGCAGACATGAGGAGAATGTGCAAACTCAACACAGACATTTACCCAAGGGTGAAATTGAACCGAGGTCCCTGGTGCTGTGAGGCAGCAGTGCTAACCACTGAGCCAGCGTGCCGACCCATTCCTTCCATTGATCACCAAACACACTCAAAACCGTCCATCAACATATGTTCCAACTGAGACAATGACCACGTCATTAAAGAGGAACTTACAGACAGACTAGGCTCACAGTATTGACCTCTGTCACTACGTGCCCCACACACCAGTCCCCATCCTTCCACAGATCCTCAGGAGTTCCGGACACCTGGAAGATGAGTCACCATAAGTCGGGACACTGACAGAATCAAGTGGAGTTCCATGTAGCTTGCTGTAACTTCAAAACCAGGGCTTTGCGAGAGACTATTGAAAGTGTTGGTGGAGAATGAGGGAATGTGAAGGACCAGCCAATGCAGTAATGGAACAGAATGATATATGAACATAGGGACCTAGAGGGCAGAATTGGGCTAGAATACTGTGACATTTCTCTTCACCCTTACTTCTCACAGTCAGAAGAAGGGGTAAAAAGACCAGGTTAGCTTCGTTTAGATATGTAGTGGGGAATAGAACATTCTCTCTTCATTCTCATTCAGCCTTATCATGGCTGAAGCCATGACCCAGTGGCCAGTGGTGATTTCTGCCTAACTCACGACAGACATGTGGTTTGAAAAATAACCCCATGAGAGGGGGGCCAGGCCATTTGTTTTTGACAGTCACTGAGCTCAAAGGTTTGGTCTATGCACATGAACTGATGAGAAGAGAGATTGTGACTTCGGGGAACTTTAAGCCCCAGCCAAGCTCACCTACTGGGCACCGGGGTTGAGTGAGAGATTGCACTGGGATATGGTATGAAAGCAAGACCAACGCGGTTAGGTGGTGCAACAGCCAAAAAGCTGTCTTTTAGCACCCAATACTTTAGGTAAAAATCTCCCCTTGAGATGAAACTCCTTGCTGTTGACTGGTGAGAGAGATAGTACAGGAACTGAAGCTGAAATGCCTCAACCTAGTTTCTGCTGAGCCTTGGCCCATGATGCTCAACTCCCTCCTCAGCCAAGGGTGGATCCCTCAAGGGGAGGCGCAACCCAGGCTCAGGGAATGAGCCCCAGAGCAAGTGGGACCAAAGCCCGAATGACATGACAATGCTTGAGTTCTTTAACTTCTTCCTGAGAGTTTCACAGTAGCAGTGGGCATATTTCTCCATGCTGGATACAATACTGGATTCTCAGTGAATTTTCTGTGCAGCAGAAACATTGGAGGTTGCTCTCATTTATATTGTTGTATCTACCATTGTTTCTGTCCTTTTTGTAAATTGTCTAGGCATCCCAGGAAGAGATATCCCAGGGACTCCAGGACTGCCAGGACTGAAAGGTAAAGTTACATCTCCTTAAAAAGTGGCTTCACTTCCACTCTTCTACCTCGCTGTCCTCCTTTGGGACAATCCTTATTTCCTACCATTGTTATTTACATATGGTTGCCACATTGACGTTTAAAGGTTTAATTCTCTCTTTTAACGTGCCATTTAACACCTTACTTTTCCACCCAGAATTTTTTTGCCCATATGTTTGAATCAAGGAATCATTAAATTCGATTCCCATTGTTACAAAGAACTAAAGCTATCCCACTACAGCAACTATCCTTCAAGAGCATCTTCCAAACCTCCAATATCTGTCACCCAGGGCAGCAAATATTGAGCACTCCCAGGTCAGCTTCATCCCACAGATTAGTCAAGCAACAGTCTGACATAGTCGCACTTATAAAATTGTAACCTCCAATGATCCCGACACCAATAACATGGTTCCTGGCTACGTCCTGTCTTATTGGCAGGACAGACCTGCCAGAGTTGGCAGCACTGTGCTGCCCTGAGAGCACTTGACATTGACTCCAGATCCCTGTGGAATCTCATGACAACAGACCAAACATGGGCAAGGAAACCTCCTGCTCATTATGACCGATTGCCCTCTCGTCAGCTGCCAACTCTGTGTTGCCTTCCTAGAGGAAAGAACTTGCCTTCTCTCCAAGTGAGGCTTCAGGAGAACCTCGAGGGAGGAGTAATTAAAGCATGGCATTGCTTTCCGCCCAGTCCCTGACATCTCCAGGGATGGGTGGGGGGAATGAGCACCGGAGGTTATAGCCTGTACAGTCTCAAAGGCTACAGCACTTCCTGCTCATTAAGTTTACCACTTTACCCAAATGTGTACATAATAAATGAGGAGAATATAATCGTATGGAAGAAACCGACCTGCCCCTGAGCAGAACATGGAACAGTACAGGACAGGAATGAGCCTTTCTGCTAACCATGTCCTACCAAACATGACGCCAAATCAAACTCATCCTTTCTGCCTGGTCCACATCCCTCCAATTTCTTGCAGAGGTTCCTCCAGCTTTTAAGTCCTCCTCGACACTTAGTCTGAAAGAAGAAAACTCCACCCAGTGTTCGCACTGAAGGCAGTGCAGAAACTTGTAGTCTTTCCATAATTAGTTACTGTGCTTCCATAACTGCCCTTGAGAAGATGGTGGTGAGCTGCCCTCTTAAACTGCATTGATGTGGAGGAGCTGGTGTTGGACTGCGGTGGACAAAGTTAAAAAACACACAACAACAGGTTTATTTGGAAGCACTAGCTTTCAGAGCGCTGCTCCTTCAACAGGTGGTTGTGGAATATAAGATCAAAAGGCACAGAATTTATAGCAAAAGATTACAGAGCATGCAACTGGAATATTATATTGAACAAACCTGGATTGTTAAGTCTTTCATCTTTTAGAATGGGTTGCAGGTTTCAGTTCATTAATATGTAAATCCCAGAAAGTCTTTTAAGTCACATTCTCGAGATAACTTAAGGTTTTATAATAAAAGGTGACACCTCAGCTCAGACAATGCATTAAAGCTATGAGGTTAGAATCTGTCTGCATCCCAATCTTGAGTCAGACGGGCTCTATTTCCAAAGTGGAATTTACAAAATATTACAGGCGAAAGTGAGGACTGCAGATGCTGGAGATCAGAGTCAAGATTAGAGTGGTGCTGGAAAAGCACAGCAGGTCAGGCAGCATCTGAGGAGCAGGAAAATTGACGCCCTTCATTAGGAATGAGGGCAAAAGCCCTTCATCAGGAATGAGCCCTTCCTGATGAAGGGCTTTTGCCCGAAACATCCATTTTCCTGCTCCTCAGATGTTGTTTGATCTGCTGTGCTTTTCCAGCACCACTCTAAGCTTGTCTGCATTGACTGCCTGCAGATTGTGCATTTTTGAGCAAAATAGAATGTATCTGCCAATACAATTCTGCAAATACAAATTCAACCCATAGACTTAAATTTGTGTATGCGTTCATGAGAGAGAGAATGAGTGAGTGTGTGCATGTGATTGTGAGTGCACATGAGAGATGTGAAAGCTTGGTAAAGTGTGTATGTGTGCATGTGATGGATTATAAGCCTGTGAGACGCTGCATACGTGGGTGTCAGTGTGGGAGGCATATGTGTGTGTGTGTATGAGAGAGCATATGTATGAGAGAGGTCTGCATGAGTGCGTGAGTATGTAAGAGTATATGTGCATGTGTGCTTGGATGTATGAGTGTATAGTGCAATGGGGTCACCTGTAGTGTGACATGAACTCAAGGTTCCGGTTGAGGCCATCCTCACGGGTACCGAACTTGGTTATCAGCCTCTGCTCAGCCACTTTGCATTGTTGCCTGTCCTGAAGCCCAAGTCAGGATGGTGTGTGAATTGATTGCAGACAAAGTCCATCCATTGAGGAGTTTGTCTTTTGACGAGAGATTGAGCAGTTTTGGCCTATTCTCTTTAGAGCTTAGTGGGAGGACAGGAGATCTAATTCAGATATAGAAGATGCTAAAGGGGATTGACAAAGTAAAGGTATATAGGATGTTTCCTCATGTGCGGCAATATAGAACAAGAGGTCATTGTTTTAGAGTAAGGGATAGCAGATTTAAAACAGATGAGAAATTACTTCTCTCAACAAGTTGTGAATCTGCACAATTCACGCTCTCCAGAGTGCATTAGATACCTGGATACTGAGTATATTTAAGGAGGAGATTGACAGATTTATAATTAGTACTAGGTTGAAGGGTTATGGGGAGCAGGCAGGATAATGGGGTTGAGGGTGAGATGAGATCAGTCGCGATGGTATTAAATGGCGGAACAGGATTGGGGTGCTGAATTGCCTGCTCCTGTTCCAAGTCCACTTGCTCTTATTCAGTAATCAGATCTGTTCTACCACAAACAACTCATCAATTCTATTTGGAAAGAGTCTCTTAATCTACAGCAAACAGAACTCAAAAGTGAACGCAACAACATCTCATGATAAAAGCAACGTTAGTTCTCCAGCAAATTATAGTCCCATTGTTTATGTACGTGGTGTCCTACCTGGATGCATTTCTTTGCTTTTGAGAAGAATGGGGCCCCTAGATGCAGATGGAATTCCCTATTGTACGGTTTTGCACCTCTGGGATTAAACATGACTTGGCATACCAACAACAGTCTGTACAGGGATTGGTGATTTCTCTTGATGCAGAGAAGGCATTTGACCGAGTTGAGTGGCCAAACCTTTTCTATAGTTTGAAGCGGTTTGGCTTGGGCGAGTTCTTTATAAGATGGGTAAAGGTACTCGACAGTGACCCTCTCGCCGCGGTCATTACCAATAGGGTCTGATCCAGCAGTTTTAGTAGCCAGCAGGCCTGTCCCCTTTCACCATTGCTGTTCACGTTGGTGACTGAACCATTGGCGGAGGCCATTCGTGGGGATCCTGATATATCAGCTCCAGAAATGGGGTCGAAATTACATAAGATTTCGTTGTACATAGGCAATGTCCTAATTTGTTTTGTCAAATCCAGCAGTTTCAGTGCCTCGCCTTATACAGTCCATCAGTGCATTTGGCGCCTTTTCAGGGAACAAGATTAATCTTGCAAAATCAGAGGCTACACCTATGGGTGGTCTTACGAAGGTGCTAGGTCTTGAGGGTGAATATCAATCCCCATTTAAGTGGTCACGGGGGGTTTTGTGTATTTGGGTATATTCATTACTCCAGTTCTGTTCAAAGCTAATTTTGTTCAATTATTTGACAAAATCAAACAAGACCGTCAAAGATGGGAGGCGCTTCCATTCCCATGGTTGGCTCGGATAGCGCTTATTAAGATGAATATTCTCCCCCGTTTGTTGTACCCTATACGGATGCTCCCCCTGATTTTCGATAAGCAAACTCTCAGAAGACTGAATGGCTGGTTCAGCTCCTTTATTTGGCATCGTAAGTGGCCCCTCATTAAATTAGCTAAACGTCAATTGCCTCACAGACTGGGGGGAGTGGATCTCACAAACATTAAAAGCTACCAACTAAGTTCGCTTTTATCCTACATGAGTGATTGGGCTTGTGGGGACCCTCTTTCAATATGGTTAGATATCGAAACCTCACAGGCCAGGTGGTCCCTTGCTGTTTTTGGACAAAATGAGGACAGATAGGGAATATTGCCATAACCCAATAGTCATCAATACTGTTAAAGCATGGAGGGCAATTCAACAGCAGGAAGGCAATATTGGCAAAACATTTCCTCTTATACCTACAGTGGGTATACCAGGTTTTCAACTGGGGCTGATAGATTCAGGATTCAAACATTGGCCAGCTAGGGGTGTGTCTTGCATGGACGATTTATTTGAGGGAGACACAATGATGTCCTTTGATCAGTTAGCACGGAAATACGAGCTATTTAACGGGGACCTCTTTTTGACTACACTTTGACTGATCCCTACAAATCCAACGTAGAGAGCTGGGGGCTCAGTGCTAAGAGTACACTTTCTGTCAGCACTTTATATCATCAATTGGGGGTTGCCCCCTCAGATGAGTTTGATCAACTCTGCAGGGTGTGGGAGAGAGAACTAGGCATTGAGGTCACCTCAGGGGCATGGGAAGATATTTGGAAGAATGCAAGAATGATATCAATTTGTAATAAGACCCATGGTTTACAGGGTCTATTTGGGTCTGGACTGTTTGCCAAAATTTAAACCAGGGGTATCTTCAATATGTCCCAAGTGCAAGGTTTGTCCAGGAGGTCACCTCAGGGGCATGGGAAGATATTTGGAAGAATGCAAGAATGATATCAATTTGTAATAAGACCCATGGTTTACAGGGTCTATTTGGGTCTGGACTGTTTGTCAAAATTTAAACCAGGGGTATCTTCAATATTCCCAAGTGCAAGGTTTGTCCAGGCACTCTTACCCACTGTCTCTGGTCCTGTGGTAGGCTTCAAACATACTGGAGTGCTGTGGTGGGTGCAATGGAGAGGATTTTGGTTGTAAGGGTGGAGAAGGACCTGATCTCTCTTCTTCTGGGCCTGCCCAGTGTGTTCCCTGCAGATGTGCAAAAGAAAAAACATTTCAACACCCTCACTTTCTACACAAGAAAGAATATTTTGCTAGGTTAGGTATCCGAAACCTCCCCTCCTGCACTCCCAAACCGGGCCTGTCGTGTTAGTGGAAGATTGTTATGGAGCACATTCCCCTTGGATTTTCTCACAAGTATGGTACACCACAAAACTGAGAATTTTTATAAGACATGGCAGCCCCTTTTGGAATACCTGGACACAGATTTATCTGCCACACGAATAAGAGCTTTTATAAAAACTGTAACAATTGTGTTACAGGAGGAGGAACTGCGAACCTATGAGTGTCTCGTTTGGCTGAGTTGAGTTATTACTATCTTGTACTTTGTTGTTGGTTATTATTTATTTTGTTAAATAGATAGTTGTTCTTTTTTATTGTATGTTTTTCTATGTATATTTATACATTTGTACATGAGGGAGGGTTAGGCATTTTTTTTATTTTTTCTGTGTTCATTCTTTGTATTGTTTTGAATTGTAATGATTTTTATTTGTTGTGATATTTTTAAAAATCTATTTTTTCAATAAAAATATATTTAAAAAAAACATGACTTGGTTCTTTCGAAGTGTGATTACCTGTAGAACTGGGAGAATGTGGTCTGCATTGCGGTAACAGTGTGTTCTTCCACAGGATCAAAAGGTGACTCTGGCTTACCAGGATTCCCAGGCTCACCTGGTGTTCCAGGTATTAAAGGCGACCGAGGATTCCCAGGCCTTAAAGGCCATCAGGGTATTCAAGGTCCACCTGGACCCGCCAGTGTGGCTCTGGAGGGGCCAAAAGGTGAAAAAGGAAATGTGGGTGAGCAAGGCCTTCCAGGTAAGTTGCCTAACGTTAAGACATTGCCTGTGATAACAAATTGTTAGAAGCACATTAACCTCCTGCTCCTCATGGAAAATCGCGACCCACAGCAGGCCATTCAGCCCATCCTGGCTCCTAGAGTTCTCCACTTCTCTGTTCCTTTCCCGAAGCTCCATAACTATTTTCCTTTATTTATCCAATTCCCTTTTGGAGGTTATCATGGAATCTGCTTCCAGCACTCTTTCAGGGAGTTCATTCCAAATCATTACAACTCGCTGCATGACAAAAGCAGATTCCCTTTATCTCCGTTGCAGATTTCTTGACAATTAACTTCCATCACCATTCCCTGATTACTGACCCACCTGCTGCTGGAAACTGCTGCTTCTTCTTAGAAATAAAAGCAGTTTCATAACTGGAAGATAATCAAAACTATACTGGAATTATAATTATATATAATTACATATATTGCATTTATGATTTTAGAAAATAAAGGCTCCACAATTTCTTGACATGCTTGGAAAAGATCTCATGACAATTTTTGAATAAGAGCAGGATGCTTTCCCCAATGTGCAGCATAATTTATGCAACACGTTAATTGGTCATGTCTTCTCATTGCTGTCCAACTTGGTTATTTGTTTTTGAAACAGAATTGCATTTAATTAGCATCCTAATGACCATAGGTCTTCCTGAAGTACTCTGTCAGTTTCGCCACAGTTAGCACCCTTGAACTGCAATGAGACAGTGGTCAGGTGTCAATTAAGTAATAAATATTTTTTCAAAAAAACCAAAGGAACTGTGGATGCTGGAAATCAGGACCAGAAACAGGAATTTGCTGGAAAAGTTCAGCAGTCTGGCAGCATCTGTGGAGAGAAAGCAGAGCTAATGTTGCGGGTCCAGTAACCCTTTTTCAGAACTGACGGTAGCTAGGAAAGGTAGAGAAAAACCAGAAAATATTTTTCTAGCCCACTTTAGACAACGCTTCCTTCATATCTCTGTAATTGCCCTAATTTGTGTTGAGGAGACCTGACTTGCTCTCCCTCAAGTGGAAGTTGTAATTCTGCTATTTTGTGTTTGTTAACCTCCCCCACCCAAGAGGACCCTTAACTACAAGGTCTCTTATTAACCTTACCTCACTACACATTACTGTGTCGAAAGTAATATCTACTCAGGGACAAGAAATAATTCATGGTGTACTGTAGAAATCTGTTTTCCATGTTACCCTTGCCCATTGGATTGTCCAGTAATTATGCAGATTAAAATCACCTGTGACAATTGTAGTGCCCTTTTTACACATCTCTATTATCTGTAAATTTTATTCTTTGCCCGACAGTGAGGCAATTCTTCTGTGGCCTGTAGACAACTCCCACCATTACTTCTTCCCCTTGCTATTACATTCTTCCACCAAAACTGAATGCATAAAAAGGGAACTTCAGAAAACAGATTGTCTCACATGCAGCTCTCTAATCCAGGAGGAAAGAACACCAAGACAATTCTGAGAAAGGGAGAGATTGACTGCCTTCCAACCCTCCTGTGACCCCTACTCAAAGCTAACCCTAAAATCTCTGGTTTAGTGGGTGGGAGTTTGACCACACCCATCCAGTCTGCTTCTATTGTTCCAACTTATAAAAATAAACCCCAAGATTCACAAGTTGTTTACCTTCTCATTGACTACTCAGCACCTGTACCCCAATCTCTCTCTCAAAGAAATTAAGGCAAACACACACCTCTTAAAGCCACAGCATCCTTATAAAGGGTTGTTTCTGAATATTCGTTTGCAGTCATAAGGGTATAATGCAGCTTTTCAGTTGCAGAGCTACTGAGCTCTAAGCGTGTGGATTTGCTTGGAAGGTAATTAGTAAGTATTAACGTTTGAACCGTTTACACCTTCCTTTTTACAGGAGCACCAGGAATTCCCGGAGGTCCTGGATCTCCAGGATTCAAAGGAGACAAAGGAGACAAAGGAGACACAGGTGCCCCAGGACTCCAGGGCTTTCCAGGACCCAAGGGAGAACAGGGAATCCAGGGATCTCCTGTAAGTTAGATCATTTACTGAGTAAGTTAAACTATTCACTGCTCTTCCTTGTTACATTCTAGAGGAAGGTGGATAAACTAATTAAGGAAGTCGAAGAATATGCTAATAAGATAGGGTGAAGGCGAATGGGAGGAAACCTGTGTGGAGCAGAAACATCAGGATGGACCAGTTGGGTGGAATGACTTGTTTCTGTGTTGTAAACTGAATGTGATTTTATCCATTAATGTAATCAATTGCTGTGAACTCTATAGCCACATTCCAAATGTTCCACATTGTCAGGTAGATGCAGATGGCATCTAGCTGACAGTGCAGACACCTGGCCAGCTATGTCCTATTCACAAAACGCAGGAGAAATCCAATCCAGCCAATTACCAAATCGTCAACCTCCTCTCGAGCATTAGCAAAGTGATTTGAGAATTTGTTTTACAGTGCTATCAAGTGTCACTTACTCAGCAATAATCTGCTCACTGATGCACAGTTTGGATTCTACCAGGGCCACTCAGTTCCTGACCTCATTACAGCCTTAATATTCAAGAATATACAATATTCAATAACTTACTTACTCACAAATTTATTATATAGTGATTTCTTGCAACAGAACATTGCTGCAAGAGTTCTGCAGTGTAGTGATCTAGGTCTAACCATCTGCATCTTCTTCATCTGTGGCCTTTCCTCTATCACAAAGTCAGAAGTGAGGATATTTGCTGATGATCGTACAATGTTCAGCAGCATTCTCAACTCTGCAAATACAGCAGCAGTCTGAGTGCAGCTTTAGCAAGATCTAGATAACATGCAGCCTGATAAGAGGCAAATGACATTTGTGCCACACAGATGCCACTCTCCAACGAGAGTGAGCCTAACTATCTCCCCTTGTTTTTAATTGCACTCTGATGGCTGAATACCCCAAATGTGGTAATTACCATTGACCAGAAACTGAGCATGGCCAGCCGTATAACTATAGTGTCTACAGGAACGGGTCAGAGGCTGGAACCTCTGCAGCTGGGAACTTGCCTCCTGACTCCTCAAAGCCAGTTCACTGTCTCCAAGGCACAAGGAATGGAATGGAATTTGATGGAATTCTCCCCACTTTCCTCAATGAGTACAACTTAAACTCTAATAAGTGTGATACCATAGATGGAGTGGATCAGTCAGGATATATTTTACTGGAGGGACAAGATCAAGGAGCTGAAAATTCTACAATATAGGAATTTAAAACTAAAGATGTTGACCAAAGTAGTGACTTACGATTAAACACAGTAAAGCAGGTGTTGATTAGTTTTATTCTAAATGTTTAAAGCTGGATTCTCTTTCCCCACAGGGTGTTGCTGGTTACCGAGGTGTTCCAGGACAGAAGGGTGAATCAGGATCTCATGGAGTTCCAGGCTTTATTGGTTTGTTAATATCTCATTGAAATATGGAAGCACTAATCTATTGTCATTAAAGTGTATGTGGTTACAACGCGTAGAGTTGGATTCTATGAGTAAAACAGGTTAACCTGTACACCATTGACCTTGTAAATATGGGGCTAGGAGGAATATAAATAGGAAAGAACTTACATTTCTATAGCACCTTTTACCTTTCGAGTGTACCCAGATGACTTAACAGAAGCACTCTCTTTGAAGTATATTAATAGTTGTAAAAGAAGCACATCAGGTAATTCGCACACAAGAAGCTGCCATAAACAATGAGATTCTAACCAGATAATCAGTTTTCATGGCATCAATTGAGACCTTGGTTTAATGTCTTAGCTACATGATAGCATTCCTGACTCTGCTGTGCTCCCTCTGTGCTGACCCTGCCATAGTACACCATATATTCAGTGCTGATCCTGTGACAGTACAATGCTCTCTCAGTGCAAAAGTGTAGCACTCCATCAGTACTGACCCATTGACAGTGCAGGGCTGCCTCAGTACTGCCCTTCCATCAATACAACAATCCCTCGGCACTGATGCTTTAATATTGCAGCACTCCCTCAGTACCGATCCTCTAACAATGCAGCACTACCTCCATACTGTGCCCCTGACTTTGCAGTGTTCCCTCAGTATTGACCCATTCCACAGTGCAGTGCTCCCTCAGTTGAGTGGGATTGTCAGCTGGATTTTTTGTTCTCATATCTCTGGAACCGGTCCTGTATTCCTATTCCTGATGAAGGGCTTTTGCCCGAAACGTCGATTTTCCTGCTCCTCGGATGCTGCCTGACATGCTGTGCTTTTCCAGCACCACTCTAATCCAGACTCTGGTTTACAGCATCTGCAGTCCTTGTTTTTACCCTGTATTCATAACCTTCAGAATCAGAGGCAATTGCAGTGTCCTCTGAACCATGGCCAATGCTATCCTCAATATTAGCAGTTTTTGAATGCTTATCCAGAGTTTGTGCTTCCAGTTTGAGGTACTATATGCAAAGAGCACAGACTGTCATTCCCCTCTCAGCTCTAGAATTGAGGTTCACCGGGTTTGAAGTTCTGAATGGCCAGTATTGGTTTCATTGGCTGCATGCCTGACTGCCAGTACATTATTCATGGAATCACCACATTCTGAATTATGGTGTGATCATCAGTAGGTCCTACAGGATTGACCTCTGACCTTCCACCCCATAACATCAAATCCCAGCCATTGAACCAAGCCCCAGAGAAATAGGAGCAAAAATAGCTGATAGAGACCCTGCCATTTTTTTACATCATAACCATTCATCAAACTCTTTCTATTTAATTGAAGTCCCTCATCACTGGTATTACGTTGACTCGTCTCTTCTGTAGCCTCTCTAACACCTTAATATCCTACCCATAACCCTTCATTGCATCAAATTCTTGGCATTAATGATTTTACTCTTTCTAATGCGTCTTATATCTCATTATTCCTGATTGTTTGAGACACTGCCGTAGAAGATTCTCTGCAGAATCTTGCAGGAAGATCATATAGTCTGCATAGGAACTGGTTGATCTCCCACAACTCTGAACTTCCTTCCCTGAACTTCCACAGCTGCTGTGTTACAACACATCACTGATAAATGAATCCAATATTTCAAAGTGTTTTGAAGGAAACATTCATTAATTCATTTTGATTTGTGCACCCACAAGCATAATAGCACAGTTTTTAATACTTGAAAGCAAACCGGCATATTGAATATTATTAATGTGGAGTGTGCATGAAGAATGCAATTTGACATTGAAATGAGACAATTTTCATTTGGCATAGTTATGAAAGTAGTATTGTCTGACTGATTTAATTGCGTATTGAACTTAATTTTACTCAGGTAACCACTCTCCAAACATGCATCTTGTCTGACTCTGGTATAGACTAATGGACCCACTAATAAGTCCTCCTGATAACTACTCCTGCACCTCCACAATCCTTCCATATCTGCCACAAATTCACCTGCACCTCCACACACATCATTTACTGCATCCGCTGCACCCGATGTGGCCTCCTCTATATTGGGGAGACAGGCCGCCTACTTGCGGAACGTTTCACAGAACACCTCTGGGACACCCGGACCAACCAACCCAACCAACCCGTGGCTCAACACTTTAACTCTCCCTCCCACTCCACCAAGGACATGCAGGTCCTTGGACTCCTCCATCGCCAGACCATAGCAATACGACGGCTGGAGAAAGAGCGCCTCATCTTCCGCCTAGGAACCCTCCAACCACAAGGGATGAACTCAGATTTCTCCAGTTTCCTCATTTCCTTTCCCTCCACCTTGTCTCAGTCCCAACCCTCAAACTCAGCACCACCTTCCTAACCTGCAATCTTCTTCCTGACCTCTCCGCCCCCACCCCCACTCCAGCCTATCACCCTCACCTTAACCTCCTTCCACCTATCACATTTCCAGCGCCCCTCCCCCAAGTCCCTCCTCCCTACCTTTTATCTTAGCCTGCTGGACACACTTTCCTCATTCCTGAAGAAGGGCTCATGCCCGAAACGTCGAGATGCTGCCTGACCTGCTGCACTTTTCCAGCAACACATTTTCAACTACTCCTGATAACCTTTCATCCCATTACTTATCACGAACCTTTCTACCGCTAACTTAAATATATTTAAGATTCTGCATCCACCACCTTGAGCATAAGAACATACTAATTAGGAGCAGGATATGCCCCTCAGTCTTCAAGCCTGCTCCATTGCTTAATAAGAGCATGGCTATTCTGACTACTCCACAGTCTAACCTACTCCTGATAACCTTTCATCCCATTACTTATCACGAACCTTTCCTACTGCTACCTTAAATATATTCTAAGATTCTGCATCCACCACCTTTTAAGGAAAAGCGTTCCAAAAGACTCTTAACCCTCTGTGAAAGAAAGTTATCCTCATCTCTATCTTCAATGGGCAACATGTTATTCTTCTTTCCATATTCTCCCACGAGTGAAACATCATTTCCACATCCACCCTGTCACGACTCCTATTGTTCCAATTAAAACCCCTCTTACCCTTCTAAATTCCAGCAGATATATGTATACCTTGCCAACCTTTCCTCATAGGATAACCCACACTTTTCCAAGTAATAGTTTACTAAATTTTCTCTTCCAATGCATTTAGATTTTTCTGTGCACAGTAAACTAGATGCAGTCTCACCAATGCCCTATATAACTGTAGCAATACTTCCCTTTTTCTGTATTCAACTTGCCTCGTAATAAACAGTAATTTCAATTAACTTTCCCAATTACTTGCTGTACTTGCATTCCAAACTATGAACCCTCTGCATCTCAGTGTACTGCACTGTCTCACCATTTAAATAATATGCTTCTTTTTAATTCATCATGCTAATATAGATAATTTTGCATTTCCCCATATTATAGTCCATTTGCCAGATACTTGTCCACTCACTTAGTCACAGAGTCATAGAGCTGTGCAGCACGGAAATGGACGCTTCAGTCCAACTTGTCCATGCTGACCAGATATCCTGCATGAATCTAATCCCATTTGCCAGCATTTGGCCTATATCCCTCTAAACCCTCTATTCATATACCCATCCAGATGTCTTTTAAATGTTATTGTACCAGCCTCCACCACCTCATCTGGCAGCTCACTTGATACACACAACATTGACTGCATGAAAACATTGCCCCTTAGGTCCATTCTAAGTCTTTCCCCCCTCATCTTAAACCCAAGCCCTCTAATTTTAGATTCCCCTACCTTGGTTCTTCACCCTATCTATGCCCTTCATGATTTTATAAACCTCTATAAGCTCACCCCTCTGCCTCTGACACTCTAAGGAAAACTGCCCCAGCCAATTCAGCCTCTCCCTATAGCTCATACCATCCAACTCCCAACAAAATCCTTGTAAATCTTTTCTGAATACTTTTGAGTTTCACAACATCTTTCCGATAGCAGGGAGACTAGAATTGAATGCAGTATTCCAAAAGTGGCATCATCAATTTCCTGCACATTCATATCAATATCTGTGTATCACCTCTGCTTTAAAGTTTACTTTCTGATCAATCTTTATGTCACTGGGCAAATTTGGCAACCATACCTGTGGTACTCTTCACCCAAGTCATTCATACAAATGTTTAGAAATTGTGACCCCAGGACTGATCCTTGTGACATTGCATCTTGCCAACCAGAAAATTATCCATTTATTCCTACCCTCTGCTTACTGTCAGCTAGCCAGTCTTCTATCCTTGCTAATATATTACCTCCTACATCATCAACTATTACTTTCAACATTAAACTTTGATATGACACCTAATCAGATGCCTTCCGAAAATCTAAATGCAGTAAATCCACCAGATCCTGCAGCCTATGTTCTTTCTTCAAAGAATTGTTCAGCGTGATTTCTCTTTCACACAAATATGTGACTCTAGCCAATTGCCTTGAATGTTTCGAAGTGTCACGTTGAGGTATAAAATCTTTATGACATTTGTGACATCTTCCCTACAACTAATTTTAAGTTAACTAGCCTGTCGTTCCTTGCTTTCTCCCTCACTGCCTCTCTTCCTCCCCAGTCCCTTTCAGGTAGATGCATCCTTCGTAATCGCACTGCAGTTGTATCATGCGACGATCAGAATGGTGGAGACTGAACTAGATGGCATCTTGTCTTTTCTTGTCCATTCCTTCCTAGATTCCAATTGTCCTGATTGGTAATCTGTGAAAATCCATGATTCCCATCTTCCTTCTCTGACATCAGGATCGGTTTTAGTTTCTATTCTCTATTCACTGTTCCAATGTAGGATCGGAGTATAGGTCAAGGCGGGCTGTTACACCCAGTTAAGGTCAGCCACCTCTCATTTTAGATCAGTAACGGATGATTAGCTCACAGTCAGAAATTGTGGATGAAGAATTGTGGTGGGAACCAAAAGACAATGACTTTGGTTTTCCAAGTGAGGGGCTGGACATATACCGGGGGAAAAGGAACAGGCCAAAAGTAGACGCTTGGGGAATACCAGTGGTAATGGTGTGAGATTGTGAAGAGATTCTCTGCTTATTATTGGACTGATATAGCGAAGTGCATTGTAAACCATTTACATCCGTGGAATCCTTTCTGTGTGTTTGATTTCTTTCAAAAATCTTGGGTAATTTCTTATTTGAAACACGTTCCATGTAACATAATTTCCACAAATATCCTTCTAGGAATCAAAGGTCTTCCAGGATCTCCCGGATTTCCGGGGCCACAGGGTGATAGAGGTGCGCCTGGGCAACCAGGTAAATATCTTGCTCTGTTTCCATTTGATTCTCAGTCGTGTTCTAAATTTAGGTGTCGAATCTTCCTCAGACTGTCTCAGGTCAGGTCTTTTGCTGACCATGTGATGCTTTGTTAACAGGTCCACCTGGTCCTGTCGGACCACAAGGACCCCTGCAGATTGTGAAGGGAGATGCTGGATTTCCTGGCCGTCCAGGAGAAGACGGACCGAAGGGATACCCTGGGTTTCCAGGCATTAAAGGAGACAAGGGTAAGAAAATATTCCTCATCATGGGATAAGGAAATCTGCAAAGAATCGTTTGCCCTTTGAGTGGGAACCCTCCCACTCAGTTCACCAGCTGGGCTGTGGACAACATGGGGTTGAATTCGAATGCAAGTGTGCTCCCAATGGATGAGATTCCCTTCCCGGGCCCAAGTCAGAGAATATCCCCATTAGCAAATGGGAATGTTCAAGCCAATCACTGGCCTTACCCTTCCCTGTCTGCGGAAGTTCCTCGAAGTGCAAAACTGTCTGAGCATTCTGCCCTTCTGTATATCTCACTTGGTCAAGGATCACTCCCAAATTACGAGAATATCAATTATTATTTATATCTGTTACCCATTGCAGGTCAGACAGGTCTAATCGGTACTCCTGGTGAACCAGGGTCTCCTGGATTTGAGGGAAGGCCTGGACTGAAAGGAGAAATTGGCCCATCTGGTCCAGCAGGTAAGTGGTGGCCAGTTGGTATATCGGTTCATAGGGGATTGTCCAGAAATGAAACTGGACACCTTCCTTTGTACAGTCAACATGACTCTGGTCTCAGTTCAGGCTCTTGCACACTGTGGTTTTTAAATGAATGACCGGAACTGCAGATCAAGATTGAGTGTCACGTTGAGGATAAATCACCACTGGTTACCTTTAAATCAGAAATCTCACAGACAATCAAGTACTGAAACAATAATTTCAACTTTATTGCATGTAGCAACCAAAATAAGACCCCTTAATTAAGCAAGTTAAGCCTGACAACCTAACTTGGCTATTAGCCCTTCCTGAAGAAGGGCTCATGCCCGAAACGTCGATTCTCCTGCTCCTTGGATGCTGCCTAACCTGCTGCGTTTTTCCAGCAACACATTTTCAGCTCTGACCTCCAGCATCTGCAGTCCTCACTTTCTCCTAACTTGGCTATTACCCAATTTACGGATGGAATCTGGCCAGGATTTCACCAACAGTGTCTGTCTCTGGAAGTGTCCAAGGTTTTATCCCTGTGCAGTATTATTCTTTGAAGTTCTGCTGCTGACCTGTTCTCGTGTTGGATTCATACTCAATTTTCTCTCTTTCAAGTCTGCAGTGTGACATTATTGATATTTTAATAGATTCTTTCATCTCCAACATTGATAACAATTCTGGAGTCCTCAAGTCTGTAGCTTGCGTTCTTATCAGAAGTAGCTCCCCTGTTCCTTGTTACATTCAGAGTTAGCTCTCTGTTTAAAAACCTGCAATTAACCCTTTTACTTCAGAACATTCATTCTGCAGGCAGACTTAATTGCCCAATTGTCATGAGACAACAAGTTCTCAAGCAGTTGTTACCTTCCCTCCCCCAGGAAACAGCTTGTTTCTGTTGTTTCTCCTCAGAGGTGGTTAATTCACATGTAACTTTAAATTCTTTTGTAACAGTTTCTCCTTGTCGCTTTCATCTCAATAAACAGTTTGGTCGAGAGAGAGGTATTGCTGCTTCTTTCAGTAAGTTTAGAGCTGTGAAGTTTACCTTGTCACAGTAGGATAGCCCTAATCTAAGGACAGTCTGTAGGGGTAGTTTACTCTTCTGCTCATGCCAGAGTCAATCAGAATGGATCATTCATTTATTCTGCTGTTAAGAATAATGGGGTCAGAAGTTTTGCTTTGCTTTGGCAGGTAGGACTCTTGATGGAGATTAGTCCTGAATGAAATGAAATTTCTGGTGAAAAAGGCACCCCATTCTCAGCAACAAATAACATAAGGTCTTTAAAACTCCCCAGTATCCAATGCTGTCCAATGTTGTCCAATACTGGTAGTGCTATGTTCTCGTTTCCTTTCTCTATTCTTCGTTGGGATGTGGATGCTGCTGACAGGCCAGCAACTGTTGCCTATCCCAAAATTCCCTTGAGCTCAGTAGTTTGCCTGACCATCTCAGACAGCAGTTAATGCCATGTCGCTGTGGGCCTGGAGCCACATGTCGCTCAAACCAGGTAGGGAAGGCAGATTTCCTTCCTGATAGAACATTAGTCCTATGGGACTATTGGACCCTGTGGGGAGGCAATGGCCTACTGGTGTTATCATTAGACTGTCAATCTGGAGATTGAGGTGATGTTCTGTGGACCTGGGTTCGAATCCTGTCGTGGCTGATGGTGGAATTTGAATTCAATAGTAATCTGGAAATAAGTGCCATCAAATCATTGTTAATTGTTAGGAAAAGCCCATCATGCCCTTTAGGGAAGGAAATCTGCTATCTTTACCTGGCCTGGCCTACATGTGACTCCAGACCCACAGCAAATTGGTTGACTCTTAACTGCCCTTGGGCAATAAATACTGGTCTAACCAGTGATGTCTGCATCCATGAATGAAAGAATTGGTGAACCAAATGAAATTTTACAGCAATTGCTGATAATTCATATTTTCACCCAATATTAAGATTCACTTTCAATTCCAGACTTATTAACTGAATATAAATGTCACGCTGCCAGGGTAGGAATTGAATCTGTACCATCAGCACATGGGCCAGGACCTCTGGGTTACTCGTCTATTGATATTGCCATTAGCCCACTTTCTTCAAAAATATAACTGTGTGTTCTTATTTTAAATCACACTGATTCAGAGATTGATTTTATCCAGAACTGGATGTGCGATAATTCACTCAATTAAATATTGGGAAGATGAAAATTATTGTCTTCTGTCAGTGCTTCAATTTTCATTCTCTTGCCAGCAACTCCACCCCTTGCCCAACTTGAAGTGGTCCAAAGCTAAAGTAAACTTTAACCCAGCCACCTCTGTCACTGGAACATGAGCTTTGATCCATTCTACCACTAAGGCCATTTATTCCTGTCTCTCTGACAAACTCAACACCACCCAACATTAGCTCATCTTCTCCATGCACATTCAACTGTTCCGACAGCCTCCAGACTGGGCTCCCATCCGCCCCCACCCCCCAATAAACTCGAGTTCCTTTGAATTCCCATTCATTCCTCATTCCTGTGTTTGCAGAATTACATTAGTCTTTGGTTTTAGATTTCTCACACTTGTGTTAATATCCCAACATGGCCCATCCTTCTATATTGCTGTGGCCTCCTTCATCCCAACATCCCGGTCTGCACCATCACCTTCATCATCCCAATATCCTGGTCTGCACTGTCACCACCTTCATCCCAGCATTCCAGTCTGCACTGTGACGCCCTTCATCCCAAAATCCCGGTCTGCACTGTGACCCCCTTCATCCCAAAATCCCGGTCTGCACTGTGACCCCCTTCATCCCAACTTCACGTTCTGCACTGTCACCTCCATCATCCCAATATCCCGGTCTGCACTGTCACCACTTTCATCCCAGCATTCCAGTCTGCACTGTGACCCCCTTCATCCCAAAATCCCAGTCTGCACTGTGACGCCCTTCATCCCAACTTCACGTTCTGCACTGTCACCTCCATCATCCCAACATCCCGGTTGACACTGTCACCCCCTTCATCCCAGCATCCCGGTCTGCACTGTGACCCCCTTCATCCCAGCATCCCGGTCTGCACTGTGACGCCCTTTATCCCAACATCCCGGTCTGCACTGTGACCCCCTTAATCCCAGCATCCCGGTCTGCACTGTGACGCCCTTCATCCCAAAATCCCGGTCTGCACTGTGACGCCCTTCATCCCAAAATCCCCGTCTGCACTGTGACGCCCTTCATCCCAACATCCCGGTCTGCACTGTGACCCCCTTCATCCCAGCATCCCGGTCTGCACTGTGACCCCCTTCATCCCAGCATTCCAGTCTGCACTGTGACGCCCTACATCCCAAAATCCCGGTCTGCACTGTGACCCCCTTCATCCCAAAATCCCGGTCTGCACTGTGACGCCCTTCATCCCAACATCCCGGTCTGCACTGGGACGCCCTTCATCCCAACATCCCGGTCTGCACTGTGACCTCCTTCATCCCAGCATCCCGGTCTGCACTGTGACGCCCTTCATTCCAGCATTCCGGTCTGCACTGTCACCCCCTTCATCCCAACATCCCGGTCTGCACTGTGACCCCCTTCATCCCAGCATTCCAGTCTGCTTTGGGACGCCCTTCATCCCAAAATCCCGGTCTGCACTGTGACGCCCTTCATCCCAAAATCCCCGTCTGCACTGTGACGCCCTTCATCCCAACATCCCGGTCTGCACTGTGACCCCCTTCATCCCAACATCCCGGTCTGCACTGTGACCCCCTTCATCCCAGCATTCCAGTCTGCACTGGGACGCCCTTCATCCCAAAATCCCGGTCTGCACTGTGACGCCCTTCATCCCAACATCTCGGTCTGCACTGTGACGCCCTTCATCCCAGCATTTCTGGTCCCTTGTGCATCACTGATTTCCATTGCTCCATTCCCACTGACAGACGTGGTTCTGCCACCAGGGCCCGAAGCTCTGGAATTCTTCATCTGAGCCACTCTGACTCACTGTCTTCCTTTAAAAGCTACCCTCTTGACTATCATCGATCTCATTAGTTCCTTGCATATCTCAGTATCATATTGAAAGCGCTCATATGACCATCCCAGTGATGTTGAATTGAGTTCATGGTGCTGTTCTAACACACGTATGTTGTGAAATGTAATTGTTGCCTCATTTCTGCCTCTGTTCTTTAAGGTCCGAGGGGTTATCCAGGACCTGCTGGCCCTGAAGGAGCTCCTGGCCCTCGGGGATATCCTGGCCCCGCGTCGATAGCTCATGGCTTCCTTGTGACCCGACACAGTCAAACCACAGAGATTCCCAGCTGTCCCCAAGGGACATCGAAAATCTACGATGGCTTCTCGCTGCTCTATGTCCAGGGCAATGAAAGGGCTCATGGTCAAGACTTGGGTGAGTGACTGAAAGGCTGGGTCTGCTTTCCATTAGGTTCCCTGCTTCAAAGACAGCGGCATCTTACCGAAGCATGGACCATCACCATTGGGGTACAGTGCACCCTCCTCCCATTTGGTGAGTTGAAAGCTTATCTTCTTCAACGAGGGTTTCAGGAAATCCTTGAACCGTTTCCACTGGCGATGGAAGGTCCCACACACAAGAGCAAAGACACAACCAACTGATTGACTTCTTTTTCCCTCTCAGTGCCATTTCTTCCTTCATTTATTACTGCACCTTTCTACCTCTTTACCCTTGTGCTGATTCACCCTCATCTCTTAGATATCTGTCCCCCTCTCCACCTTCCTGTTTCTCTCTCTCTCTCTCTCTCTCTCCCCCCCCCTCTCTACTCCACATCTCGATGTAAACCATCTTATTGCAAGGAGCTGCCAATGGGATGCTTCCTCACTTGAGAACACTCCCTGGGCTACTATTCCGGGCAGATCGGGCTGGAGCGTTCTCAGAGCTCCTTCTGATCATATGGTCCAAACCGTGTCAGTGAGTGGGAGCAGGAGCCGAGATAATGCATCGAATCAGGGAGTAATCTTGAGGCAGTACACGCCTCACTGGGAGGCTCGATGGGCTGAATGGGGGGAGGGGTTGGGATTGGGGTTCCGCCTGACATCTCTCTCATTGGTACATTCCATGGACAGCAACTGCATGCACCACCTATCATGCAGGGCTCCGTTGGCAAAGTGGGTATCCTCTGTATGACATGTCCAGCGCAAATAGGGCAAACTATGCAGGGCAGCTGTGGATCACCATGACTTAACCAGGGGCTCAGCTGATCTTTAAAGTTGGCCAGGAATCCCAGAAGGTCAGTACTGCAGCCTACGGCAACTGGTCAAATAAGATGAGCAGGATGCTGTGGAGTGTGGTACACAGTTAATGAAACAAGATTGAGAAGATAGCATGAGAAAACTTACCAGGGCTCATGAATTTGTCCTCCATGGATTTGCCAAAAATTACTTTGCCAATTTCTGGTAAGATACAGCTGCAATTCCCAGGAATGATAGTCATGGGAATTAGAAAGTGATAATGCATTCAAGCCTTAACCCTTAGAGTTGTCCCCTCAATCAGCTGTGGTTCAAGGTGCAACTGGCTAGCTCTGACAGAAATGAAAATCAAGACAGTTCTGAGACTGATCCAACAAGGGAGAGGGTAGGAGAGTCTGGAGAAGGGGAGAGGTGAGGCAGTCATGAGGAGAACAAGACAGTTGAGAATGAGGGAGAATGAGTATACTATATTTATCCAGGAGGAGAAGTTTAAACACGAGAGGTAGCTTCTAAAAACAATGTAAAAGTCATTGGCTAGACTAGCCTCAGGAATGAGATATACTGAAATCAATACAATGGGGTTTTGAATTTATATTAAACACTGGATTTATATAAATAGGGGGTACAATGCCTAATTTCAGATGGGGACATTTCCAGTGAACTGCCACTGTCAGATCCTTGGCACTAATTTTAAGCCAATGCCCATAGAGACAGCACCAGTGAGTATCCAGGCACCATCCCAGTAGGTGAACAATGACAGAATCACTCCACAAACAGGAAGCTCCAGAGATGGAGCACAGATCAGGAATCGTGTTGGGAGACAGATAGCTATCCACATCTTCTGCTGGATCAGTTCAGCTCTGCCTCCAGACTCATGTGATTCCAGTAGCAATTGGGAACAATTTGGGGTATGATGGTTGTTGCTAGTGGTCAGTCAGTTCACTGACATGGGGCGACGTTCCATTAGTTTGATCCTGGCTGTATCACCAGAGGCAAGGCCATGCCAGTATCCCGGTGCCCCTGGACTAACCCTGTCCTTTCCCAATACAGGCACAGCAGGCAGTTGCTTACGAAGATTCAGCACGATGCCATTTCTTTTCTGTAACATCAACAACGTCTGCAATTTCGCATCAAGAAATGACTATTCCTATTGGCTGGCTACGCCAGAACCAATGCCAATGAGTATGGCTCCTGTGGTTGGTCAGACGATTGAGCCATTTATCAGCAGGTGAGACTGTAGGTATTGTGCTATCGTACAACTGTATACATGTCAATAAAGGCAGAATATCAAAGAGACCATAAGGTCTGAATTAATTAATCTTCTAGCATGTAGGGAAACCATTTAGTCTGCTGTTGTTTGTACTGACTCCTTGAAAGAATTATATTCTCGCCTGCCCTTTCCCATAACCCTACAAATGTCTCTGCTTACATTAATATCCCTTTTGGAAATTATGATTGAATCTGCTTCCTCTGCCCTTTCAGGAACATGTTCCAGATCCCCACAACCCAGTGTAATAAAAACAAAATTCTACTCATCTCCCCTCTGGCTCTTTTAGCAATTATCTTAAATAGGTCTCATCACCTTATTTTGTTATTCTTCAAATAACAAAACATCTTGGCGTTCCTCCTCTCTATCTGTGATGTACGTGCAATCTGAAACCCCATGTGAGGTCAGCATTCAGAATCCCATTCCCTCCGAAAAGAATCATTAACTCAACTGTATTTTCAGCCCCTTCAAGTCCACAAATGGGAATACATTGAGAGGAAATAAGCCTGGATCACAGAAGTAGGCTTCAGGTGAGATGTGACTCCTCTGACCTATATAGCAAGCTCCTGAATTCAGCGTTAAACATGCAATTGATTGGAACAATGAGAATAGTACATGAGATAGGAAAATACTGAATTCTTGAACTAGAACAGTAAAGATCACAGTAACCAGGAATGTCACTGGTCTTAGAGTCATAGAAATATACAACACAGAAACAACCCTTTGGTCCAACTCATCCATGCCGAACAGATATCCTAAATTAATCTAGTCCCATTTTCCAGCATTTGGCCCATATCCCTCTGAACCATTCCTATTCATATACCCTTCCAGATATGGAAAATGACTATCACAACGTCTAACTCACTAATCCAATAACTATCTCACTATCTCCATGGCTATCTCACTGTCCTAATAACTATCTCTCTATCCCCACGACTATCTCCCTGTCCCAATGACTCGCTCAATATCCCCATGGCTATCTCACTATCCCCATGACTATCTCACTATCCCCTGGCTATCACACTACCCCAATGACTATCTCATTATCCCAATGACTATCTCACTATTCCCATGGCTATCTCACTATCCCATTGACTATCTCACTATCCCTATGGTTATCTGACTATCCCTATGGCTATATCTCTATCCCCATGGCTATCTCACTATCCCAATGATAATCTCAGTATACCCATAGCCATCTCACTATCCCAATGAATATCTCACTATCCCCATGGCTATTTCATTATCCCAATGACTATCTCACTATCCCAATGACTATTTCACTATCCCCATGGCTATCTCACTGCCCCCATGACTATGTCACTATCCCAAGGACTATCTCACTATAGCCATGGCTTTCTCACTATCCCCATGACTACCTCACTATCCCCATGACTATCTCACTACCCCAATAACTATCTCACTATCCCCATGGCTATCTCACTATTCACATGACTAGCTCACTATCCCCATGGCTATCTCACTATCCCCATGACTATATCACTATCCCAATGACTATCTCACTATACCCATGGCTATCTCACTATCCCCATGGCTATCTCACTATCCTAATGACTATCTCACTATCCCCATGGCGATCTCACTATACCTATGGTTATCTCACTATCCCCATGGCTATCTCACTATCCCAAAGGCTATTACACTATCCCAATGAATATCTCACTATCCCAATGAATATCTCAATATCCTTATAGCTATCTCACTATCCCCATGGCTATCTCACAATCCCAATGACTAACTCACTTTCCCCGTGGATATCTCACTATCCCTATGCCTATCTCACTATGCCATGGCTATCTCACTATCTCCATGGCTGTCTCACTAGCACAATGACTATCTCACTGTCCCCATGGCTATCTCACTATCTCAATGTCTATCTCACTTTCCCCGTGGATATCTCACTATCCCTATGCCTATCTCACAATCCCCATGGCTGTCTCACTATCCCAATGACTATTTCACTATCCCCATGGCTATCGCACTATCGCAATGTCTATCTCACTATCCCCATGGCTATCACACTATCCCCATGACTATCCCACTACCCCAATGGCTATCTCACTATCCCCATGGCTATCTCGCTATCCCAATGGATATCTCGTTATCCCAATGACTATCTCACTATCCCAATGATTACCTCATGATCCTCATGGCGATCTCACTATCCCAATGTCTATCTCACTATTCCCATGGCTATCTCACTATCCCAATGACTATCTCACTATACCCATGGCTTTCTCACTATCCCCATGGCTATCTCACTATCCCCATGGCTATCTCACTATCCCAATGACTATCTCACTATCCTCATGACTATCACATGATCCCAATGACTACTCACTATCCCCATGGCTATCTCACTATTCACATGACTCTGTCACTATCCCCATGGCTATCACACTATCCCCATGGCTATATCTCTATCCCAATGACTAGCTCACTATCCCCATGGCTATCTCATTATCCCAATGACTATCTCACTATCCCAATGACTATCTCACTATCCCCATGGCTATCGCACTATCCCAATGACTATCTCACCATCCCCATGGCTATCTCACTATACCTATGGATATCTCACTAATCCCATGGGTATCTCACTATACCTATGGATATCTCACTATCCCCATGGCTATCTCACTATCCCAATGCATATCTCACTATCCCTATGGCTATCTCACTATTCCCATGGCTATCTTACTATCCGAATGACTATCTCACTTTCCCCGTGGATATCTCACTATCCCTATGCCTATCTCACAATCCCCATGGCTGCCTCACTATCCCAATGACTATCTCACTATCCCCATGGCTATCGCACTATCCCAATGTCTATCTCACTATCTCCATGGCTATCACACTATCCCCATGACAATCTCACTATCCCCATGGCGATCTCACTATCCCCATGGCTGTATCTCTATCCCAATGACTATCTCACTATCCCCATGGCTATCTCATTACCCCAATGACTATCTCACTATCCCAATGACTAGCTCACTATCCCCATGGCTATCCCACTATCCCAATGACTATCTCACTATCCAAATGACTATCTCACTATCCTGTTAGCTATCTCACTATCCCAATGACTATCTCACTATCCCAATGCGTACCTCACTATCCCTATGGCTATCTCACTATTCTTTGAGGAGAAAGTGAGGTCTGCAGATGCTGGAGATCACAGCTGAAAATATGTTACTGGAAAAGCGCAGCAGGTCAGGCAGCATCCAGGGAACAGAAGAATTGACGTTTCGGGCATAGGCCTGAAGCAGGGCTTATGCCCGAAACGTCGATTCTCCTGTTCCCTGGATGCTGCCTGACCTGCTGCGCTTTTCCAGCAACACATTTTCAGCTCTATCTCACTATTCCCAAGACTATCTCACTAACCCCATGGCTATCTTTCTATCCGAATGACTATCTCGCTTTCCCCGTGGATATCTCACTATCCCAATGACTAGCTCACTATCCCCATGGCTATCCCACTATCCCAATGACTATCTCACTATCCAAATGACTATCTCACTATCCTGTTAGCTATCTCACTATCCCAATGACTATCTCATTGTCCCCATGGCTATCTCACTATCCCCACTATGCCCATTGATATCTCACTATCCCAATGACTATCCTACCATCCCAATGACTATCTCACTTTCCCTATGACTATCTCACTATCCCCCTGGCTATCACACTACCCCAAAGACTATCTTATTATCCCAATGACTATCTCACTATCCCCATGGCTCTCTCACTATCCTGTTAGCTATCTCACTATCCCAATGACTATCTCATTGTCCCCTTGGCTATCTCACTATTCCCACTATGCCCATTGATATCTCAGTATCCCAATGACTCTCCTACCATCCCAATGACTATCTCACTTTCCCTATGACTATCTCACTTTCCCTATGACTATCTCACTATCCCCATGGCTATCTCACTATCCCCATGATTATCTCACTATCCTAATGACTCTCTCACTAACCCCATGACTATCTCGCTATCCCAATGACTATCTCACTATTCCCATGGCTATCTTACTATCCCCACTGATATCTCGCTATCCCAATGACTATCTCACTATCCCAATGACTATCTCACTATCCTTATGGCGATATCTCTATCCCCATGGCTATCTCACTATCCCAATGACAATCTCAGTATACCCATAGCTATCTCACTATCCCAATGAATATCTCACTATCCGCATGGCTATCTCATTATCCCAATCACTATCTCATTATCCCAATAACTATCTCGCTATCCCAATGACAGCTCACTATCCCCATGGCTATCTCACTATCCCAATAACTATCTCACTATACCCATGGCTATCTCACTATTCACATGACTATCTCACTATCCCCATGGCTATCT
>NC_057715.1:14070371-14071363 GCF_004010195.1 Chiloscyllium plagiosum
CCCATGGCTATCTCACTATCCCAATGACTATCTCACTATCCAGATGGCTATCTCACTATCCCCATGGCTCTCTCACTTTCCCACTGTCTATCTCACTATCCCCATGACTATCTCACTATCCCAATCACTATCTCACTATCCCCATGGCTATGTCACTATTCACATAACTATCTCACTATCCCCATGGCGATCTCACTATCCCCATGGCTATATCTCTATCCCAATGACTATCTGACTATACCCATGGCTATCTCACTATCCCAATGACTATCTCACTATCCCTATGGCTATCTCACTATCCCCATGGATATCTCACTTTCCCAATGTCTATCTCACTATCCTCATGGCTATCACACTATCCCCATGACTATCTCCCTACCCCAATGGCTATCTCACTATCCCCATGACTATCTCACTATCCCAATGACTATCTCACTATTCCCATGGCTATCTCACTATTCACATAACTATCTCACTATCCCCATGGCTATATCTCTATCACAATGACTATCTCACTATTCCCATGGCTATCGCATTATCCCAAATACTATCTCACTGTCCCCATGGCTATCTCACTATCCCAATGGCTATTACACTATCTCAATGACTATCTCACTATCCCAATGCATATCTCACTATCCCTATGGCTATCTCACTATTCCCATGGCTATCTCACTATCCCCATGGCTATCTTATTATCCGACTGACTATCTCACTTTCCCCGTGGATATCTCACTATCACTATGCCTATCTCCCTATCCCCATGGCTGTCTCACTATCCCAATGACTATCTCACTATCCCCATGGCTATCTCACTATCCCCATGACTATCTCACTATGCCAATGTCTATCTCACTATCCCCATGGCTATCGACACTATCCCCATGACTATCTCACTACCCCAATGGCTATCTCACTATCCCCATGGCTACCTCGCTATCCCCATGGCTATCTCCCTATCCCAATGACTATCTCACTATCCCTATGGCTAT
>NC_057715.1:14075331-14085288 GCF_004010195.1 Chiloscyllium plagiosum
TCACTATCCCAATGACGTCCTCACTATCCCAATGGCTATCTCACTATCCTAATGACTAACTCAATATCCCCATGACTATCTCACTATCCCCATGGCTATCGCACTATCCCAATGACTATCTCACTATCCCATGGCTATCTCACTATCCCAATGACTATTTCAATATCCCAATGGCTATCTCACTAACCCAATGAGTGCATCACTATTCCCATGGCAATCTCACTATCCTAATGGCTATCTCACAATCCCAATGGCTATCTCACTATCCCAATGACTATCTCACGATCCCTATGGCTACCTCTCCATCCCAATGACTATCTCAGCATCCCAATGATTATCTCATATCCCCATGGCTATCTCACTATCCCAATGTCTATCTCACTACTCCCATGGCTATCTCACTATCCGAATGGCTATCTCACTATCCCCATGACTATCTCACTATTCCAATGACTATCTCACTATCCCTATGGCTATCTCACTATCCCCAAGGCTAAATCATTAACCCAATGAGTGCATCACTATCCCCATGGCTATCTCACTATCCCAATGACTAACTCAATATCCCCATGACTATCTCACTATCCCAATGACTATCTCACTATCTCCATGGCTATATCACTATCCCTATGGCTCTCTCACTATCACTATGACTATATCACTATACCCATGCCTATCTCACTATCCCCATGGCTATCTCAGTTTCCCAATGGCAATCTCACTATCCCCATGGCTATCTCAATATCCCAATGACTATCTCACTATCCCAATGACTATCTCACTATCCCAATGACTATCTCACTATCCACATGGCTATCTCACTATCCCAATAACTATCTCACTATCCCTATAGCTATCTCACTATCCCAATGGCAATCTCACTATCCCAATGGCTATCTCACTATTCCCATGACTATCCCACTATCCCCATGGCTATCTCACTATCCCAGTGACTATCTCAATATCCCCATGGCTATCTCACTATCTCAAAGACTATCTCACTATCCCTATGGCTATCTCACTACCCCCATGGCTATCTCACTATCCCAATGTCTATCTCACTATCCCCATGGCTATCTCACTGTCCTAATGACTATCACCCTATCCCCATGACTATCTCACTATCCCAATGGCTATCTCACTTTCCCCATGGCTATCTCTCTATCTCAATGACTATCTCAGTGTCCCAATGACTATCTCACTATCCCCATGGCTATTCCGCTATCCCCATGGTTATCTCTCTATCCCCATGACTATCTCAGTGTCCCAATGACTATCTCACTATCCCAATGACTATCTCACTATCCCCACAGCTATCTAACTACCCCTATGGCTAAATCACTAACCCCATGGCTATCTCACTATGCCCATAGCTATCTCACTATCCCAATGACTATCTCATTGTCCCCATGGGTATCTCGCAATCCCAATGACTATCTCACTATCCCCATGGCTATCTCGCATTCCCAATGAATATCTCACTATCCCGATGCTTATCTCACTATCCTAATGACTTTGTCACTATCCCAAAGACTATCTCACTATCCCCATGGCTGTCTCACTGTCCCAACGACTATCTCACTAACCAAAAGGCTATCTCACTATCACATTGACTATCTCGCTATCCCAATGACTATCTCACTATCGCCATGGCTTTCCCACTATCCCCGTGACTATCTCAATATCCCCATGACTATCTCACTATCCCAATCATTATCTCACTATCCCCATGGTGATCTCACTATCCCAATGACTATCTCACTATCCCCATGCTTATCTCACTATCCTAATGACTTTGTCACTATCCCAATGACTATCTCACTATCCCCATGGCTGTCTCACTATCGCCATGGCTTTCCCACTATCCCAATGACTATCTCAGTATCGCCATGGCTTTCCCACTATCCCCCTGACTATCTCACTGTCCCCATGACTATCTGACTATCCCAATGGCTATCTCACTATCCCCATGGCTATCTCGCCATCCCAATGACTATCTCACTATCCCCATGGCTATCTCACTAACCCAATGACTATCTCATTATCCTAATGGCTATCTCACTAACACCATGACTATCTCACTATCCCAGTGACTATCTCACTTTCCACATGGCTATCTCACTATTCCAATGACTATCTCACCCTCCCCATGGCTATCTAACTATCCCTACGGCTAAATCACTATCCCCATGGCTATCTCACTATCCTGTTAGCTATCTCACTATCCCAATGACTCTCTCACTGTCGCCATGACTATCTCACTATCCCAATGACTATCTCACTATCCCCATGGCTATCTCATTATCCCCATTGATATCTCGCTATCCCAATCACGATCTCACTATCCCCATGGCTATCGCACTATCCCAGTGACTATCTCACTTTCCACATGGCTATCTCACTATCCCTATGGCTATCTCACTATCCCTATGGCTATCTCACTATCCCCATGGCTATCTCACTATCCCAATGTCTATCTCACTATCCCCATGACTATCTCACTATCCCAATGACTATCTCACTATCCCCATGGCTATCTCATTTTCCCCATTGATATCTCGCTATCCCAATCACTATCTCACTATCCCCATGGCTATCGCACTATCCCCATGGCTATCGCACTATCCCCATGGCTATCGCACTATCCCCATGGCTATCTCGCTTTCCCCATGGCTATCCCGCTACTCCAATGACTGTCTCACTATCCTTCATGTCTATCTCACTATCCCAATGACTATCTCACTATCCGAATGACTATCTCACTATTCCCATGGCGATCTCACTATTCCAATGACTACCTCATTATCCCCATTGATATCTCGCTATCCCAATTAGTATCTCACTATCCCCATGGCTATCTCACTATCCCAATGACTATCTCACTATCACCATGGCTATGACACTATCCCAATGACTATCTCACTATCCCTATGGCTATCTCACTGTCCCCATGACTGTCTCACTTTCCAATGACTATCTCACTAACCCATGCTTATCTCACTATCCTAATGACTTTCTCACTATCCCAATGTCTCACTATCCCCGTGACTATCTCACTATCCCCATGGCTATCTCACTATCCCAATGATTATCTTACTAACCCAAAAGCTATCTCCCCCAATGAGTGCATCACTATCCCCATAGCTGTCTCACTATCCCAGACCTGCAGTGGGAGTTTCCCAGCACTCGCTGCAGACTGGAGGGGGTATATATTCACATGATATTTTCTTTCACACATTTGGAAGGTAATTGCAGAGTTCCCTTGGAGTTATGTTTAAGTGAGTTACTGTGTGTGACTAGTTACTGTGCTACTTGGAATTGAAAGCTGAATGACACTTTTTAAGTTATTAGATTAATTAGTTGATCTTCATGGGTGGAATAACATAATAAATTGCTAACTTCTCTTCAGATGCTCTGTTTGTGAAGCTCCAGCAATGGTGATTGCTGTCCACAGCCAGACAATTCAAATCCCACTCTGCCCCAATGGTTGGACATCCCTCTGGATCGGCTACTCCTTCATGATGGTAAGCATCAGACACATTTGGACAGAACTGTTGCTTTGGGCATAATCAGGAGACTGTATAGAAAATGTGTTTGTAATTACACTTGGCTTTAAGGTTCTGCTAAAATTAATTTGCATAATCGCAAGGATAAAATTCACCTTCAGTGCAATGAGAATCAGATTGTATTATAATCATTTGGTTTTCTCTCTCTGTTTAATAACTTTCCTTGATATATTAAAGAATGCAAACTGCAGGGTTTATTAATGGAGTTATCATCAAAACGTCACACGTTTAATCAGTGTGGCCTGTGAGTAACCTTATTTAATATCACTGAAAATAACTTTAAAACTAATTGCACTGAACCAAGTACATTTTCCTTGGTATATACTCATCGGTTTAATACTGAATTAAATATTTTTTGATGTGAAGAAACTTGTAATCTACCGATCAGTAGCAGTGTACTTGTAAGATAATGATGATAATTTGATGAATTCCTAAACAGAATCTCACGGTGTTGACCTCAGAATATGACCAGATTGTGGATGGAGCCTCATTCAAGTGAATTGAACTTTTGAACCAGAACAATAATGATCGCAGTAAAGAGGAACATCACTGGTCTTAGAGTCATAGAGGTGTACAGCACAGAAACAGATCCTTCGGTCCAACACGTCCATACCGACCAGAAATCCTAAATTGATCTAGTCCCATTTGCCAGCATTTGGTCCATATCCCTTTAAACCCTTCCTATCTATATATCCATCCAGATACGTTTTAAATGCTGTAATTGTACCAGCCTCCATCACTTCCTCTGGCAGCTCATTCTATACACTCACCAACCTATATGTGAAAACGTTGCCCCTTAGGTCTCTTTTATATCTTTCCCCTCTCACTCTAAACCTATGTCCTCCAGTTCTGGACTCCCCCACCCCAGGGAAAAGACTTTGTCTATTTATCCTATCCATGCCCCTCATGATTTTACAAACCTCTATAAGGTCACCCCTCAGCTTCCATTCCACAAAGAAAACAGCCCCAGCCTATTCAGCCTTTCCCTACAGCTCAACGCCTCCAACCTTGGCAACATCCTTGTAAAGCTTTTCTGAACCTTTTCAAGTTTCACAGCCTCTTTCCTACAGCAGGAAAACCAGAATTGCATGCAGTATTCCAAAATTGGCCTAAGAATGTCCTGTACAGCTGCAACATCCCAACTCCGATGCTCAATGCTCTGAGTAATAAAGGCAAGTGTACCAAGCACTTTCTTCACTCCCCTGTCTACCTTGGGAGTGATCAACTTGAGAGAGAGCCAGCCTGGATTTTTGTACACAAGCTCTGGGATTTGATCCCAGTACCAACTGACTCTGTGGTGCAGGTGCTAACCACTAAGCCCCATCCGACAGCATTGTGAGCACTGCAGTGGGTTCATGCCTATCTTCCATGGGATCACAAAATCCCTAATGTACAGAAAGAGGCCCGTGCAGGGTTTTTACCATGGCTATCCCGCCTAACCTGCACATCTCTGGATTGTGGGAGGAAATCCACGCAGGTATGGGGAGAATGTGCAAACTCCACACAGACAGTCGCCCGAGGCTGGGATTTAACCCAGGTCCCTGGCGCTGTGAGGCAGCAGTGCTGACCTCTGGGCCACCTGAGTCTTGCTCCTGACTGGAAACTGACTATTTCCTCCCGTAAATGTAGGACTTGAGAACAGTTGTTGCAGACAATTCCTGTTCATCCAGTGATTATAGAACACGAAGGTGTAAATAACGAGGGGGTGAGATAACAACAGAGAAAATAAAGGAGGCAAGGACCAGGATATGCTTGTGTACAGGTGCCCTCCATTCCTGATGAATGGCTTTTGCCTGAACGTCGATTTTCCTGCTCCTCGGATGATGCCTGACCTGCTGTGCTTTTCCAGCACCACTCTAATCTTGACTCTAATCTCCAGCATCTGCAGTACCCACTTCCGCCCTCCATTTGCATAGAGTGATTGGTTTGGTTGACAGAAGTGTTTTACTCAGTCTTTCCTCTTCACATGCAGCACACCAGTTCGGGAGCTGAGGGGTCAGGACAGGCTTTGTCATCACCTGGTTCATGCCTGGAGTCCTTCCGCTCAGCTCCCTTCATCGAGTGTCATGGCCGAGGCACCTGCAATTACTACGCAAACTCTTACAGCTTCTGGCTCGCGACTGTTGAGAGCACAGAGATGTTCAGGTTAGTGAGGGGAAGCCCGTTTCCACCGGCTGTGATGAACGGGATTGCTTATAATGTGCACGGACAGTCTGATGTGATTTGCTGCTTCTAGTAGAAAGGCTGTTCAGAGTAAGCATTGGACACCATTCCCCACTCTTGCCATCTTCTTAACCAATTCACTTGATCCAACAGAGATCAATTCTCTGAAGAGTGTCAGTGTTTTATCAATCTTTAGTAATAAATCATCGCTGGTATTTAAATCTTATTCCAGTTCACACCAGGATTAAAGGGCAATCACCCTTCATAATAAAAAATGAAAGTCCTGTGTTTCAGAATGTTACAGCTAAGTGTTGTCACTGCAGTAAGAAGGAAATACAGGTGTCAGTTTACACGTAGCAATCTGCAATGAGAGAACCAAGCTCTGAGAGTGCAGCCCTCCATCAGTAAGGTACTTTAGGAAATAAGGTGCTCCTCTCTCTGATGGCTGCGAGCTCCTGACTGATCAGGAAGCAGTGAGCCGATGACTGATCCCACAGGGCAGGATTTGAATGGGACACACCAGCCTCTGGTTAGAGCCGCTTCCTGACTTTGTTTCTGTTTTCTTCCAGCAAACCGGAATCGGAGACACTCAAGGCGGGAGAGCTGCGCACTCGCATTAGCCGCTGCCAAGTCTGCATGAAGAAGACGTAATGCAATCTGAGACTGCCAAGTTGGTCAGCTGTCTCGCAATCCTCTAATGAACTATGGTGCTATTTCTATAATAAAGCAATATGACAATATCCTGTGTACCTCACTCATCTATTGTGACAAACGAAAAACAAAGTACATAGCAATAGCAATGGAGATACAAAAGAAAATGCTTTCCCTGCAATACCCAGGTGCCCTACTGCTCTAAGAAAAACCATATAAGCTTTCTACTATTGACATACTAAATGGCACTTTGTTTATTAAAGCAATGCACTGAATATTAACAGAAATAAAAATACTTACAGTACAATGAAAAGATGGGAGAGAGTTAAGAGGCTGCAAACAGCATTGAAGAGTTTGCAAATGATGACAGCAGTGTATGAGTGAGGCTAAAGCTTCACAAAGCAGCTCTCTTGGCCCAGACACCCACTGAGAGGTTTGTATGCTTTATGTGCGGCGCATTGATTGAAATGACTGTCCAGGACATCAGGCTGGGTGAGTGGGAGCAGTGAAGGTGGGAGAGGGAGAGTGACACTTCCTCAGGTTCTGATCTGTGCTCCTGTCCCGCAGAGCTCCTGCTCTCCAGGTGTCCCAGCCATTCTGCAGGGATGTGGGTATCGCTGGCAGTCCCAACTGAGTGACTTGCCAAGCCATTTCAAAGGACAGTGAAAGAGGGAACCTGGCGTAACACAAATGCCACACTAGGTAAGGATGGCATGTTTCCACTCTGAAAAACATGAGTGAACCAGATGAGTTTTACAATCATCCAGCCCTTTCATAACAACCTTATCTCAAATTGGATTTTTAATAGCTCCACTGTGTGATTTGAACTCACTTCTCTGGATCATTGCTACAGGCCTCTGGATTATTAGTCCAGTAATATAACCACTATGCCACCATTCCCAGTACATCAGAGACTGATTAACTCTCTCCCATCTATTTAATATATACTAAATAGTTTCTATTTAAGGTTTTGTTTGTTTCCTGACTGTGGGTATGAGATTGAATCAAGGAGCTGTAAAGGCAACAAAATCTTCTGTGACATAAAGACATTGTGGTATTTACTGTTGTATAAACAAGGGGCTATCTGGAAGTGGGTCAGTGTTTATATAACAAGGGCTGATATTACATTTGGGAATATTCACGTCCGAGTATTCCTGATAGGCACACCCAGCAAATCAAGCTTCCCATTATTGGTAGCAAGACTTTGTAAAATCATCCCTAATATTTAGTATATATTATTGGAAAATCTTCATAAAGGTGCTATGGAATATACACTGTCATTAAACTATTCAACAGTCATCCTCTTGTAGTCATTATGTCCAATTAGTATCACTGCTCTCGTAGTTGCTAAATGCCATTAATCTGCAACACTTTATACTACCTTTCTTAGGAATGTGTACTCATATGTGCATGGGCTCCACGACTTCAAGTTGCTGTAAACAAGTCTTCACCACCAGTGTCTTGTTTGAGCTCAATAACCACAAGTCCTGGTGTCCTTTCATCCTCTGTTACATAGCTGCTGATTTCAGGTGTAACTAAGCATTCCTGGTAAATCACCTTCCCTGCAATATGGGATTATAGAGCAGGAATGGGGAATCTCATGGGCTTTGATAGATCTTTAAAGTGTATGTGTGTGTGTGTATCTGAATGTGAGGTGTGTGGGAGTTGGAGGGACCTCAACATAGTCTGGATCCTACAACTCACATTTACCCAGGGGCAGGATTAGTACAAACTCAAGCTTTCAGCCATGATGATGTTATTGGCTATGTCAATCACTCTGAAAAGTACCGAGAATCACTGATTCTTTTGCTAATAGATTATTGATGATCAAAGTAATAATCCTATCAGAATGTTTCTTGTGTGTTTGTGTGAGTGTGTGTAAAACTGTGGGTCATGGAACACATAATTTTCCAATTGTGCAAAACTTAAAGCCATTTGAAAAGCCAAAGCCTTTGTTCATTTAAATTCTATAGCAATCTTTCGAACAGCTTAGCTGACGAAATGCAACTAGAAATACTGTTCAAATGGTCAACTATTCCTGCTTTTCAGCTGCTGTTCATTGCTTTTGTCAACATACAGCCCATACATTATTTAGCATGGACACTGTAAATGGTTTGAATTAATGTCATTTCAGTTAGACAGCTGAGCTCTCCTCTGTGTAAAAGTACCAGAGATGGGGAGGGGAGGAGGAAACACAGAAAGCAAAGTAGACTGTTATCTGAAAAGTGGTGACACAGCATTAAGGGGTGATGTTCAATGTTTTATGTTCCAAATGAGGAGCATCACCCATTGAAGTCCACATTGAATGTTCCCAATTTCCATCCAATTGGAACAGGAATAGTCAAATTGTAACAACGTAACAAGTTGCATTTATACATGCATCTAACATACTAAAACATCCCAAAGCACTTTCAAGGAGGATTTATCAGACTTTGACACCAAGCCACAGAAAGGACACTCAAAAACTCAGTCAAAGAGATAGCTTTCAAGGAGCATCTTACAGGAGCAGAGAGAGGCAGAGAGTGTTCGGGAGGGAACTTCATAGCTCAGGACCCAACCAGGAGAAAGTCAATGCCATGAGTTTTTGATTAGAGAATCTTGATATCAATGTTCCCTTTCATTGATGCTCTGTCTTCCCTGATTGGAATCAGTCCGTTATTATCAGGGTTTTGTAAATTATATCTTGTACACTTGAATAACTTGATTCACTGCTTACCTAAGAGGCCTTTATTCTTCGGTTTTGTATTTTTTAATACAGATTGTATTAAAGTTTAGTAAACTGGTTCAGTAATGGAATGTGGATCATCTGGCTGTTACGTACTGCACTTGCTTGATGCCAAAACATGTCGGTACTCAATCAGTCCATGTACGACACACATCTCTGGAAGTTCAGCGTTTACATGGAAGATTGACACTCTTTGTTTTGTGATACAGTTAACTAAACCAATTCTATTTCTCCGGACCTATTTTGTACATTATAAGACATGAAGATTAAAATTAATAAGTTTGTGTTTTAAATCAAAATGTTTTGATCTGCTTTATTTTCAATGGTAATATAGAAAGATTTGTAAAACACTAAGATGCCATTTGACTTAACATGTCTGTGCTGGCCACAAGAAAAGTTATCCAATTTAATCCCATTTTCTCAAATCTGTAGTCTCACACTTTACAAAAATGATTGTAGGCATTTTCAGTTCACTTTTTTCCAAATCACTCCTCAGCTTAGTACAAATTGTCTTTATCTATTTTAAAACGTTTACTCATGGTAACTTTTTCCATTACTACTGTGAATTTAACGGAATTATGGTCACTGCTATTAAAGTGTTCCCTAGCTGATAACTCCGCCTCCTGCTCCACTCTCTAAAACCCAATCTAAACTATTTCCTTCTCATCTTCTCTTGAGATATTGGCCGATAACATTATCTGGAATGCATTTGAGGAATTTTACACCACCGATGCACTCTGATTTTATCTTTTAAGATGGTTGAAATCCTTACTATTAATGCCATCTTTGGTTTCTGTGGTTTCCATTTCTATCTCAGGCAACCGAATCGACACGGACATTTACTATAAACCG
>NC_057715.1:14085788-14117352 GCF_004010195.1 Chiloscyllium plagiosum
TCAAATGTTCATTGGAACACTGCAGCAAACAGGTCATTCAGCTCCTCAAGTCTCTTCTGCTATTTATTGCATCATAACAAATCTGTACTAAAATATTCCACCACCCCCTAAACGCTCCTGTCCAGGAATCGTAGAACCCCTATAGTGGGGAAGCAGGCCATTTGAGTCCAAACTGACTCTCCAGAGAAGTATCCCACTCAGACCCATCCCCCCCATTCCATCCCTGTAACCCTGCATTTCCCATGGCTAATCCACCGAGCTTACACATCCTCAAGTTAAAATTATTAAGTGATCCCCAGCATCTGTTACCCTCACTGTGAGTGACATCCACACTTTGTGTCATGTTTCTGACCTTCTCCCGTGAACGTCCTGATGCTGATTTTAAATTTCTGCTCCTTCGTCCTAGTCTTCACACTCCACCAGTAGAAATAGTTTCTATCTAAACATTTTTTGGTCTGAATCCTAAAGTCTCTGTTCCAGTGAAGAAGAGCCTAGTTTAAGGAATTTAGCCACGCTGTTTATCCTTTTGGAGGCACTGAATACAGAAAATTCTGTGTTGCCTTCCATCTAAAGTAATTTATATCGTTAGTTAATTAAATGAGGAGAAAGTGAGGACTGCAGATGCTGGAGATCAGAGCTGAAAATGTGTTGCTGGAAAAGCGCAGCAGGTCAGGCAGCATCCAAGAAACAGGAGAATCGACGTTTTAGGCATAAGCCCTTCTTCAAGAATGAGGAAAGTGTGTCCAGCAGGCTACCTTTTATCTTAGCCTGCTGGACACACTTTCCTCATTCCTGAAGGGCTTATGCCCGAAACGTCGATTCTCCTGTTCCTTGGATGCTGCCTGACCTGCTGCGCTTTTCCAGCAACACATTTTCAGTTAATTAAATGAATAAAGTTTCGCTTTGAAGTTTATTGTGAAATTCTGATTTGAAAAATGGATCTTTTAAAGTAGTTTTGCTTTATCTGGCAGACTTGCATGTAGACATCCCCCAGGAAACATGCATACCCTCCCAAGATTTGTGGGACAGTGAGATGATTTACCACCCACTGTTCCCATTACCCTGTTGTGTACAACAGTCAGAGACTGACACCTGCTGACAACTAGCAGTTATTGCACCAACTGGCCATAATGATTGTAATGAGAACATCCCTTCACTCCTACAGCATTGTGATGTTACCTAGTGTGGTGACGAAACATCTGAAAATGAACATTACAACTTCCTTTAAGTTCCACTTGCCCCCCACTCACCCCGGCCCTAGCTCTGCAAGTTTCTGCAATTCAAACATTTCACAATTCCCTTTTGCAAGTTATGACTGAATTTGCTTCAATCGCCCTCTCAGTCAGTGCGTTCCAGATCAGAGCAAGTTGCTGTGTGCAAAGAACATTCTCATCAGCCCCTCTGGCTATTTTACTGTTTTTCTTACAGACATTTCCAGACAGCGGAAATGTTTATTTCCACGTTGCTGTTTATTTCCACATCAAAATACTTCATAAATGTAAACTAAATCACCCCTTAACTTTCTCCGTCATCCCTGATGCTTAATAAGAGACGAGAGGCCGGAACTTCTGAGGCAAATAACTCACCTCCTGACTGCCCAAAGCCTGTTGAAATGGAACGAGTCAGGAGTTTGATGGAATATTCCCCAAATGCCTGGGTGGGTGCAGCTCCAACAACACTCAAGAAGCTTGACACCACCCAGACCCACTTGCTTGTCACACCAGCTACCATTTTCAACACTCATTCCCTCCTCAACTGAGACACAGAGTCAGCGATGTGTTCCACCTACAACATGCATTGTGACAACTCATCAAGCTTCCTTAACAGCATTTTCCAGATCCACAGTCTTCACTGTATAGGACAAGGGCAACAGATGCATGGGAACCCCACTGCCTGCAAGTTCCCATCCAAGCCACGCTCGATGCTGATCCAGGATTACATCATCCCTTTTTCATTGTCACTGGAGCAAAATCTTGGAACTCCCTCTCTAAAACAGCACTGCAGGTGAATTACACCAATGGACTGCAGTGATTCAAGAAGCCAGCTCAGGGTAATTAGAAATTGAAAATTAAATGCTGGCCATTCCAGTGGATCATATCTGATCTTCATCTGAAACCATTTTCCTATATTATCCTTGAGTGCCTTAATAGCCTAGATATGTGAACCCATCACTCTCTACCTTGAACATCATGATTGTGCCCCTCTGAGGATGCAATTCCCAGAGATCCACCACCTTGACTGAAGGAATTTTGCCTTATCTCAAGTCCTGAATGACTTGATCCTTTTCTCCTGACTCACAAAGCAAGGGATTACTGCACGGTAATCTACTATGTGGTGTTCCACTGGATTACAATCTAGTGTGTTGTGGTTACTTACATTGCTGTGTGATGACTGACAACATTATGATCCATTATATCTGGATCTACTCTGTCGGGATCAACTCTCTCTCTTATGTGGATCAGTAACTTTAGCAATACGTTTTCCTGTTGCACTGATGAAATCACACATTAAGCAGATAAAATAATTTTATAAACTTTGCATTTTGAGTATCTGAGTCTTGGAAATAAAATATCATGGCTTTTTTGGTTAGGTATCTTCATTGTGTGAAGTTTATGTCCAAATTTTGAAATGCCAGTGTTTGTAAGCATACAGTTTGAATATAACAAAGTAAATGTACTTGATGTGTTTTATATAAGCCACATTTGAAAAGCATTAGTACATGATACTGTGATCAGCTTATTGGATACATGAGGATAAGCATCTGAAAACTCTGCTGTTCATTGCCAGGGTTGATCTGCTCCTATTTAATCCCAGTTCACTGAATTGTTTTTATCTGATTATGATTGCGAAATTGTATTATAGCCACTGCCTTCATTACAAAACCAACTTGCCACACATCTTTGTCTCATGAGCCTTCGCTATTGAACGGCCTTGCTTTTGTCTCACTCCCTCAACCTCCCACTCCAAACAGGGAGGGAACCTTCACTGTTAAGGCTACAGCAACTCGGTCACATCAGCTCTCGGAATGAACAGGATTCAGCTTTAGTGCAGCAAGCAGGCGAGAGGTCGAGTACCGTGTGCTAATCTCTCTCAACCACTAGAGGGCAGGAGTGTGACCTTATGTCGTTGTGTTTGTAAAGAGCTTCGTCCAGGTCGATGTAGTGGTTATTGATGCGAACGTGCATACAGCCTTGGTAGAAGGCAGTCACTGGGGTAGACGTTACTGGGACATCTGCAAAATGAGACATTGTAAAAGGTTAGGCAGCTGGGCAGCAGCATGGACAACCTGACACTTTCATTATGTCCTTGTAAATTCCAGGATTAAGTAACACTGGGAAGTTGAATTCACCCAATGGGTCTGATGGATATTGTTTTTCATGTCTTCATTCCTTGGTTTTTTACATTCAAGTGCGAGTGTGTGTGTCAGGACATGACCGGCACTTTCCTGTCTGTTAATGACAATGAGCAGGGGGTCAGGCTGACTGTGCTACAGGCCAGGTAACCCCTCACCCAATGACAGGGGACATCCTGCACCAAAGCAGCCCAACCCCACAAAAGAGAGAGTTTTGACTGGCACCTCTGAGTTTCACCCAGAATAAACATTAAGTACAATCCTCATGGCGATTCAATGTCAGGGAAGGTGATTGCAGTGTGCTGGACTCCAGTTGGTGACATGAGAGAGTGAGAGACGGATCGGAGACATCTGGAAACACAGACATGGCAGCTGTGACCAGAACACAGTTTGTCACTGAATTCAATATGGCGCCGGGATGGCTGAGCATTTCAGTGGATGGGGTGGGTGGAGGGCTCCTCTGGAAGTGAAACCGTGATACTCCTGAACAATACACAATAATTCCATGAGGTAACTAGCCAATTTCCAGTAACATTGTTCAGAGAACTAACCAAGAAACAACATCACATAGTGGGGGAAAGCTTGCAATTACAGTGTGACAGGTAAAACGTCGACATGGAACTTTGTTTACTACAAGTCTTAACATAAGAACGCCACAGAGAAAATCATGAAAGGAAATGAGGGTGATGTGGACAAGGGTGTGAACATGCCACAGGTATATGTCATGGCTTTTACCTGGAAGTCCACCCAAGTAGGACAGCACTGAGCCTTGCATATACTGGTCCAGTTTGGAGAGATGTTCTGCGAGCTCTGACATGGCCAATGGACTCTCACCGACCACTCCAGAAGATTCTAAGACAATACGGCCTCTCGTTGCAATGAGCTGGACGGGCCATTTGTCTCTGGTACAAAGTGTCAGTCCTTCCAGTTTATAAACTATCACGTTCTCGATAGCTAGGATGATGTTCTAATAAAAAAAACAAGTTGGGCTTTGTGTCAGTTTAACAGGATAAAATGACAAAAGGTGCTTTACAGGAGCATGATCAGACGCTGTAATGGTGCAATGCCCCTCCCAGAGTCCTGCATTGAACGGACAGCCGAGATTCTGTGCTCAGATCCTGAAAAGGTTCTAATACAACTCCCTGAGGCTGACATCAAACTGACAGTGACACCCAGGATCGTGCTAAGTTGATTGCATGGAATTATTTTTTTTGTGAATTTCTTACATGGTTTACCATGAGCTTGATTACTCTAACATCCAATTTTTGAACTTATTCCCGACTTTTATTCCTGATGATTGCGATGCTCATTGAACTGTGTATCCCGTTTCAGTAACAAAAGGCTGGGACGTTTCCCATTGGTGCAAAGGAGGTTGAGAGGTAACAGTACAGGGGTTTATAAATCCAACAGGGGTATAGATAGGGTTAATGGAAGGTGTCTTTTCCCTAGGATGGGGGATTTCAAGACCAGGGGCACATTTTTATGGTTGAGAGGAAAAACATTTTTTTAAAAATGTGAGGGGCAAAGTTTTTACACAGAGGCTGGTTCATGTGTGGAGTGTGCTTCCTGAGGAAGTGGTGGATGTGAGCACAGTGACACCATTTTAAAGACATTTGGATAAGTCTATGAATAGGAAAGGTTTGGAGAGATATGGGCCAGGAGCAGGCAGGTGGGACTAGTTTAATTTGGGATTATGTTCAGCATAGGCCAAAGGATTTGTTTCCATGCTGTATGACTCTGCGACTCATTCACATTTGGATGAGTTAATAAATGTGCTGTCAGTTCAGAACAGTAGTATAAATTAATTTTTCACATAACACAATAGTTTAGCAGTACAGTCAACAGCAGTATTCCCTGAATAACTGAGCCTTGCAATGCTGGGTAGAATTGAAAGATACCATCTAGCATCCCTCAGCACTGTTCCATAAATGTTCCCAGTCAGATTGCAGGCTTGAACAGCCCAGAAAGTGGATACAAACAACAGATTTCACCTCAAAGAACATAAGCTGCTTAGATGGAATCACTGAGGTTACAACACTTTCAGAGAGAGGTCACACGACCTGACCTGTGGATGCTAAATCTGTTGGTTTTGAACACAAATAGCTATAGAGTGGTGTGGTTACATAGGTGTAGTTGCATAGTTCAAAGCTGTTAATAATCTGTGTTTAGTAAGTTTTTTTTTTAAAAATAGCCACATTTTTCTTGGTTAATGTAAGGAACCTGGATGACTTGCTCCTGACACTGAATCAGGAGCAAATTACTGCAGATGCTGGGATCTGGGCTGAAAACAAAAAGTGCTGGAGGTCACAGCAGGTCAGGCAGCATCCATGGAGAGAAAGCAAGCTAACATTTTGAAACTAGATGATGTGTGTGTGCGTGCACGTGTATGTGAGAGAGAGAGAAAGAGAGAGTTGCAAGAATCACTTTCTTTCATGGACAATAGAGGAGGAATCAGGCAACCTTCCTGACTGGGTCAGAATAGCAGCATGGGTTAAATGCAGAGTTAGAAAATCCTGCACACTGTCCCCCTGAGGTCATTTAATCTCAGCAAACCTCCCGTTACCAGAGTGAATCTCTCCATGTCCACACGGCTGGTCTCTTGGATGCAGAAATGACAATGTCAACAATGTGTGTGTTTGATCTGTACACAGCCCAGGTAGTCTGAACACAGGTGCAGACTAACAGAAGGAACAGTGCACACTCCCTCAGTTACTCCTGTAAGAAACAGTCATGGTCGGATCACGTTTTACACTATTGTGGTAACTCTCTCACCTCTTCCTCTGCAACGGTTGTGACCTTTCACCCCTGAAGCCCTTTGACCTTTCCCGCACCACCGTCCTTGACCACTGGCTATTATTCATGGATCAGGAAGGAACGTGTCTTCCCCCAGTTTGGAGTTTGACCCAGCTGGAATCTGTCACTGAGTCAGGAGCTGCTGTGCAAACGCCTTCATCCTCAATCTTATAAAGCAATGAACAGAAGCCCATTCTGTTACCCACTGGGTGAGAGGATCACGGTTCTCTGACATCGACGCCCAATCCCATTATTTTGTCTCGTTAATTACCTGTGTAGCAGCATCCAAGTCCGTGATGGCCAGGGACAGTGAGACATTGCTGCCACTTACAATCGCAAATAAGACGCCCGTGTCTACTGAGGGTTGGATTAAAAGGTCCACGTTCACCGCCCAGCTCCCAACATCATTGCTCAGTTTTGTCGCTGAGTTTAGAAAAATAAAGTTTGCTGTTTTAGTCAAATTCACCCAGCACAGATTCAAGAATCATTTTGTAAGTGCACACTCAGTAAAACTTAGGAGCTGGTGTAGGGTGTTTGGTGCTTCAACCCTGCTCCACCAATCATTACGATCCGATTGTGGTCACAGCACCACTTCCTGTCTGACCTCCATAACCCTTGGCATGCTGGTTTATTTTATTCCAGTGAATAATTCAGGGCCAGCAATTCAGATTTAAGATTTTATGGAAACGAAGGGAGGTAAGATGAGGAAAATATTTTATACTTTTAAGTTGGTAAGATCTGGAATGCACACCCCAATGATGGGCTGATAGGCCTCCTGTATTTTGTGATTCTATCCCTCTGCAACAATGACTTATTTCACTAAGTAAGATTCAACACACTACGCTATCCATTCCACGTGAGCCGACTGCACTGCCCTGCTCAGGATTGTTATAAGGTTTACATTAGAATGGTGCTGGAAAAGCACAGCAGGTCAGGCAGCATCCGAGGAGCAGGAAAATCGATGTTTCGGGCAAAAGCCCTTCATCAGCACAGCTCTGCCTTAACATCATGGGATGTGCTCTTGTAGTTGGGATTCCCATTGTGTCAGTTCGGAGGTCGTGTCATGTGACCCAATCAGCACCATTTTGGAATGGAAGGAGTTCTCTGGACCAGTGATCCAGAGGCCCAGCCTAAAATTCTGGGACATGGGTTTGAATCCAACTGTAGCAAATGGTGAAATTTGAATTCTACTAAAAGTTTGGAAATAAAAAACTACTGTAATGGCAACCATGTAATCATTGTCAATTATAGAAAATACCCATTTGATTCACCAATGTCATTCAGGGAAGGAAAACTACTATCCTCACCTGGGCTGGCCATTATGTAACTCCAGACCCACTGCAATGTGATCGATTTTTAACTGAGCTCTGAACAGGCCTTTGAAGCGATTCAGTTCAAGGCACTTAGGGACAGGCAATAATGCTGCTCCAGGTAAGTGACACACGTATCCCATGAATCAAGAAAAGAATTACAAATATACACTTTAGGATTGAACAGTGATTCTACTTAAAGACTACGGTGTGTTGAGAAAAGTCTGACAGAACCCAGACACAACTTTCATTTTGGTTGTAATGGGGGAAAATCTGATTTGCTTCAAGTTGAATCACTTAAAAGTTGCACTTTTCAGGAACACTATTACAATGTTAAGCAAGAAATTAATGTGTGAATGCAGAAACATTTCTAAAACATCGACCTCAGTCTGGGAGTTCCAAAAACCATCAGCCAATTGGATGTGTAAATGAAATCCCAGACGTCCATGATGATGATACATAATAGGTTGGACTGGGTCTGAATGGTCTGATTGAGTGAGCTGATAAACAATGGAGCGTTTGAGGATTCAGTACTGGATCTCAGTGCTGCTCATTATCAGTCTGGAGCAGGTTAACAGCAGCAAACATTGTAAAGGTGGGATTAAAATGGGAGTTGGAAAGATCAGGTAAGAGCATGGAAGGGGAACAAAACAAAAAAGTGTAAGCACAGTGACATAAAACAACTCTCAGATTGAAACTGTTCCAGTTCATAATCGAGCCGAAACAAAAATACGAAATAAATTTATGAATATTACGAAATTCCCTACTCTGAATCCAGGGTTAATTTAGCTTATACAAAATGAACCTCATAGGTAACTTCCTCCAAGAGGCTGACAGTGATGCCTCAGGCATCAGGTGTACACATGCCTTGTGTCATCAGAGCTGGCAAAAATGAAGCTTTTTCATAAGTGACATGAAGATTGCCAGTCAATGACAGAACTCCAGTCTGATGTAACAGGAAGAGAATGGTTCACTTACCATATGTGATGTCAAAGGAGGCAAAGCCATATCCAGGAAAATAGGATCCTATCCCAATGTCAGAGAAACATTGCAACCTTTCATCATGTTTGATAGTCTCACTTGTTATCGTGTCTTCACCATTCATCCAGTTCCACCCACGCATGCAGGCATCCAATCGAGGATTTATCTGCAAGAGGACCAATCAGATCGTGAGGTCGCTTGGTAATTGAGAATCGCAGTCAGATTCTCATTCCTGATGTGGAATGTCTTGAACAGAGAACTTAGAGGAAAAGGAATCATTTCAGAGGAAGCTCATTTTCAGAGGAGAGAAACAAGGCTCACATACTCTGTAAGTAATCCCGAAGCCTAGCCTGATCGTTGGAAAGCAGTGTGTCATAAAGTCAATTACCGATTTAACAAGCTGCCCTTCATTAAGTAGGCCTCCAACAGAAATGTCTATCTGAAATGATCCTTGTATCTCCTGGAACAGGCTTGTGGGGATGTTAATATGCATCACCGCCTCTCGGGCAACTTTCACAATCAAGCTGTTCCTTGATTCTTCAACGGAAATCTGAAACGGAAAAATATTTTGCACCTTCAGAAACAGCAAAGTGAAACTAATGGACACAGTCAACGCAACGTGTAAGGTGCCACACTGGAAAGGCAGAGCCTGTACAACATTGACAACCATGAACATGGTCCTCTCATGTACATCAGCAATGAAGGGTTTCCATTTAACAGAACAATCAGGTACAGGAAATTTTAACTGGCTCCTTGTTAGCCAACACTCTCAATAAACTGGCAAGAATTATATCCCTTAAATACCAGAAGTTTACTGTGTTAATGCGATGTCTGAGTAATCAGTTGAGGGTGTGAGTGAGAAGGCTCTCTGCTGGTAAGTTTTATTTAAGGCATCATTATTTCAGTCAATCAGGTGGCAGATAATGTATAACTGCGACATATATACCCCCTGCATTTCATTTCTACATTGATTATATGGCTCTCTTGATCAATCGGTTATTTGATCGACCAGCACACTCCTGGCCCCATGAGTACTGGTCAATACTACGTTGTCTAACAAAAGTAGCTGAACCCCAAAGCCCCACAAACGCTCCTTAAAAGAAGTGCAAGTGAAGTGGTAAGCAGCTGTGAACATACCGTGTGCCAATTGCCATTGTTCAGGAGTGGACCTCCAGTGGTAACGCCACCTGTAGCCTCATTGGTGTTACTGTACTGAACTTGCAGCTTCCCATTATGCAGTCCCAGCATGATCCAGTTGCTGTTTTGCTGAAGTCCAGCTTGGAATATTGTACCTTCTGTATCAAACGTTCGAAAATCGAATTCCACCGAAAAGCTGCCCATTAAATAATAAGCAATCATTACCCGGATTACTGAGGAACACTCTCACAGCGAGTGTCAGCAACTCTGACTGGAGCACCACGTAACCAACCAATTACCTCACTCTCACACTCCTGTCATTGGTCACATGGTATCTCACGTGAGCCCCTACAGCCAGTGAAAAACAAACAGACTTTCCCAGTTAATCTTCACGGAGTTAAACATTTTCACCACCAGTCAATCCCCATTCCCAACACAGGTTTAACTTGTAAAACTTGGATGTATATGGTGCCTTTAACCTAGTAAAGCACCTCAAGGATTGTGACAGTTAGCAAAGTCAAAATGCTGGGACACAAAATGAAGCAGAGCAAGATCACAGACAAAGACACATCCCTCCCTGACACGGTCAATGCTCTCTACACTAGGTTCGAGCAGAATGCTAGAGGTGTGGAGGTGCCTGCCCCGGACCCACCCGTTCCCTCGGTCACTGCTGCAGACATCAGGTCGATCTTCCTGGAAGTCAACCCAAGGAAAGCGATGGGGAGTCCCTGGCCAAGCACTCAGATCCTGTACAGACCAGTTGGCAGAGGGATTCACCAACATCCTCAACCTCTCCCTCCGACAAGCCGAAGTCCCCACCTGCTTCAAGAAGGCCACCATCATCCCCGTACCTAAGAAAGCACATGCAATGTGCCAAAATGACTACTGTCCAATGGCTCTGACCTCAGTAATCATGAAGTGCTTCGAAAGGCTGATCATGACCCACATCAACTCCTATCTCCCAGCCTGTCTCAGTCCCCTACAATTTGCTCCCCAGTGTAACAGGTCCACAGCGGACACCATATCAGATTAGATTACTTATAGTGTGGAAACAGACCCTTCGGCCCAACAAGTCCACACCGACCCGCCGAAGCATAACCCGCACAGACCCATTCTCCTACATTTACCCCTTCACCTAACACTACGGGCAATTTAGCATGGCCAATTTACCTAACCTGCACATTTTTGGTTTGTGGGAGGAAACCGGAGCACCCGGAGGAAACCCACGCAGACACGGGGAGAATGTGCAAACTCCACACAGAGAGTTGCCTGAGGCGGGAATTGAACCCGGGTCTCTGGCACTGTGAGGCAGCAGTGCTAACCACTGTGCCACCGTGCCGCCCACAAATCCCCAGCCCTGTGCTCATCCCTGGAACATCTGGATAACATCAGACTCCTGCTCATTGACTACAGCTCCGCCTTCAACACCATAAACCTCTCCAGACTGATCTCAGAACTCTGTGACCTTGGTCTCGGATCCACCATCTGCAACTGAATCCTCAGCTTCCTGACCCACAGACCGCAATCAATGAAGATAGGGAACTGCACCTCCCCCACAATAACACTCAACAATGGAGCCCCCAAGGATGTGTCCTCAGCTTCCTACTGTACTCCCTGAACACTCACGATGGTGTTGCCAAATTCCAAACAAGCAGCATCTACAAGTTTGCTGATGGCACCACCATGGTAGGACAGACATCTAACGACAAGTCAAAATAGAGAAAAGAGACAGAAGGCTTGGTGACATGGTGCAATGATAACAACCTCTTAATGTCGGCAAAACTAAAGAACTGATTACTGCCTTCAGAAAGAGAGGAGGAGAGCACGCCACTATCTACATCAGAGCTGAGGTTGAGAGGGTGGAGAGTGTCATCTTCCTCAGAGTGACAACCTGTCCTGGATTTCCCATGTAAATGCAACAGTCAAGAAGGCACAACAATGGTTCTTCTTCGTCAGGCAGCTGAGGAAGTTTGGCACGTCCATAAGGACCCTCACCAATGTCTACAGATTCACCGTTCTCTACAGACTCACCGTTGAAAGCATACTGCCTGGTTGCACAATGGACTGGTATAACAACTGGACTGGAAGAAACGACAGAAGATTGTGTGCACAGTCTAAACCATTAAGAAAGCCAACCTCCCACCCATGGACTCCATTTACATGGCTTCCTGTCATGGAAAGGCTGCTAAGATCATCAAGGACCCATTCCACCCCAGTTATGATCTCCTACAACCTCTTCTATCAGACAGAAGATACAGAAGCCTGAACACACACCAGCAAGTTCAGGAACAGCTTCATCCCGGCCGTAATTAGACTGATGAATGGACTCTCTAGCCTCAAATAATGCTGATCTTGCCAACGCTGATCTTGGGTGGCACACACCCTGTGCAATGTAACCTGTATGCTTCTGTCTAAGTGTTTTTGTTCTGTACATCCTTGCTTATTATATTCTGCCTGTACTTCTCGTAAACAAAGCGTTTCACTGTACCTCAGTACACGTGACAAATAAATAAATCAATCAACAAATATTTGTTCATATGTGGAGAAATTAGGGTAGATGACTAGGTGATGAAAGCTTGTTCAAAGGGGCAGATTTTAAGCAGCGAGTTAAAAGGGGGAGAGCAATACAAGTTGTACAACACAAAATAATGCAGCACAGAAACAAGCCTGTTAGCACACCAAGCCTGCACCAATTCTAACTACTTGTTGCCCAAGCATGGTTTCATCCATCTGTTCACCTGTCGTCCATGTGTCTCTTAAGATACATCTTAAACATTGCTAACATGCCTCCACTGGCAGTGCATTCCAGGTGCCCACCACCTTTCGTGTGAATCATTTTCCCTGCACTTCTCCCCAAACTGATCCCCCTCTCACCTTGAACCTGCACCCTCTTGTAGTTGACCTTCCCATCCTTGGAAAAAGCCTCTGACTATCTGCCCAATCTCCGCCTCGCATAATTTATCAAGAGACTTCCAGTGAGACGATTCCTGCACTAGGGCCCAGGCAGCTGGCAGCACAGCCTCCAGATTATGGAGCAATTAGAATTGAGATTGTTCGGAAGGTTGGAACGAGGGGGGGAAAAAGATTGTGAGAAGAGAGGGAGGGAGATTACAGATGTGACCCTGGAGAGATTTGAAAATAAGAATGGAAATTCTACAATTCAGCTGTTGGCAGGGCAAATACTACTGTGATTAGTGAGCATGGTGGGTGAACAGGATTACGTGTGATTTAGGACTCAGACAGCAGAGGTTGTTTTGGGACAATTTTACTGCTTCAACTTCCACACTGAGAGTGACAGACATTTGTTCAGTCACAGTCTCCAGGTCAATGGAACAGGTTAGCTATGATCCCACTGAATAAAGGAACAGGTTTGAGGGTTTGAATGGTCTTCCTCCACTCCTGTGTTCAAAGCTTTCATTGTGTAGATATTTCCAGACAACATTAATGACTTGAAAGACTAAAGGCCTAAGCACTTTCAAATGTTCTGGAGTCCTGCCCAGTGGGACTAAAGACTGATAATCATGTGCACTGGGGCTCTGTAAGAACTTGCACAGTATTTGGCCATTAGTGAGCTCCAGGCACAGTCCCATCTTGGCCGAGTGAGACGGCAATATTCTCATAGCCTGTGCCAGGAGGACCCCACACAGGGATTCAAACCAAACGTAAGGCAAGCTTTATTTCAAAATATTCATTCAACAAGTTTCAATTTTGCATAAGGAAGCAATTTATGCCCATGGTTATGTTTTATTATTTATTTGTCCGTTCTGTTCAAACTTCACACAACCCGGACTTATCGATTTGAAACAAAATTCACTCAACTTTAAAAGATGAAAGTTTCAGGGTGAAGGAGCACGCTCCCTAATAGACAGAATGAAAGAACTTACCTTTATATAGCACCTCCTTGACCTCAGGAGATCACAAAGTTCTCTCCAGCCAATAAAGCATTTGCTGTCCTTTCTGACGCAGACAAATTCTAGGATCAGCTGCACACAGTTTCACAATTCAAGGTTTGGGTAAAGATTTGCGGCTCTGGTGTCGGTTGCAGTAGTTCTGGGTATGTTCGCCGAGCTGGGACGTTGACTTACAGATGTTTCACCCCCTGTCTAGGTGACATCCTCAGGGCTTTGGAGCCTGCTGTGAAGTGCCGCTGGACTGTACCATCTGGAATTTATTTGGTTCCGTTCCTGCTGCTTCCGGTTGCTCGTTGTAGTGGCCGGTATATTGGGTCTAGGTCTGTTTGTTTATTGACGGAGTTTGTGGATGAGTACCATGCTTCTAGAAATTCTTTGGCTGTCCTCTGTTTGGCTTGTCCGATGGTCGTTGTGTAATCCAGGACAAGCTAAACAGAAGACATCCAGAGAATTTCTAGAAACATGGCACTCATCCACAGACTCCATCAACAGACATATCGACCGAGACCCAATATGCCGGTCACTACAACAAGCAACAGGAGCCGGCAACAGGAAGCAGCGAGAACGAAACCAAATAAATTCCAGAATAGCCAGGCCCACAGCACATCACAGGAGGCTCCATAGCACTGAGGATGTCACCCAGGCAGGGACAGAGCGCTTGCAAACCAGCTCCCCAGCTCGGCGAACATACCCACAACAACTGCAGTTTCTCTGTTCTCCCATTCAAAGACACAGTAGAAACAGAAGACTATTCAGCCCCTCAAATCCGTTCTGCCATGCAAACCGATGGAGACTTGGCTGGACCTCGGTTTCATATCCCCACCTTGGTTCCATATCCATTAATCACTTCACCCAATCGAAATTTTAGAATTGACCCCAGTCAAAACAGATTCTTGTGGCAGACAGTTCCAGATTGCCACTGCTGTGTGTGTGTGTAGGAGGGCTTTCTGACCTCACTCCCTGAACAGCCTGGCTCTGATTTTAAGATCCTGTGCTCTGGACTCGCCCAGCAGTGAAATCCTGTGGCAGTGACAATGCCTCACCTTGTTTGCTGCTTTCTTTTGAAGTTAAAACGCATCACAGGAGTCCCTTTGAAGAATCGTCCCAGATATAAGGACCCTTCGTTTTTCCAAGTGTTCAGTGAAGCACATGGCATAATAAGCTGAAACAAAGAGACATCAAGATGGCTTCCTGTTTTCAAGAAAAATGTCCTGTAGCAAATTTTACAATGTAGCAACTAGTCAAAATGTCACAATGGAGATATTTTTCCAAGGCCAACTACCCATTTCTGTTTCTTGTTGGATAATATTAAGAATGCCCCAAAAGGTGTATGCACCTCAAAGGTTTCACAATCATTGCAGTCCAGACGGACACTCCCACAACTCCTTCTCCCTTGTGACCACCAAAATCCCTGACTACACCATTTAGGTTCTTGAGTGATGTTTGAGCTGCACTCATCATCCAGGCAAGTGGCGTGCATTATACCACACCCCTCACTTATGCCTTACCGATACTGGACAGGCTTTAGGGGGGAAAGAAATGGTGTGTTACTTGCCACAGAATTCCCAGCATCTTACTTGCTCGTGTAGCCACAGTAGGACCCGTCCAGTTCAGTTTCTGGTTAATTATTAACCCCCAGGATTTTAATGTTTGGAGATTTGGGGATGGCAATGCCATGGAATGTCATAGGGAGGTGGTTAGATTTTATTCGAGATGCTTAGCATTTGCGTGGGGTGATTATTGTTGGCTCAAATTCGAAGCCTGTCCAGGTCTTGCTGCATAATGAGCAAGGACTGCCTCACTATCTGACAAACCATGAGCGGAAATAGACGATTGCTAAAATGCACTTACTAAATAGCCACAAAATAAATAAATCATGTGGCGTCAGGTTGTCTTATTCTCCCCATTGTTCCACCAAGGAGACAAAGTACAAACAAGGTCTTACTGTACAACTCTGTAAGTCCGCTGCCAACTTGAGGCCTTGCTTTCCATCACAGAAACAAGCATATCCACCACGGGTATTGACACAATCTCCAGCACAGATATTCTCTTCACACTCATCTATATCTGAGCGGCAGAACAAAGGTTCAATATTATGACACATATCCTTGATTTGTTAAGCTTTAAATTAACTCAGCACGTCTTACTGCCAATGAAGTGTCATCACTGCTGTATTGCAGGAAACATGGCAATGAATGTTCCACAGGAAAAAAACAATGAGATAAATGATGAGATAATCTGGTCTTTGCAATGTTATTTGAGGGAGCACTCCTGCCCATTATAGTGCTGCGGGGAGGCTTTAGGTATGCAGGAAGGCATTGTACTTCTCTTCAAGATAGCACTTCTCAGAGTGCAACACGCCCTCAGTATTGTACAAGTGGGCTTGACTGGACTGAGGAATTCCTGCAGTACTGTCCTGGGACTGAGAGAATTGACCTCCAATAATCTTAATGACCCTTCCTTTGTATTAAGGATGACTGTCTCCAGGGGAGAGTTGTCCCATTCATCTGTTGGTTGACAGCACCTCATTGAGCCAGGGTGCACCATCTAGTTTGATGGCAATGAGGTAATGAATGCTGAGCACAGACTGTGCTCAGACTGTTGTTTATTGCCCACAGTACCTCACGGATACCTAGTCTTGGGCTGTTCAATGGTTAGATATATATTTAACTGGGCCCACCTTGCAGGGGTGATGCTGTCATATGCCTCAATAGGCTGTGACCTCAGTGTTTCTTCCTTACAGAAGTAACTAAGGAGTTTGGAACCTGAATTATTGTTGGGACTAGGATGGATAGCTTTTTGTTAAACAATGGCACGATGAATTATTGATCAAAGATCAGAATATGGCATGGATTGGGGTGGAACATGGCCCACTCTTGCTCTTAATTAGTACATTCATATCCCCCATAATCAAATGGGACAGCAGAACAAGCTTGAGGGGCTGAATGAGCTCCTCCTATTCCTATGTTTTGCAGCCTGTGTTCAAGGATGCGAGCCTATTCGGAGTATTAACTGCTAGAACTGCCAACAGTTGTAACCCCTCCTCTCAATGAAACCGTCCAACACCCCCAGCAGTATCTGACAAAATAATTACAGTCGGGATTCCCTCCAGCAAGTTCCTTTCAGGGCATTTTGACAAACCTCAATTAGATAAGAAGCTCACATCAATGTTTACGGAGAATTAAAGCTCACCAGCTGGTGTGTTAGTGTTCCCCGAGGTTCAGTTCCTTCAAAAATCAAATGTGGAAATCACCTTCCCAGAGTGAATTCCAGCCTGGAACAATTCTAATCATTCCAACCTGGCTCAGGCTCCAAGCTGCAGAGTTCCTCCCGAAACCTCAGCAATTATCCCTCATGGTGCCCCTTGTAACCTTTTCGATCATGTTTTCAGTCACCTGTCCTAAAGTCTCCTTATATGGCTCAGTATCAAACCGCTCTTATGAAGTTCTTGGGGTTTGTTTTCCATAACACTGATGACAATATATAAATGCTAACACTGATGACAATATATAAATGCAAGTTGATTTTCTTGTTGAAATCTGTCATTTTATTCTCTGCAGTGAAACACCTGCCCGGATTGACACCAATAAGGAACTCGCACCTGGAAGGATGATTAGTTCCCAGTTTCCTTACTCCAGCATAGAGTTTGGGAAGCAATTACCTTCACAAGACTTCGTCGAAAAGTCATATTTGTATCCAGGATCACATGTGCACTTGTAAGACCCCAGTATATTTTCACAAACTGCCAATCCACAAATCTCCGAATCCAACGCACATTCATCGATGTCTGGAAGTTTAAATTATTTTTATATGACTTGCAACTTACAATAATATCAACTGAATTAATCTAATTAACTAAACATTTGAAGCAGCTGAACAAAAACCAACGACTGGAATAAAATGTATCCTAAATTATAAGAAAAAGGAGTGTCAGCGGTTCTGTTCACTCTGAGAGCTGGCTCAAAGAGAGCTGGATCTGTGTCAAGGGAAACAAAATGTATTCTGGTACGCGGGGCAGCCAGAGACCGGAAGGCTGATGACTGTCCTGCAGGAAGGCTAGCCAAAGACAGTCTGATCAGTATGTGGTGTGGATGGGTGTTAGGTCTCCTTTTTTATAGCTATATTGGGTCTGTGCTCTATGCACTGTTTCTCATTGATTGCACTGTCTTGTCAGTGCTGGCTACTGTTACCTTTGAATGGAAGTGGGATTTGAGGTTTGTCCTCATCTCCCTGAAAACTGGTTGAACGGTGGAGTTTGGAGTTTGGCTTTACTGCCCTTTCCCCTATATATAGTGGGTTTTTTGTGAACTGCTGTTTTCTGTTTATTGTTAACTGTATTTTGTACTGTTTAATAAAAATTTTTTAAAAATAAATAAAATGTATCCTGATCTCCTATCCTAACATCTCATTACTCAACAGCCTAAAGGCACCACACACTCATGACAGAAAACCTCTCTAGTCGTGAGTTTGGTACTGGAAAAGCACAGCAGGTCAGGCAGCATTCAAGGAGCAAGAGAATCAACGTTTCGGGCATAAGCCGAATAAGGAATGAGGAATGAGGCTTGTGAGCCAAGGGGGTGGTGAGATAAATGGGTAGGGGTGGGGCTGAGGGGGGAGGTAGCTGAGAGTGTGATCGGTAGATCGACGTGGGGAGTGTTCAGCCACGGGGCAGTGGGGTTGGTTGGTGCGGGTGTCCTGGAGATGTCCTCTGAAATGTTCTACAAGTTGGCATCCAGTCTCCCCAATGTAGAGGAGATTGCATCAGGAGCAATGGATACAGTAAATGACGTGTGTGGAAGTGCAGGTGAAACTTTGATGGATGTAGAAGGATCCTTTGGGGCTTTGGGCGGAATGAGGGGGGAAGTGTGGGCAGAGGTTTGCAATTCCTGCAACGGCAAGGGTAGGTGCCAGGAGGGGAGGTTGGATAAGCGGGGGAGCGTGGGCCTGACAAGAGAGTCGCGGAGGGAACTCTTTCCGGAACACAGATAGGGGTGGGGAGAGAAATACATTTGTGGTGGGGTGTCCGTTAGAAGATAGCAGAAATGGCAGAGCATGATGCAATGTTTACGGAAATTGGTGGGGTGGAAGGTGAGGACTGAGGGGTTCTGTCTTTGTTGCGGTTGGAGGGGTAGAGTGTTTGAGGGCAGGAGTGCGGGAAGTGGATGAGATGCGCTGGAAGACATCATCAACTATGTGGGAGGGGAAATTAGGATCTTTGAAGAAGGCCATCTGGTGTGTTCTATGGTGGAACTGGTCCTCATGGCAGCAGATGCAACGGAGGCGGAGGAATTGGGAATAAGCGATAGCATTTTTACAGGAGGCAGGTGGGAGGATGTGTAGTCCAGGTAGCTGTGTGAGTCAAACTCCATCAATGTGACTGACTCAACATTGTTATCATCCACAAACGCACTGACTCCCACAGCTACCAGTCCATGCTGACCATAATCCCAAACTAAACTAATCCCACTTGCCTGCATAGGCCCCTTGGCCCATATCCCTCAAAACATTCCTTAATTGTGTACTTGACTAAATGCCTTTTAAATGTTGCAACAGTATCTGCATTCAACACTTCCTCTGGAAGTTCATACCACACACGAACTACTCTCTGTGTAAAAGAAATTGCTCCTTGTGTCTTTTTAAATTCTTTTTCCTCTCATCTTAAAAACATGCCCCCTGGTCTTGAAATCCCCCACCCTAGGGAAAAGACACCTGCCATTCACCTTATCTCTTAACCCTCATGATTCATAAATCCCTATAAGTCACTTCTCAACCTCCTATGCCCAGTGAAAAATATCCCAGCCTATCCAGCCTCTCTTTATAAATCAAACTCTCCATTCCTGGCAATGTTCTAGTAGATCTACTCTGAAACCTCTCCAAATTAATAATATCCTACCAAGAACAGGGAGACCAGAACTGGACACAGTATTCCAGAAGAGGTCTCACCTATATCGTGTACAACAATTCTGGAACACAATCATTCTTTGTTAAGGCCTTATTGAATTGGGGCAAGGCCAGCATTTATCTTCCATCCTTACTTGTCCTTGAGGTGGTGTCCTCTTGAGTCATGCCAATCCTTGTGGTACAGGGACATCCACAATGCTGATAGGGATGGACGTCCAGAAATTTGTCCCAACGATAGGAAAGGAATAGTGATATGTCAGGAGGGTGTGTGGCTTGGAAAAGAACTTGCCAATGATGGCGTTCCCATGTGCCTGCTGCCCTTGTCTTTCTGGAGGTCATGTATTTTGCAAGTGCTGTCGAAGAAGATTTGGCAAGTTGCAACAGTGCACCTCATAGAGAGCACACACTGCTGCTACTGAGCATCAGTGATGGAGAGGGTGAATGTTGATTGTGACGGATAGGGTGTCAAGGTGTCAAGCTTGAATGTTCTCAAAGTAATAAATCCTCCAGTCAAATGGAGAACACTGCAAAAGCCTCTTCACCCCATGGACTGCAATGGGTCAATAGCACTGTGGATATACCTTCACCCCATGGAGTGCAGTGGGTCAATTGCACTGTGTATATACCTTCACCCCATGGAGTGCAGTGGGTCAATAGCACTGGAATATACCTCCACCCCATGGACTGCAGTGGGTCAATAGCACTGGAATATACCTCCACCCCATGGACTGCAGTGGGTCAATAGCACTGTGTATATACCTCCACCCCATGGACTGCAGTGGGTCAATAACACTGTGTATATACCTTCACCCCATGGACTGCAGTGGGTCAATAACACTGGAATATACCTCCACCCCATGGACTGCAGTGGGTCAATAGCACTGTGTATATACCTCCACCCCATGGACTGCAGTGGGTCAATAACACTGTGTATATACCTTCACCCCATGGAGTGCAGTGGGTCAATTGCACTGTGGATATACCTTCACCCCATGGAGTGCAGTGGGTCAATAGCACTGTGTATATACCTTCACCCCATGGTGTGCAGTGGGTCAATAGCACTGGAATATACCTCCACCCCATGGACAGCAGTGGGTCAATAACACTTTGTGTATATACCTTCACCCCATGGAGTGCAGTGGGTCAATAGCACTGTGTATATACCTTCACCACATGGACTGCAGTGGGTCAGTAGGCAGCTCAACACCTCACCTCAAGCCTATTTAGCAAAGAGCAGTAAATGCCACTACCAATCATATCCCAGCATCGAACTGTAGAACCTCAGGCCCATCCCAACAGTGATTTTTCCTTCCTTCTCCTGTCCATTTTTCCCATCCGCAAATGTCAATGAACGGGAGCCCACAAATGTGAACATCTGAAATTATAAAGTGATCAGGTTGGCCTTCTCCCTCAGAGTCCAAACCCACAGGACTCTGTCCCCAGGTGCCCACCTCACCTTCACAACGTCGATTGTCCTGCTTCTTGATGAATCCTTTCTTGCACAGACACTCGTAACTCCCCTCCGTGTTTGAGCAGATGTGTTCACAGCCACCATTGTTGATTTCACACTCAATAATATCTGGAATGCAGAGAGTCACAATGTCAGCAGCAGAACCAATCCCAGTATTACTTAACTGAACCAATCACAGTATTAGTTAGCTGAACGAATTACAGCATTAAATAAAAAGCGAAAGACCTGCAGATGCTGTAAAATCGAAACAAAAACAGAAGTTGCTAGAAAAGCTCAGCAGGTCTGGCAGCATCTGTGGAGAGAAATCAAAGTTAGCGTTTTGGAGGAAGAGTCACTGGATCCGAAACATTAATTCTGATTTCTCTTCACAGATGCTGCCAGACCTGCTGAATTTTTCCAGCAACTTCTGTTTCCAACACAGTATGAGCTAACTGAAACAATCAGAGGATCAGTTTCCTGATGAAGGACTCTTGCCCGAAATGTTGATTCTCCTGCTCCTCGGATGCTGCCTGACCCTGCTGTGCTTTTCCAGCACCATTCTGATCTTGACTCGGATCTCCAGCATCTGCAGTACCCACTTCCGCCCAATCACAGTATCAGTTAACTGAACCAATCACAGAGTTGAAAGATCGATCCATGATGGTCAGTCACTCAGTTGTAAAGTGTATGAACAACACCATGGAATGGAGAAATAAACTGAACAGGCTTTCACAATTCACATGAATATAATCTCATAACTATTTTGTTTACAAAAAGAAATAAAGTCGGGGGTGATAGTAGTAAGAGGCCAAAGGTTGAAATTAATCTCTCACTGTCCAAACAGTGTTCTTAATAAATTTAGAAATTCAATGTACTAAAGGAAGCCATTGTTGGCTCATCATGTATGTGCTGACTCTTTCAAAGAGCTATCCAATTAGTCCCACTCTCCTGCTCTCTCCCTCAGTCACAGCACAGAGAGAGCAATCATAAATTTTCAGTCCTCTCTCAGAAGATAAGGACATAGCAAGTAGGAGCAGGAGTAGGTGATGCTGCCAGCCTTGCTGAGCTTTTCCAGCAATTTCTGTTTTGGTTTATGATTTCCAGTGTCTCTAGTTCTTTGGATTTTTTTTCAGGTAATTCAAGCCTGCTTCGCCATTTGATATGATCATGGCTGATCTCATCTCAGTCTGAATTCCTCTTCGCTGTCTGCTTCCAGTAACCCTTTACTAATTACAAAGCTGTCTCCTTCAATTTCGGCAATATCCCAACATCCAATGCACTCTGGGGAAGTGAATTCCACAGATTAACGACCTTTAGAGAGAAGTCATTCGCCCTCATCTCTGTTTTGAAAGCCACCTTTAGCCTAAAACCTTGACCTCTCATTGCCCCACTCTATGTCTACTTTGTCAATCCCTTACAGCATCATATACAACTCAAATAGATCTCCTCTCATTCTTCAAACCTTAAGTGAGTATCAGTATAAACTGCTCAATTTCTCCTCATCAGGAAAATCTTTAATCTCTGGATGTAACACATACTGTACCTTCATCACATAAAATGCCCTCCCAGCCTGATTTGCAAAAGCATTTGAAAGTTCCCTTCTGATCCTCACATCGGTCATAACCCACAGGGTTGCAAGGTGGGGGAGAACACTGATCTGGGATATCTAGAAACCAAGCAAAGAGAGAGAAATTAAGATAGTATTGGAATGCTATTGATAGGATTTGAGAGTCCTTGGAGATTCACATATTTAAATTCTCAGCAAGATCAACTTTATTGACGAAAAAACATTTTTTTCATGCATTTTTTTGGTTTCATTTCAGTAACATGATCCAAGTTAAATCTGGGACAGAGTGCAATATCTTCAACAAATCACATACACAGTCAAAAATGAAACAAAACAAAAAGGTCAGTTCCAGTCAGGAACACATACACTTTCACTATAATCCAGCAGACTGCACATTCTTCATTAGTGAGCACTGCATACAGTAATTCCCAGGCTCAAAACATAAAACAAATTATGAGCCATCAGATCATAATACTGCCTGAAATTTCCAGTCAAAGAATGAGGCAGTGCTGCACTCTCAGGGGGTCAGTGCTGAGGGAGTGCTGCATTCTCAGGGGGTCAGTGCTGAGGGAGTGCTGCACTGTCAGAGGGTCAGAACCAAGGGAATGCTGCACTGTCAGAGGGACAGTATTGAGGGAGCGCTGCACTGTCAGACGGTCAGTACTGAGGGAGCGCTGCACTGTCAGAGGGTCAGTACTGAGGGAGTGCTGCACTGTCAGAGTATCAGAACCGAGGGAGTGCTGCACTGTCAGAGGGTCAATACAGAGGGAGCGCTGCACTGTCAGAGGGTCAGTATTGAGGGAGTGCTGCACTGTCAGAGGGTCAGTACTGAGGGAGTGCTGCACTGTCAGAGGGTCAGTACTGAAAGAGTGCTGCACTGTCAGAGGGCCAGTACTGAGGGAATGCCGCACTGTCAGAGGGACAGTACTGAGGGAGCGCTGCACTGTCAGAGGGTCAGTACTGCAGGAGCGCAATACTGTCAGGGCGTCAGTACTGATGAAATGCCGCACTGTTGGAAAGTCATCCTTGAGGGAGCAGGGCAATGACCTAGCACTTTCCTTGCATAAGTTGACAGTTTTCCAAATTCAGGTACTGAAGTAACAGAAAGCCCCAACTTGCCGTCTCCCCAACACCTCCAGCCCCAGTCCTTATCACTGTATCTTTGAGACAAATGCAGAGGTATTTTTGTTACATTTTCAGCCTCCCGTCAACGAGCACATGATGAGGAACTTACTGTGAACACAGGTCACAAGATCTGGATTTCTGTTGCTGATGGGTCCAAAACTTCTCAGGCATTCTATGAGGAAGAGCAACACAAATAGTTAAAGGGGGAGCATCATGAACCAATGGTTGCACAAAAGTCACTTTAATGGTTGCACAAAAGTCACCGTGGGCGGCACGGTGGTAGTGGGCGGCACGGTGGCCCAAAACTTCTCAGGCATTCTATGAGGAAGAGCAACACAAATAGTTAAAGGGGGAGCATCATGAACCAATGGTTGCACAAAAGTCACTTTAATGCAGTTTCTCACTCTGTCTCGCCATCGAAGCAATCACATTAGCTTTAAATTGCAAGATCTCCAAATTCAATCACTACACATTCTAAAGGTAACAATTTCATGGTATAACACAAAAAGATGAATCAGTGTGGGTGCTCCCTCCTGAACACTTGCCAGGAGGGTCTGGAAGTTCCTTCACTGTCCCTGTTAGAAGCGATTGGGAGGAGTTGTCTCTCAATCTCTCCCTCTCCCCATTGGAAGGCATTATCATTGACTCCCATTATTCTTTCCCTATCCTGATCTTCCAAATGTTTTTTACCCAGCACCAGTGAAAACCAGGAAGGTCCTCCTTGGTTTCCCAATTCTGACTGATTTCCTCAGATCATGAGAAACCGGAGCAAGAGGACAGTGGAATGTCTCTCAATAGTATCATGGCCAATCAACCTCTTCAAGTCTATCCCCACATTCTTTGGAAAATGTGAAAAATGCATTAGTCTCAGACCTGAATGTATTCAAAGACTAAACATCAACAGCTCCCTGGAATAGAGATTTCCAAGATTCAAAAACCTCTGAGGGAAGACATTTTGTCCTCATCTCATTCATAAACAATGGCAGCGTGGCTCAGTGAGTAGCACTGTGGCCTCACAGCCAGAGACATGGGTTTGATATCATCCTTGGGTAACTGGACAGTTTTCACGCTGTCTCTGTGTGTGTGTGTGAGTTTCCTCCCACAGCCCAGAGGTGTGCAGATTAAATGGATTGGCCATTCTCAACTTCCCACAGTGTCCAGAGATGTGCAGGTTAGAAGTGTTACCCATGGAAAATACACATTTAAGGGGATTGGGTGGGATGCTTTTTGGAGGGATGTGCAGACTCGATGGGATTACAGCCTTTACTTCTTGATTCCTCAAACAGACAGAAACAGTCTCTCAGCACATCATGTGAAATTTTATTCAGTTCACTATGATCACCTCTCGTCCTTCTGAACCCCAGGGAAAGTAATTCCATTTGATTCAATCTCTCCTCAAAAGGAGAATTCCATTACCAAATAGTGAAACTTCCTTGCACCCACTCCAAGGCAAATATACCTCCCTTAAAGGGCAGCACGGTGGCTCAGTGGTTAGCACTGCTGCCTCATAGTACCAGGGTCCCAGGTTCGATTCCAGCCTCAGGTGACTGTCTGTGTGGAGTTTGCACATTCTCCCCGTGTCTGCGTGGGTTTCCTCTGGGTGCTCTGGTTTCCTCCCACAGTCCAAATATGTGCAGGTCAGGTGAATTGGCCATACTAAAATTGTCCATAGTGTTAGGTGTATTAGTCAGAGGGAATGGGTCTGTGTGGGTTACTCTTTGGAGGGTTGGTGTGGACTGGTTGGGCCGAAGGGCCTGTTTCCACACTGTAGGGAATCTAATCTAAAACAAAATAAGGAGACTGAAATCAGACATAGTATCACAAACCACTTTCATCATTTCACTTCCCATTTCCAATCACCTCACCCAGTCAATTCACCTTTTGCGAGGGATTGATTTTCAATTGGAACTGAACTATTAGAATTGTGCAGCTTAGAACAAAGCCATTTGGCCAATCATATCTGTGCGATGATAGATCTTTGAAAGAGCAATCCAATTAATCCCCATCTCCCCCCTGCTCTTTCCCCACTGTCTTGCAAATGCTTTTTCCTTTTCAAATATGAATCCTTTCAAAAGATATTCTTCAATCTGTTCCTACTGCCCTTTTTGGAAGCATTTCAATGATGCTGTGCAAAATTGTCACATAATTTCCCCAGTCGAGTTAATTTGCAAATTACTTTAAAACTATCTCCTCTGTTACTGAATCATAGAATCCCTATAGTATAGAAGAAGAAAATTCAGCCCATTAAGTCCACACTGACCCTTCAAACAGCATACCGCCAGAGTCATCCCTCTACCCTACTCCAGTAATTCTGCATTTTCCATGGATAATCCATTTAGCCTGCACATCTCTGAACACTATGGGCAATTTTGCACGGCCAATCCACCAAACCTGCATATCTTTAGATGGTGGGAAGAAACTCAGGAACGCAGAGGAAACCCAAACAAACACAGGGAGAATGTGCAAGCTTCCTACTGACAGTCATCTAAGAATGGAATCAAACCCGGGCCCAGCTGTGAGACAGCAGTGCTAACCACGTTCCCCCAATATTGTTAAAACTGGCTAGCCCTGACTTTCTAACCTAATAACTCTTCTATATGGAAATGATAGGAGCATATTTGACACAGTGTTGGCGGGAATATTATCAGAAATCAATGATAATATGGTGCATTCCATACAGCCAACCTTTGGCAGCTCTCAGGTAGGAAGCTTCCCAGCTTTCAGATGCCAGGTCATGTACATGACCTGCATCAACATTCTACAATGACCCATCGGATAAGGTTCTGTTTGCAGACAGGACAAACTGTTTGAACAATCATTCACAGTAATTCTCACACATTAGGGGTCATTTTCCTTTAGCATGCCAAGTGTAAATTGGACCATCATGAATCAGCAGCCCCTTTCAAATCTCTTCCCCAGTTTTATTCCAGCTTCATAGGAAAGGAACATGACAATCAGGAAAGATTGAATCGGCTGGGAGTCTATACCCCAGAAAGCAAACTGAGAGGTGACCCAACAGGGAGGCCTTTGAATTTATGAATGAGTTTGATAGGGTAGATGTGCAGGAAATGTTTCCACTTGGAGAGACCAAAACTAGAGGCCATAAACATAAGGTTGTCACTAATTCAACAGAGACATCTCTCCCTGAGCGAACTTGCCTGGGTGGGTATAGCTCCAGCAATACTCAAGTGGCAGATGGAGTTTAATTTAGATAAATGTGTGGTGTTGTGTTTTGGTAGGGTAAACCAGGACAGGACCTCCAATATTAATAGGATTTACAGAGCATGTTGCCAAACGAAAAGACCTAGGAGTTCAGGTGCATTGTTCCTTGAAAGCAGAGTTGCAGGTAGACAGGGTGTGACAAAGGCATTTGGGTACACTTGTCTTCATTGGTCAGTGCATTGAGTATAGGAGTCAGGATGTCATATTTACAGGACGTTGGTGAGACCACTTTTGGTCACCCTTCTATTTGGAAAGATGTTGTCAAACTTGAGAGGGTGCAGAAAAGCCCCAGCCTATTCAGCCTCTCCCTATAGTTCAAACCCACCAGGACTGGTGGGTATGAACTATAGGGAGAGACTGAATAGGCTGGTGCTTTTTTCCCTGGAGCATTGGAGACTGAAGGGTTAGTTTATAGAGGATGCTAAAACCATGAAGGGCATGGAAACGATGAATAGCCAAGGTCTTTTTCCTCGGATGAGGGAGTCGATAACTCAGATTTAAGGTGAAACGGGAAAGATTTCAAAAATCTTTTCACACAGAGGGTGGTGTGTGATAGAACAAGCTGCCAGAGGAAGTTGTGGAAATGTGTTCAATTACAACTTTTAAAAGGCATCTGGATGGATTTATGAATAGGATGGTGTTCAGAGGGATATGGTGTTCATTAGGAATAATGAAGAGCTTATACTCGAAAGGTCGATTCTCCTGCTTCTCGGATGCTGCCTGATCAGCACCACATGCTTCGACCTTTAAACTTCCCACTCCGGGCAACACCCATCAGTTGATTTTAATTTCAACCCAATCGAAAATGTAAATTTATTTTTATAACATTTGAGACTCGAACAACAGAGGAAATAATTTTAAAATCATTGTTCAATGCAAAGAGTCAGCTTACCCAAGTACTTTGGATAAAAGTAAGCCTGCAGAGAGAAAAGACATCACATCAAATATACAGAGACAAGTTACCAAATACCTGACAATAATAAAGCCCCAATAAAAGGATAAGATCCTTCCATTACAAGAGGGTGACACGTATAGGGTAACGCAGGCGAGATTACTCACACTAGGAGTACCTAGGAACTTCATGGATCATGTTTACATACTGCTGTGTCCAAAATAAACCTGCATTTATATAGAATCTTTCACAACCTCCTAAGGCAGTTTACAATTAAGCAATCACTTTTGAAATCTAGTCACTATTCTTTTAACTATTCAGGGAATCTGGTTGTCACCAAGCATGGTAGCATTTATCACCCATTCTTAACTGCCTACAGTAAGTTGGTGATGAGCTGTCCTCTAAAATACTGTCCTTGTCTGATGGTATTTGATCAGAAACGTAACTATTGACAAAAAAAAATGATTCCGGAAAATACACAAAAATAATCCAGCTGTCTCAGAATAAATTTGGGAGTTATAGTCTGAAACACTGTTTGAAATAAACACGTTCAAAGAATTGAAAATAATGTCAAATATTCCATCTGGTGCCCGGGCAGAGACTGATCATTCAATTTCAGAATAATAAATGCAATTAGAGAACAAAGCATAAAAGACAACTCACTTGTACTCCTTCGAACAACATTTTCCAAACCCACAAACTCGACTATCTTGAAGAACAAGGGCAGTCGATGCATGGGAACGCTACAGTCTGCAAGTTGCCCTCCATGTCACTCACCATCCTGACATGAAACTATATTGCCATTCCATCACTGTCACTGGGTCAAAATCTTGAATGTCCTTTTGTAACAGCCCCTACATCACATGGATTCAAGAAGACAGCTCACCAATACCTTCCCAAGGATAATTAGGAATGGGCAATGCTTACAAGGCCTTAGCAGTAATACTCAATCCCATGAATAAATAGAAATAAGACACATGACATAGGTATCAGTTAAAGATGCAAACCTTTTGGTATAAAGCTCGAAAGAAAACAGCACAATAACATTTGACAAGTTGAGAGATATGGAATTGAACAGTAAATGTTTTATAAAGTAATTTTCTTATATAATATTGAAAGAACACAGCATAATAGGAATGTTCTCTTCTAAAAAATGTGGTAATGTAGGAAATGCAGCAGTTAGTTTGTGCACAGCAAGATCCCATAAACAGCAATATGTGTATGAAGAGGTGACCAATGCTTAATGCATTAAGCCCAATGCTTAATGATAAGAAAGCAAAGCTCTTTAGTGACATTAGTTGAGCAACACTAAGGACAATTCCATTGTCCTCTCCTTAATCGCACCATGGAATCTTTCACATCCACTTGACAGGACAAGAAGGGCCTCAAATTCAACAGATGAATTACATCTGACTTTAAAGGGAAGCCTTTTGTTAAATTAATTAAACTCCTATGTTAGATTCTCTCACCATTAATGCCATGCTGGTTACTGAAAATTGTGTGTGAACCCATGAAATATCCTGGAATACATAAGGAAATATGATCCTTTTTTATTGCTTCATGTTAGTCTCAGTTTTTTTTTGGATTAAGGTGATTTAACAAAATTGCCAAACTTTGTCAAACTGTGAGCTCAGAATTAAACTTGTGACACATGCTGACTTCAGGGACAGACATCCGTCTTCATTATTTAATTCATCTATAAATATGACTGCAGATCCACAGTAAAATCATTGGTTCTTAACTAGCAAACAGCTCAACCATATGAAATCAGGACAATTAAAAACACCAATACTCACAGTGTGGACATTGTTGTAGTAAATGTCAGAGTTGGATGATGAAAAGTAAAGCCTCTCCTCTTCTCATGGCTCTCTGTTTTGCTAATATTATCCTGTTGCACACCTCACCATTGGTGGGCACGCCTTTTCTCTATGCTCTAGAATCCCCAGTCTTGCCCAATGCTTCCAAAATTTCCCAATGACACCCCATTTCAAGGCTTGAAAATTGTCTCAATGCATTGGTGACAACAGTGACAGGGAGAGTGAAGAGGAGAGGACAACCCAGTGCTTAGCACTGCTGCCTCACAGTGCCATGGTCCAGGGTTCAATTCCACCCTCAGGTGACTGCCTGTGTGGAGTTTGGACATCCTCCCAGTGTCTGCGTAAGTTTCCTCTAGGTGCTCTGGTTTATTCCCGCAGTCCAAAGATGTGCAGGTTAGGTGAAGTGTCCAGGGAAATGCAGGCTATGTGGGTTAGCCATGGGAATTACAGGGTTAGGGTAGGGGTGTGGGTCTTGGTGAGATGCTCTTTGGAGTTTCAGTGTGGACAGTAAGTATACAGTTAGTGGCAGGACCTTGAACAGCATTTGGTGTTCTTGGGGTTTAAGTCCATAGCTCCCTGAAAGTGACCATGTGAGTAGAGAGAGTGATAAAGAAGGCACATAGTATGCTTGGCTTTATTGGTTGGAGAATTGAGTACAAGAGTCAGGACATCATATTTATAAGACTTGGGGCAGGCCATACTTAGAGTATTGCATTCAATTCTGGTCACCACATTACAGGAAGGATGTGGAGGCTTTGGAGAGGTTTACCAGGATGCTGTATGGATTAGAGGGTATGAGCTATAAGGAGAGGCTGGAAAAACTCGGGTTGCTTTCTCTGGAGCAGCAGAGGCTGATGGGAGACTTGTTAGAAGTCTATAAAAGCATGGAGTTGACAGGCAGAATCTTTTTCCCAGAGTTGAGATGTCTAAAACTAGAGGGCATTTAAGGTGAGGGTGGGGGGCAGTTCAAAGGAGACGTGAGGGGAAAATGTTTTCACACAGAGAGTGGTAGGAATCTGAAACATGCTGCCAGGGATGGTGGTGGAGGTAGATACGATAAGGGCATTTAAGGAACTTTTAGATAAGCACATGAATATGCAAGGATTGGAGGGATATGGAACAAGGGCAGGCAGAAGGGATTAGTCTAGTTTGGCATCATGTTCAGCACAACATCATGGGCCAAAGGTTCCACTCTTACTGCTGTACTATTCTCTATTCTAAGACTTGATGGGCCAAATGGCCTGGTTCCACACAATAGGGATTCAATCATTCAATGGCCCAGCAAACTGGGAGCAGGGTAGCATTCCGTGGCAGCCTTTGCTGTATTGGAGTTCATGGAGCCCATGAATTCTGCCTGGAACATCTTCCCCTCATCACCTCCCTTGGGTCCTGATCCCCTCTTTGGAATATTCTATTCAACAGTGACCTCCAGGGTGTTGATAGTGGGGGATTTATTGACATTAATTCTATTGACTGTTAATGGAACATGGTTAGATTCTCTCCGTGAAAAACAAAGAAAATTTACAGCCCAGGAACAGGCCCTTCGGCCCTTGAATACTGAGCCGATCCAAATGTACTGTCTAAACCTGTCAGTCAATTCCTAAGCATTTGTATCCCTCTGCTCCCCACCTACTCATGTATCAGTCCAGACGCATCTTAAATGAATCTACCGTGCCTGCCTCTCCCACCTCTGCTGGTAACGCATTCCAAACGCCCACCACCCTCTGTGTGAAGTACTTACCGTGTGTAACCCCCTTAAACTTTCCACCTCTCACCTTGAAAGCATGACCTCTGGTTATTGAATCCTTCACCCTGGGAAAAAGCTTGTCTCTATCCACCCTGTCTATACCCTTCATGATTTTGTACACGTCAGTCACGTCCTCCCTCAATCTCCTTTTTTCTAGTGAAAATAAACTTAACCTACTCAACTTCTCTTCATAGCTAGCACCTTCCTTACCAGGCAACATCCTCGTAAACCTTCTCTGCACCCTCTCCAAAGTGTCCACATCCTTTTGGTAATGTGGCGACCAGAACTGTACACAGTATTCTAAATGCGGTCGAACCAATGTCTTGTACAATTTTAACATGACCTGCCAGCTCTTATAT
>NC_057715.1:14117992-14122588 GCF_004010195.1 Chiloscyllium plagiosum
TCTTGTACAGGGGGACAACATAAGCTACCCTCCAGTCCTCCGGCACCTCACCTGTATTTAAGGATGCCACAAAGATATCTTTCAGGGCCCCAGCTATTTCCTCTCTTGCCTCCCTCAGCAACCTGGGATAGATCCCATCCGGTCCTGGGGATTTGTCCACCTTAATAACCTCTAGCCTACCCAACACATCTTCCCTTCTTATGCCAATGTGATCCAGACTAATTAAAACTTCTATCTCTAATCTCAAGATTCATCTGATGCAAAGTAATCATTCAAAATCTCACCCATTCTCTCAGGTTTGGCACATAGCCTTCCTTCATTATCTTTTAGTGGACCAATCCTTTCTCTTGTTACCCATTTGCTTCTTATATATGAATAAAATGCTTTGGGATTTTCCTTAATTTTGCTTGCTAAAGCTGTTTCATGACTCCTTTTAGCCCGCTTGATTCCTCGTTTAAGACTTGTCCTACTCTTCCGATATTCTTCTAGAGCCCATTCTGTTCTTAGCTGCCTAGACCTTATGTACACTTCATTTTTCCTCTTGGCTAGTCGTACAATTTCTCCTGTCATCCACGATTCACGAATCTTGCCCTTCCTATCCTTTGCCTTCAACAGAACATGCCTATCCTGCACTACTGTTAACCTATCTTTGAAAGCCTCCCACATCTCAAATGTGGACTTCCCTTCAAATAGCTGTGTCCAATCTACATTTCCCAGCTCCTGCCTAATTTTGATATAAAGGTTGTCATTGCTTGGTTCTTGTGTGACATGAACGTTACTCGCCACTTTTCGGCCTGGAAATTGTCCAGTTCTTGCTATGTTTGGGGCCCTGATGCACAATTCTACGAGAACTGAATTAGCCCTTGAAGGAAACGTATCTTCACTCAAAGGTTGACCAAAGAGTGCAACTTGCTCCCACAAGAAGTAGTTAACACTAAATCAATTAAAATTAAATCGAAGATTGCGAGACTTTTCCAAGCCAAGGGGTATGGAGCCAAAACAGGTAATCTATCACGGTGGCACAGTGGTTAGCACTGCTGCCTCACAGCACCAGAGACCTGGGTTCAATCCCTGGCTCAGGGCGACTGACTGTGTGGAGTTTGCACATTCTCCCTGGGTTTGCTCCAGTTTCCTCCCACAGTCCAAAAATGTACAGGTTAGGTGAATTGACCATGCTAAATTGCCCGTAGAGTTAGGGGAATGGGTCTGGGCGGGTTGCGCTTCAGTGGGTCGGTGTGGACTTGTTGGGCCGAAGGGCCTGTTTCCACACTGTAAGTAATCTATCTTTCCTCCCACAGTCCAAAAATGTGCAGGTTAGGTGAATTGACCATGCTAAATTGCCGTAGTGTTAGGGGAATGGGTCTGGGCGGGTTGTGCTTCAGTGGGTCGGTGTGGACTTGTTGGGCCGAAGGGCCTGTTTCCACACTGTAAGTAATCTATCGATTAGCCATGTTCTCAATGATCGCTTTCTTCTGATTCTAAAGTCTAATTGCTGCGTTAAAGCAGTTTCAGGTTAAATAAGAAGAAAAAAATTGTAAAGTCTGCTTTTGGAACTGAGCACTGGTGTTAGTGACAGGACTACAACCGTTTCCAGTTAAATGTGATTATTCTTCCTGTAAATTACAGTTTATTTAAACATCGTCATGCCAGCTACAATTTTCTAAATTGCTGCAAGGAGCCAGAGAAGTAACTGGGCACAATTCAAACACTCCTCCACCAAAACTGCTGACAAAATCACAGCGAAGCGGCAGGAAAGCTTCCGATAAAGAAATTTATGAAGAACTTTCAGTCAGCTTTTCCTTACGGTGCACAAACTTGTCTAAGACGCCTTGTTTTGTAACCTCGACTTTGAGAGAAAACAACAGACTCCCCCCAACCCCCACACCAACACATGATCTGAAGTGTAACAGCTAACACTGACCCAGTGACCTCGCTGGAGTTGAGGTGAAGCAGAATGCAGTTTATTTTTATTCATTCATTTTATTTTTGTAAAAACAGAAAACTTGGTTTGTAAACTTTGGGAATACAGAAGACCTGTCTCCTACACTTTGGAAAGGTCGACCCTCACAGAGATCAGGGCGTTCCTAACATCTCCCTGGGAACGGGTCCAACAGTCTTCACTCGGTTTAAACACGAAACTAAATAATTTGCGCCATTTGTTCCTCTCAGACGATATAAAGCAGGGACAAAAGGCTGGAGTGTTAATGGCTCAGTGACAATTTGGCATCTCTTACCCGGTGTTTATACAGATACACGTCAGGGTCCATCTCCAGGAAAACACTCGAGAGGCCAACACTTGTATAGATTTTGTATTGAGCAACACTAACACACACACACACACAAAGCTAGGAGGACTGGAAAACAGCGCTTAGCAAAACTGGAAATACCTACTGGAGAAAAGCAGGTTCAAATCAGTTAGGTGTTTAAAATGTAAGGGACAGAGACACGGACCCGCGGGATTAGGGGTAATGAAGGCAGTGGGACTGAGTGGCCGAGGGTAGAAGGACTATTACCGTCTCTGGGTCGTTCTCGAAGACTTCCCTCGCCTCTTCCCTGCTGCAGAATTCCTCCACACATTCCCGCTCCAGGTGTCCCTGCCGGGTCTCCTCAAAGACATGGTTCGCCCGTTTGACCCGATGGAGGAAGCTGGAGGCGTCTCTGCGGGACACGACTGTAGAGAAAAGGAGAGAGAGAGAGTGGGGAGAGAATAATCAGAGGGAGGGGGAAGAGAAAGAATGAGAGAGAGGGAGAATAATCAGACAGTTGGAAAGAAAGAATGAGAGAGAGGGAGAATAATCAGAGAGTGGGGAAAGAGAAGGAATGAGAGAGAGAGAGAGAGAGACAGAGAGAGGTAGGGAGAATAATCCGAGAGAGGGAAAGAGAGAGGGAGAATAATCGGGGGGGGAGAAGAGAAGGAATGAGAGAGAGGTAGGGAGAATAATCGGAGGGAAAGAAAGAATGAGAGAGAGGGAGGATAATCAGAGAGAGGGAGAGAGAGTGCTAGAGAGAGTGAAGGAGTCAGCAAGGAAATGGAAAGGACAGAGAGTGAGGGAGTGCGTGTGTGAGAGAGAGAGAGAGGGAGACGGAGGGTCTCAGTTGGAGAGCTCACTTACACTGCCAGGAGTGTGGGCTGAGCAGCAGAAGCAGGAACAGGGGCCCGAAGCAGCCCAACATCTTGTCACGGTGAGGTTTGCGGGCGAATTCTCAGCTCTGCCTCTCTCAGGCTCCACCAATTAGCAGAGAGAGAGAGGGCCGAAGATAAACATGACAACATCCACTGTCACCTCTTTAACCCTTGCTGCACTGAGAGGTTGCAGCGTGAGCCGGGACACAGAGCAGCATGTTGCAGCTTGCACGGGCTATGCAGAGACGGCCCGGCCCGGCCCTGCCCTGTTTGTGCAGCTCTGCTCAGCCTGAGGCTGGGGGGAGCATCAGAAATCAACACTCCTCCTCCCCACTCGAGTTACTCTTCCCATTCCACCCTCACACTAACTCTCCTCCTTCCCCCACCCGGCACTATCATGATTCAGTGATCCAGTCAACTCAAAGAGGAAAAAAGAAACAAATCATCTGTGTTTGATGATTTTCCATTTAAAATCATGTAATCGCGGCACATTGGAAAGTGTTGTACGACAGGACTACACGATACGGAATCTTAGAATTCCTGCTGTGCGGAAAACGGCCATTCGGCCCATCGAATCCGCACCGACCCCAGGCATAGCCAGGCATCCCGCCCTATAACCCTACATTTCCCATGGCTAATCCACCTGACCTCCACATCCGTGGACACGATCGGCAATTATAGTATGGCCAGACCATCGACCCTGCTCATCTTTGGACAGTGGGAGGGAACCCATACAGACACGGGGTGAATTTACAAATTCCACACAGTCGCCAGGAGCTGAGAATCGAACCCGGGTCTCTGGCTCTGAGAGGCAAAAGTGCGAATCACCGACTCTCTGACAGTGCAACACTCCCTCAGGTACTGAATCTCTGTGCAGCACTCCCTCAGCACTGACCCTTTAACAGTGCAGCACTCCCTCAGTACTGACCCTCTGACAGTACAGCACTCCCTCAGTACTGACCCTCTGAGAGTGCAGCACTCCCTCAGTAATGACCCTCTGACAGTGCAGCACTCCCTCAGTACTGTCCCTCTGTGCAGCACTCCCTCAGTACTGACCCTCTGATTGTGCAGCACTCCCTCAGTACTGACCCTCTGATTGTGCAGCACTCCCTCAGTACTGTCCCTCTGTGCAGCACTCCCTCAGTACTGACCCTCTGACAGTGCAGCACTCCCTCAGCACTGACCCTCTGACAGTGCAGCATTCCTTCATTACTGACCCTCTGATTGTGCAGCACTCCCTCAGTAATGACCCTCTGACAGTGCAGCACTCCCTCAGTACTGTCCCTCTGTGCAGCACTCCCTCAGTACTGACCCTCTGATTGTGCAGCACTCCCTCAGTACTGACCCTCTGATTGTGCAGCACTCCCTCAGCACTGACCCTCTGACAGTGCAGCATTCCTTCAGTACTGACCCTCTGAGAGTGCAGCACTCCCTCAGTAATGACCCTCTGACAGTGCAGCACTCCCTCAGTA
>NC_057715.1:14124847-14132393 GCF_004010195.1 Chiloscyllium plagiosum
TCAGTACTGACCCTCTGACAGTGCAGCACTCCCTCAGCACTGACCCTCTGACAGTGCAGCATTCCCTCAGTACTGACCCTCTGACAGTGCAGCACTCCCTCAGTACTGACCCTCTGACAGTGCAGCACTCTCTCAGTACTGACTCTCTGACAGTGCAGCACTCCCTCAGTACTGACCCTCTGACAGTGCAGCACTCCCTCAGTACTGACCCCCTGACAGTGCAGCACTCCCTCAGTAATGACCCTCTGACAGTGCAGCACTCCCTCAGTAATGTCCCTCTGATTGTGCAGCACTCCCTCAGTACTGACCCTCTGACAGTGCAGCACTCCCTCAGTACTGACCCTATGACAGTGCAGCACTCCCTCAGTACTGACCCTCTGACAGTGCAGCATTCCTTCAGTCCTGACCCTCTGACAGTGCAGCACTCCCTCAGTACTGACCCTCTGACAGTGCAGCACTCCCTCAGCACTGACCCTCTGACAGTGCAGCATTCCTTCAGTACTGACTTTCTGATAGTGCAGCACTCTCAGTAATGATCCTCTGACAGAGCAGCACTCCCTCAGTACTGACCCGCTGACAGTGCAGCACTCCCTCAGTATGACCCTCTGGCAATGCGGCACTCCCTCAGTATTGACCCTTTAACAGTGCAGCACTCCCTCAGTACTGACCCTCTGACAGTGCAGCACTCCCTCAGTACTGACCCTCTGACAGTACAGCACTCCCTCAGTACTGACCATCTGTGCAGCGATACCTCAGTAATGACCCTCTGACAGTGCAGCACTCCCTTAGTACTGTCCCTCTGATTGTGCAGCACTCCCTCAGTACTGATCCTCTGACAGTGCAGCACTCCCTCAGTACTGACCCTCTGACAGTGCAGCACTCCCTCAGTACTGACACTCTGACAATGCGGCACTCCCTCAGTAATGACCCTCTGTGAAGAGGTACCTTAGTAATGACCCTCTGACAGTGCAGCACTCCCAAAGTACTGTCCCTCTGATTGTGCAGCACTCCCTCAGTACTGACCCTCTGACAGTGCAGCACTCCCTCAGTACTGACCCTCTGACAGTGCAGCACCCCTCAGTACTCACCCTCTGACGGTGCAGCACTCCCTCAGCACTGACCCTCTGACAGTGCAGCACTCCCTCAGCACTGACCCTCTGACAGTGCAGCATTACTTCAGTACTGACTTCTGACAGTGCAGCACTCCCTCAGTATTGACCCTCTGACAGTGCAACACTCTCTCAGTACTGTCCCTCTGACAGTGCAGCACTCCCTCAGTACTGACCCTTTAACAGTGCAGCACTCCCTCAGTACTGACCCTCTGACAGTGCAGCACCCCGTCAGTACTGACCCTCTGACAGTACAGCACTCCCTCAGTACTGACACTCTGACAATGTGGCACTCCCTCAGTATTGACCCTTTGACAGTGCCGCACTCCTTCAGTACTGACCCTCTGACAGTACTGCACTCCCTCAGTATTGACCCTCTGACAGTGTGGCACTCCCTCAGTAATGACCCTCTGTGCAGAGATACCTCAGTAATGACCCTCTGACAGTGCAGCACTCCCTTAATACTGTCCCTCTGATTGTGCAGCACTCCCTCAGTACTGACCCTATGACAGTGCAGCACTCCCTCAGTACTGACCGTCTGACAGTGCAGCACTCCCTCAGTATTGACCCTCTGACAGTACAGCACTCCCTCAGTACTGACCCTCTGACAGCGCAGCATTCCTTCAGTACTGAACATCTGACAGTGCAGCACTCCCTCAGTACTGACCCTCTGACAGTGCAGCACTCCCTCAGCACTGACCCTCTTTGACAGTGCAGCATTCCTTCAGTACTAACCCTCTGACAGTGCAGCACTCCCTCAGTACTGATCCTCTGACAGTGCAGCACTCCCTCAGTAGTGTACTGTGTGTCTATCTGAATCATGGCTTCAGACTCTGGAACTTTTCTTGACCCCAAAACTGTCTGACTCTGGAATGACAGCGCTACTTATTAATCAATAATTTGTATTTAGATAAAACTATTGAAAAGCCCATTCACAGAGACTGTGATTGAATATTGCACAGCACATATATCTGCTCAATGAACAATCACAGCCCACAATTGTAACGAGTCCTGCATAAAATCTGTGGCATGACCCAATTTAAATTTCCTATCCCTTTGTGCTAATTGTAAAGCTTAAATTCTCATCTCTCTAGCCTATCTTCAACATTGAATAAAAGAGCTATTTATGATTGTGACTGAGACTGTTCTTGTAGGCTGCCTCCAACCACCCTATCGCCGAGCCCAACCCCTAAACCTTCTCTAAAGATACACTTCGGTCCTAGCCCTGTCCTCCTTCTCCATCTGCCTTTGTATTGTCTCTGAGCTCAGCTTCTCTCGGATACCCATCTCCTGTCCCTGCAATCCTGTTCCCAGTACCTGTTATGAATGCTATTCCTCAACCAGTGACTTCATCCCTTTCCTTTACAACTGCCTGAAGCACTCCAGATTTCTCCCAGTTTTGCTGTTGTACCTGATCCCAGGACCATGACGTGCTTCCACCTCTGTAACATTGTCTATCAACTCTTCTCTCATCCATGGCTTTGTGTCCTCCAGACATGACTATTGCCCATCCAGATTTATCTGTAAAGCACAAACGACCTCCAAGCTGTTAAAAGTTCGAGCAAAGTAACACACACAAAGGTATATACAATCCCGGAATTTACATTAAGCAACTCCCTTTTTTAACTAACAATGATGCTCAGAAACGCTCTCCAAGTCATTTCACTGTAAGCACCTTCAAGCGGCTGAATCTTTTAAATTCGCACATCCTTAATAAAGTGTCCAAAATGAGCTATTGCCTGTACTCTTGTTAGAAACACCATTGTAATCATGCCTGTGGTGAGAAGTTCAAACAGTGACACTGGGGGCTCTTCTGGTGTAGTTATAGTGTCCTTACCTCTACACCAGGAGGTCTGGCTTCAAGCCCCACTTACTCCAGACCTGTGTAATAACTTCTCAGTACAAGTTGATTGAGAAAAATACTTTTTAAACAGTGATAGTTCTTGAGGGGAGTATGGGCACGTTCCTGGGATACTGTGACACAGCAGTCGTGTTCCTACCTCTGGAGTCAGGAGACCTGGCTCCAAGTTGCCAGCTGCCCTGGACATGTGACATAATATGACTGAATATATCTGTGGTGCTAACACTGTGCAGCAGTGTTTCAAGTCTGCACTCTCTGCCTGCTATAGAAGTGGCTATAAAACACCTCAGTATATTTCAGTCTTCAAACCACGATTATGAAAGCAAGTTATTGCACCAGGAGCCATAACATATCCATGAGAAAGAAAGTGAACATCCATCAATTTTTTTCAAACATATAGCATTGATATTGACTATTACATATAAAAATAACTGAAGGTTCTTTATCTTACATTTTCTTGTTTGATGCTCAGCACCACAAAAACATCTGGAGAACTTTGTGAACATTTAACCAATACTTCAAAAATATTCCTCAAAGCTTCAGTTATTTTTAAATAATAGTTAATGTCAATGAAGTTTGTATAAAGAAAGTTATTAGATGTTCACTGTATGTCTTTATTATGGTCTGGTTCCTGGTACAATAAATTGCTTTTATAATAGTGGTTTTAAGAGTAAAGTGCACTGAGATACTTTAAAGCTACGAGCATTGAAGTTAAACAATGAAACACACTGTATTTGCATTTATACAGCATGACCTTGGGACATCACAATATACTACAGACACTGTGATGTAATGTAGGTAGCCAATATGTGTTCAGCACAACAGGGATGTGACGATGAGCAGATCAGCTGGATTTGTAAAATGACGCTGGTCAAGGGATAAATATTGGCCAGGATGCAAAAATCCTCCCCAAACTTGGCCATGGGCTCTTTTATATCCACTGAAGAAGGTATGATTTTCATTCTCATCTGAGCCTTACAACAGTGCAGTACGACCTTAGAAACACATTGGACAGTAAGTAGCCCGTTTCATTGGGTTCACATCACTGGCACCTTAACCCAGAACCTTCCCAGTCGGACTGATCACCTGCTCAACTCCATATTCCCAGACTATCCCCATATCCCTCAAAGTCATTAGTAACTAGGAATCTGTCAATCTCTGTCCTGGTCTTATACTAATGACTGCTGCCCACTGAGCCACAGCTGACACCCAGATTAGCTCCTCTGTAGTAAACATCAGTGGGTAACAGATTTGATCCTTACACTGGAATAACATTTCTGGACTTCAAAACGTGCACAGTTCAATACAGTTTCAGTTTAATTAAACACACATATTGACAATAACAATTTTTAAAGAATGATAGAATTTACACTTTTCTTTTAGTTGTTATCTTTTAGCATAGGACAAACATTGTTAAATTCTACACTTATTCCAGAAGGTTTTCATGATGTACAGCTTACAGCCTATGAATTTTATAACAATCTCCACACAGTGGCACACAATGGTCTGAACACAGAAATATTTACTACACTGACAGAGTGCCTGATAGACTCTAATCTTCTCTCTTCACTGACGGGCATGAGTGGGACTGGATATTGGGATCCCTGTGACTGGCTTCATCCAGGTCAATAATTTCATCATTAATCTTGACATCGAGGCATCCAGTAAAGGAGGCTGTGATAGGTGTGGATGTAAATGGAACAGCTGCAAGCAAAAATGAGACAACATTGTTAAAAACCAAAGGATCACAAATTATGGCATTTAAGTATGCAGGAATAGTAATCTATAAAAAATGCCCATGGCTTTTGAGTATTAGAATCAGCCTTTTAAATCAACAGATAAATTCCCAGTGAATGCATTTAATTAGTAACTGGAAGAAGGGAAGGCCCCCCAAGTATCCCCATCCTCAATGATAGGGGAGCCCAGCTCATCAGTGTCCAAACCAGCTTTGACCATAAATGCAGAGTGGACGATCCATCGTGACCTCCTCCTGAGGTCCTCAGCACCACAGGCAATTCAAATCTCTCCATATTATATTAAGAAAATAGCTGAAGGCACTGGATACAGCAATTGAATGGACCCACAGAACATATAATAACAGAAAAACATAGAAAAATAGGAACAGGTATAGGCAATACACTTCCTTCAGCCTGCCCCACCATTCTAGATCATAACTGATCATCTGCCTCAACTCCATATTCCCATACTATCACCATATCCCTCAATGTCATTTGTAACTAGGAATCTGTCAATCTCTGTCTCGGTCTTATATTAATGACTGAATATCCACAGCCCTCTGGGGTGCAGGACTCCAATGATTCATCATCCTCTGAATGGAGAAGCTTCTCTTCATCTCACTCCTAAAAGGCTTGGTTTTTATTCTGAGATTCCCATAGTTCTAGACCCCACCAGTAAGGAAAGTATCCTTCTGCATTTACTTTATCTGTTCCTTCAAAGATTTCTATGTTGCTAATTAGACCAGCTCCCATTCTTCTCATCTCAAGCATATGTAGGTCCAGTCTCTCCAATGTCACCATCCCAGGAAGCAGCCTGGTGAACCCCTGTGCACACTGTCTACGATAATACTGTATATACTTTCACAGGCAGGGATTCCTGATACAACTGAAGCAAGACATTTTTGCCCCGTACTCAGATTTGATAAGGCTAACATAATGCTTGCCTTGGCAATTGCTTGCTGCATCTTCATGTTAGCTTTCAATGACCTCTGAAGAAGGACACCCATATGCCTTTGCATATCACACTATCCGAATCCACATCAGACAAGAAATACTCCAAACCTCCTTGCTCTCTACCAATGAAGACAACCTCCCATTTATCCAAATTATATTTGAATTGCCATGCTCTTACCTACTCACTCAATGTATTTAAACACCCAAAGTCCATCTGCATCCTTCTCATAATTGACATTTCCACTAAGATTTGTGCATACTTGGAAATATTATAATTGGTGTCTATGTCCAAATCATTGATATATATTGTGAACAGCTGTAACCTGATCATTATGGTACCCCACTGGTCACATCATGCCCATTGAGAATGACTCACATATTCCAAATTCCTACTTTTTGCTTGTTAACCAAACCATGCTAGCATATTACACATAATCCCACGTGCTTTAATGTTATTTACTAATTTCCTCATTGGGAGGAAGTCGTCTGAAAATCCAAATACGATAAATCCATTGGTTCCCTACTATTCATTCTCAAAAAGCTTTATCAAGTTTGTCAAACACGATTGCCCTTTCATAAATTCAAGTTGACCCTGACCAATCCGACAATTTTTTTAAATATCCAGTAAACTCATCCTTAATAAGAGGTTCTAATATTTTCCCTACATCTGATGTCAGATTAACAGGTCTACTTCACCCCCCCCCCCCCCCAAACTCCTCCCCCCCTCTCTCCTTTCTAACACTGGGATTACATTTGCAACCTTCCAATCTGGAGGCTCTATTTTCAAATTATCAGAGTTTTGAAAAAAGATCAGCATCTATTATCTTGGCAGCTAGCTCTTAAATCTAGACAATTTTCAGTCTGTTGATATCTTGTAGTCCTGGATGAGCTTTGTCTGTATCCAAGCTGCTCCAGTACAGCTACAATACTGCTACCTACCCGACAAAGTGGAAACTTGCCCAGGTACATCCGGTCCACAGAAAGCAGGCCAAATCCAAATCAGGCCAATCATTCCTGAAGAAGGGCTCATGCCCGAAACGTCCATTCTCCTGCTCCTTGGATGCTGCCTGACCTACTGCGCTTTTCCAGCAACACATTTTCAGCTCAAATCCAAATCAGCAAACTGTTGCCTTATCACCCTGCTCATTATCGGCAAGGTGATGGAAGGTGTCATTGATGGTGTTATCAATTAGTACTTACTCTGCAATACCCTACACACCAATGCTGAGTTTAGGTTCTGGACCACATAGATCCTGACCTTAATATCAGCTTTTGTACAAACATGGACAAAGCAGTTGAATTCATGAAATGGTATTAGCATGACTGCCCTTGATACTAAGGCAGAATTTGACTGGATAATGCATCAAGAAGCCGAAGCAATACTGGGAACCTGGGGAAAGTTTTCCACCAGTTCGAGTCATTTTCAGCACAAAGGAAGATGGTTGTGGTTGTTGGAGGTCAGTCATCTCAGCTCCAAGACATTGTTGAAGGAGCTCCTCAGGGCAGTGTCCGAGGCTCAGCCACCTTCAGCTGCTTCATCAATGACTTTCCCTCCGTCATAAGTGGGTCTGTTTGCTCACAATTGCACAAAGTTCAGCACCATTCAGACTCCTCGGGTACTGATGTAGTTAGTGCCCATATGCAGCATGACACAGACAACATCCAAGTTTGGGCTGATAAGTTTCAAGCTAAATATATATATTATATATATAATATATATATTTAGCTTGAAACTTATCAGCCCAAACTTGGATGTTGTCTGTGTCATGCTGCATATGGGCACTAACTACATCAGTACCCGAGGAGTCTGAATGGTGCTGAACTTTGTGCAATTGTGAGCAAACAGACCCACTTATGAGAGAGAGAGAGACAGAGAGACAGAGAGA
>NC_057715.1:14132893-14137665 GCF_004010195.1 Chiloscyllium plagiosum
GATTTTCTGTGCACAAAGCTAAGCTGACTATCCCTAATCAGTCCTTGCCTTTCTAAATATATGTAAATCCTGTCCCTCTGGATTCCCTCCAACAACTTGCTGATCACCAACGTCAGGCCTAACAGTCTATAGTTCACTGGCTTATCCTTACCACCCTTCTTAAATAGTGGCATTACGTTAGCCAACCTCCAGAATGCCAGCAATTATTTTCCTAGCTTTCCACAGAGTTCTAGGGTACATCTGATCAGGTCCTAGGGATTTATCCACCTTTATGCATTATGTGCCAGGAATCAACTTTTTGCAAAAGAGAATCTAACCATCACTTTCTCATGTTCAGTGACACAGGGTGGCATGGTGGCTCAGGGGTTAGCACTGCTGCCTCACAGCTGCAGGATCCCAGGTTCGATTCCAGCCTTGGGCGACTGTCTGTGTGGAGTTTGCACATTCTCCCCGTGTCTGCGTGGGTTTCCTCTAAGTGCTCCGGTTTCCACAGTCACAAAGATGTGCAGATCAGGTGAATTGGCCATGTTAAATTGCCCATAGTGTTAGGTGCATTAGTCAGAGGGAAATGGGGCTGGGTGGGTTACTCTTTGGAGGGTCGCCGTGGACTGGTTGGGCCGAAGGGCCTGTTTCCACACTGTAGGGAATCTAATCATTACTATCACACTGAGTTCTCTACCATCAACATCCTAGGAGATATCACTGGCCAAACACTAAATGAGACCAGCAATATATATACAGTGGTTACAAGAACAGATGAGAGACAGGGAATTCTGTGGCAAGTAATTCATCTCCTGTGATTCCAATCAATGACTGTTCACCATCTATAAAGCACAACGCAGGACAATGACTAAATTAGTGATGCCCACATTTGGGGAATGAAGAGAAAAGTTCTGAAACTGCTTCCTTAACAGCACTGTGGGTATACATGCACCATGGGGACCATACAGTTCCAGAAACAGCTTCACCACAACCTCCTCCTGGGAATGCCTGGAAATAATGGGACTTGCCAGCAATGCCCACATCAGTGAAGGAACAGAAAATCAGTCAATTCAAAGCAATATGCGTTCACTTCATGAGGGTTGTTTAAGGTTCTGAAAGTGATGAGATTCCTGAGATTCGATTATTATCATTTGCAAAGTTTCACCTTGGATCCTGTGTGAAAGGTGAAGCATCAGGATAAAGTGAGGACTGCAGATGCTGGAGATCAGATTCAAGAGAGTGTGGCGCTGGAAAAGCACAGCAGTTCAGGCAGCAGCCTGAGGAGCAAGACAATTGTCATTTCGGGCATTAGCCTCAAGGGCTTATGCCTGAAACGTCGATTCCCCTGCTCCTTGGATGCTGACTGACCTGCTGTGCTTTTCCAGCACCACACTCTCAAAGGTGAGGTATTGCCTGGAACTGGTTTAGATCACACTGGCATACTGATCCCAACTTTCTGTTCATCACCATCAGAACAGGAGAAAGCCATTCAGCTTATTGAGCCTGTTCCATGATCCCGTCAATTCATGGCTGATCTTCCACCTCAAATCCACCCCATGACTACATCTCATAATTCCCTCACAGCCAAACATCTGTCAATCTCAGTCTTGAACATATTCAATAGCTATGCATTCCCAATCCTCTAGGGTAGAACATCCCAAAGGTTAACAACTCTTTGAGTGAAGAAATGTCTCCTTAACTCAGTCTGAGATGACCAATCCTTTATTCTGAGATTGTGTCTCTCCATCCAGTGTTTCTGTGTGCTTGTGTGTCAGCCTTTTTGGAAAGAGGAGTATTGAGAAAATGTACTCCCTGGTGTCGAAAGGTAGCAGATTCCATTTGTCTGCACTTTTGTTACCTGGTATACCTCCCAATGTCGTATTGACTGTTTCCTGCATGGCTTGATCCAAAAAGACCAATTGCTTTTTCAGCTCCGAGTTGCTCAAGTGGCTTTTGTGAGTAACTTCATCTACCGTCCACAGGAAGTCTTCAGCGGTTATGGTGAGATTCACCGAGTGACGCTCACCATCGCAGAAGCTAAACCCCTCAGCTTGAGACACTGTCCGGTTGCCTATAGTCAGAAGGAGATCCTAAGGAAGGATAAAGAAATGAATTCAGAGGTCAAGAACTTCTACCTCTCTCAGCTTACATTACACTAAGAACAAGGAATCAGTGAGTAGAGATTGGACAGCAAGATGTTCAAGAACAGAGAATGCACATTGAGGAGAGGCCCAGTGTTAGAGGAATAAGTGAGGAGTGACAAAAAGTTGTTAAAGACAGGAGGGAGCAAGGGCTCAGGATGTCATGAAGATCAAAAGGACCAACAACACAAAATGTTATGAAAGCAAGCTTCCATGTCTTGTAATTGGTGCACTGCAACATGCGATGCTTATGATCATGGGGTTAGAGTCCATCCATATTAATAAGAGCCAGTAAAGGTTTGGGACACTGTTACAGGACAGAACCTCACCCACCCCAAACCACTTTGGGCTTCTCATGTCCTTTCCAGAGCTGAGGAATGGGTTAATTAAAGGTTGTGCCTCTGCAGAAAGGATCTTGATGTTACCAATCAGCTGGGCATCTAGCAATGCAGCATATGCAATTTTCCTTCTGAATTGCACTGCATCTCACCCTCAGTACTGATCCTCCGACAGTGCATTACTCCCTTAGTACTGACCTTCTGACAGTGCTGCACTCTCACATTACCAACCCTCTGACAGTGCAGCACTCCCTCAGCACTGACCTTCTGACAATGCAGTACTCCCTCAGTACTGACCCTCAGACAGTACAGAACTCCCTCAGTACTGAATGTCTGACAGTGCAGCACACCCTCAGTACTGACCCTCTGACAGTGCAGCACTCCCTCAGTACTGACCCTCTGACAGTGCAGCACTCCCTCAGCACTGACCTTCTGACAGTGCAGTACTCCCTCAGTACTGACCCTCTGACAGTACAGAACTCCCTCAGTACTGAACCTCTGACAGTGCAGCACACCCTCAGTACTGACCCTCTGACAGTGCATCACTCCCTCAGTACTGACCCTCTGACAGGGCAGCATTCCTCCAATACCGACCCCCTGACAGTGCAGCACTCCCTCAGCACTGACTCTCTGATAGTGCATTACTCCCTCAGTACTGTCCCCCTGACAGTGCAGCACTCCCTCAGCACTGACCCTCTGACAGTGCAGCGCTCCCTCAGTACTGACCCTCTGACAGTGCAGCACTCCCTCAGTACTGACCCTCTGACAGTGCAACACTCCCTCGGTACTGTCCCTCTGACAGTGCAGCATTCCCTCAGTACTGACCCTCTGACAGTGCAGCACACCCTCAGTACTGACCTTCTGACAGTGCAGCACTCCCTCAGTACTGATCCTCTGACAGTGCAGCACTCCCTCAATACTGACCCTCTGACAGTACAGTACTCACTCAGTACTGACCCTCTGACAGCACAGTACTCCCTCAAGATTACATGGAGTCACTTTGAGCTAGAGTTTTTGCTTGCTTCTGGAGTGAGAATTGAAACCAAAACCTTTTGGTTTGGAGGAATTAATGTTACCTGTTTGTGAGTTTAGCCATTCTTCAAATAAGTCTCAGTATGTGGGCATCACTGAACCTCCCTGGCACTATAGATGGTGAGGTGCCTCATTGAACACAAGGAGTCATTTTGATACAATTGCTAGCTCCTTTCAGAGGTCAGTTAGGATTCAATCACATTGGTGTAGGAGTGAACTCACAAAAAGGCCTGGATTGGGTAAGTCAACAGATTCCGTCCCTAGAAGACAGCAAATGAAGCTGTCAGCCTTCGTGCCCATGTTTTTCACACATGAGTTTTATTTCTTCAGATTTAAAGGATGAGTTGAGATTTTAAAGGTGTTGCCATCCAGTCCTAGAAACAATAATGTGACTAAAGTAAATTACCTGCTTTTTGCCTATTGGCATTGAGTTGGAGTAAGTTAAGGCAAGTGACAAAGGGACATCCTCTCCCCTGACCAGAGCAAATAACACACCAGTATCTTTTGATGGTAGCATATGGAGATTCAGCTTAATTTCCCAACCTCCAGAAGGACCTTCTGTCATATCTGAAAGAACATTGAATAGAGAGGCACTGTTTTAGAAAGAAGAAATACATTGTTTTGATTTCACAGATTTTGCAAACCTAAAAGTTACTACTGCATCTCTTTCACTTCTCAATGAAGGTATACAGCCCAGAATCAGACCCTTCAGTCCAACTCGTCCATTGCGACCACGTTTCCTAAACTGAACTCGGCCCATTTGGCATATCCTCCTAAACCTTTCCGATCCATGTACCTGTCCAAACATCTGTTAAATGTTGCAATTGCAACTAATGGGCAGTGCATTCCAGATCACAACAATGGTGCGAGATTAAATTGGAATATCTGGTTGGTATTGATGAGTTGGACTGAAGGGTCTGTTTCTTTGCTGTACATCTCTATGATTCTTAACTCACTGTGTAAACAAATTCTCCTTTTCTCCCCAACTGGCTCTTTTGCCTATCAACTTTAATGTGTGTTGTCTAGTGGTGTACCCGAGAACTCTGTGGGAAGCTAGAGAAGTGATTGCTGGGCCTCTTGCTGAGATATTTGTATCATCGATAGTCACAGGTGAGGTGCCGGAAGACTGGAGGTTGGCAAACGTGGTGCCACTGTTTAAGAAGGGCGGAAAAGACATGCCAGGGAATTATAGACCGGTGAGCCTGACCTCAGTGGTGGGCAAGTTGTTGGAGGAATCCTGAGGGGACAAGATGTACATGTATTTGGAAAGGCAAGGACT
>NC_057715.1:14138111-14143461 GCF_004010195.1 Chiloscyllium plagiosum
GCAGGTAGATAGGATAGTGAAGAAGGCGTTTGGTATGCTTTTATTGGTCAGAGTATTGAGTACAGGAGTTGGGAGGTTATGTTGCGGCTGTACAGGACATTGGTTAGGCCACTGTTCGAATATTGCATGCAATTCTGGTCTCCTTCCTATCGGAAAGATGTTGTGAAACTTGAGAGGGTTCAGAAAAGATTTACAAGGATGTTGCCAGGGTTGGAGGATTTGAGCTACAGGGAGAGGCTGAACAGGCTGTGGCTGTTTTCCCTGGAGCGTCAGAGGCTGAGGGGGTGACCTTATAGAGGTTTACAAAATTATGAGGGGCAGGGATAAGATAAATAGACAAAGTCTTTTCCCTGGGGTGGGGGAGTCCAGAACTAGAGGGCATAGGTTTAGAGTGAGAGGAAAAAGATATAAAAGAGACCTAAGGGGCAACTATTTCACACAAAGGGTGGTACATGTATGGATGGAGCTGCCAGAGGATGTGGTGGAGGCTGGTACAATTGCAGCATTTAAGAGGCATTTGGATGCGTATATGAATAGGAAGGGTTTGGAGGGATATAGGCCGGGTGCTGGCAGGTGGGACTAGATTGGGTTGGGATATTTAATCAGCATGGATGGGTTGGACCGAAGGGTCTGTTTCCATGCTGTACATCTCTATGACTCTACCAACCATTCTACCCCAGAAACCGTTTCCCCTCAGTCAAGCCATCAAAATACCCCAATATCTCCTGAATGAATGGCTTGGCAGTCAGTCATATTCAAAAACAGATTCCTTTTAAAAAAGTCCCCCATTACATCTGACGTCTTTCATGTCCTAAAACTAACTCAAAGCCCGATAAAGCTAACAATTGCTTCAAAATTCAGGAATAATGCTCTCTGGCCTAATCTTTTAACCCATGTTCCCAAGAATTGAGACATCACATTTGGAGTGCCACTTACTGTAGCTCAATGGAAGCATAGCATATCCCATGCCAGGGAAGTAGGAGCCTTTCACTATATTCTGATAGCACTGTTTGCTTCCTATATTCCGAATAACATCTTCAATTCCAGCAGATCCTTGATTCATCCAGGACCATCTACGCATGCAGCCATCTAAGCGGGGGTTCATCTGGAGACAGAACAGAGTTTCATGCGTGAATGAAGGTGTGAATGTACAATACCGAGAAAGATGTGTTTTCTCTTCCACAGTTTTACATTTGACCTGATTAAGATTTTGTGTTAATTTTATCTTAGTCTAAACTAAGTCTGGGTGGGATTCTCTTTGGAGGGTCGGTGTAGACTTGATGGGCTGAATGGCCTGTTTCCACACTGTAGGGATTCTATGATAAACAGATCCCAGCCCAGAAGCCAATCCTTAAAATGTTGTGAACTCAATTGGCCTGACTGTATCAATGCTGATGAGGAAAATGTCTCAAAACATTTAATCTTCTTTCACAAAATAAGTTAGTTCCAATATGTCCAAACAAGCCTCTCTTATTGATGAATCTCAGCTGGACAAAAAAAAACAACTTGCTGGATTGTACTTCAAGATTAATTTGCAAAGCTGCTGGGGTTCGTGGTTAATTAGGACTTGCCTGTCAAAACCATTCTTCCTCCCACTAAGCCAGGAGCCTCAATTTTATTTCACAATATTTGAACACTTTAAAACATTTCACAGTTTTTGCATGTTGTGGGGGTGTGGGTGGCATGGACAAGGTCATTCTTTATTGCTCAGCACTTGTTGCCTGGATGCATTGAGCCAATCACAGAGTGCGGAATTGGGAATCAGCTCCAGGCCACATCATGTATAGATGGCAGCCTTTCTATCCTGGAAGGATACACTTTAGCCGGTTAGGAATTCCACATCAGTCCGACAGTGCTCGCAGTCACTTTCCGGTGCCAGGCCAGACATTTTCAGAATTACTGAATTGAATCGCACAGTGTTTCCATGGTTTGGATTCGGATCTGACAACCTCTAGGAATCTTGTGCAAACCGCAAACCACTGGGCTGTTTTTATTTAATCCAAATTTCACATGAAGGGCTATACTGAGCAGTTAAACCTCAAGCCAAGGACAACTCAATGGAAATCATTCAGGTATACTTCATTCATTAAAAAAAAATCAAATTAAAACACCCAGTACCTGTTTTGTACCACTCAATTTCCCAGATTTACTTCATAAATACGCCAAAAACCATCCAAGTTATAGACAGACATGCATCTACAATACATCTAATCATCCCTTACAGTCATAGAGATGTACAGCTGAAAACAGATCCTTTGGTCCAACTCCTTCATACTGACCAGATATCCTAAATCAATCTAGTCCCATTTGCCAGCTTCCCACAATTTAGACATCTTCAAGATTCCAGAGCCAGTGATAAGCTGAATGTGGTATTGAGGAATACTGACAAGATCACAAACTGTTTTGTTATATTCGCACTGACAGGTCAAAATCTGAAATAAGCATCTCAGGCAAGTGCAATACTCCCTCAGTACTGACCCTCGACCAGTGCAGTGTTCACAGCACTGACCCTCTGACAATGCAGCACTCCCTCAGTACCGACCCTCCAACAGTGCAGTGTTTACAGTACTGACCCTCCAACATGCAACACCTCCTCAGTACTGACTCTTTGACAACGCAGCACACCCTCAGTACTGACACTCCAACAGTGCATCATTCCCTCGGTACTGACCCACCAACAGTGCAGCACTCCCTCAGTACTGACCCTCTGACAGTGCAGCACTGCCTCAGCACTGACCTTCCAACAGTGCAGCACGCCCTCAATACTGACCCTCTGACAGTGTATCACTCCCTCAGTACTGACCCTCTGACAGTACAGCACTCCCTCAGCACTGACCTTCCAACAGTGCAGCACTCCCTCAGTACTGACCCTCTGACAGTGTATCACTCCCTCAGTACTAACCCTCTGACAGTGCAGCACTCCCTCAGCACTGACCCTCTGACAGTGTCGCACTACCTCAGTACTGACCCTCTGGCAGTGCAGCACTCCCTCAGTACTGATCCTCCAACAGTGCACCACGCCCTCGGTACTGACCCTCTGACAGTACAGCACTCCCTCAGCACTGACCTTCCAACAGTGCAGCACGCCCCCGGTACTGACCCTCTGACAGTGTATCACTCCCTCAGTACTAACCCTCTGACAGTGCAGCACTCCCTCAGCACTGACCCTCTGACAGTGTCGCACTACCTCAGTACTGACCCTCTGGCAGTGCAGCACTCCCTCAGTACTGATCCTCCAACAGTGCACCACGCCCTCGGTACTGACCCTCTGACAGTGCAGCACTCCCTCAGTACTGACCCTCTGACAGTGCAGTGCTCCCTCAGTACTGACCCTCGTAAAGAACAGTGCTTCATCAGTATTGGTCTCTGGACAGTGAGTCCTCCCTCAGGATGTTTGGCAGCATTTGCAGTGCTACTCAAATATGGAAACAGTCCATGTGCAAAAACAGCAAGATCTGGACAATATCCAGGCTTGGGCTGATAAGTTGAAAGCAACATTCATGCTACACAAGTATCAGGCAATGACCATCTTAAACAAAAGAGAATCTAACCATCATGTCTTGACATTCAATGGGATTGCTACTGGTGAATTCCCCACTCTCAACATCCAGAGGTTACTATTGACTAGAAACTTAACTGGACCAGCCATATAAATACAGGGGCTACAATGGCAGGTCAGAGGCTAGGAATTCCGCAGCAAGTGACTCACCTTCTGTCTTCCCAATCAATGCCTGTTTACTATCTACAACGTGTAAGTCAAGCATGTGATAACATACTCTATACTTTCCTGGATGACTGCACCTCCAGGGTGCACTGAAGTAAACTTCCTAACACTCCTCGAACAGCACCTTCCGAACCATGAACTCTACCATCTGGAAGCCTAAATGTAGCAGAGACACGGGAACACCTGCACCTAGAAGGTCTCCTCCAAGACACACACCATCCTGACTTTGAAATATATCATTGTTCATTCAGAATTCGACAGCTCCCTCCCTATCAGAACTGTGGGTGTCCCTACATCCTAAGCGCAGCAATTCCTGAAGGCAGCTCACCGCCAGAATGTTATCCAGGGCAATGTGGGATGGGCAAAAGATTCTAGCAACGATGTCCACGCCACATTAGCAAATAAAGTAAAAAGACTGGCCCACCATCACTGCAGTTCTCAATGTCTTAGTCCTGCCATATATTTCTGTCTCAACATCTTAAACGATGCAGACTATACCTGACTGACCAACCGTAGTGAAGGTAAGTTGATGCACTAATTGCTTTTAATACAGGAGTAAATCTCCAGTTCATTTAGCCAATAGACATCAGCTGTGGGGATTGGAGAATTATGACTATAGAATCTTGTCTCCTTATCTCCAATCTGTGCTGGCGCTGCCTCATTTCAGAATTCCAATCCTTCAAGTCTCTAGAAAAACATGAACACAAACAGGAAACGCTTCTATTTATCCCACTATTATCTCCAACAATTTAACCCACTGGTTCCTCACCATTAATTAATTCACAGTTTGTGAAAAACTGGGATTCTCAAAATGCTTTTGGCCAGACTTTTACTTTGGAAGTTTCTGGCTGACCTCTCCTTACACTGACCACATAGCCTCGAAGTTGTTTCACAGATTCATTACTTGGTTAATTGGAATCTGACCACTTCTCTCCCACACTGACTTTGGCCAGTGTTCAGAGAAGTATCTTTAACAAGGCTACGGGAAACAATGTTCAATTTATTCCAAAACTTAGTTAGACCACACTTGGAATGTATCAAATATATTCTCCATATCAGAAAAAAGAATACAGCAGTGGTAAAAGTTCAAAAATGATTTATGAATGTGATAGTGGAGAGATTATCACAACCTTGAATGGTTTAATGTAACGGGACTCTTTAATGTAGGAAAGAGAGGGCGGAAGGAAATCCTCACAAAAGGTTTAAGGTATAGATGGCATAATTAGTAAGTTAAAAACCGAAAGAACTGCGGATGCTGGAAATCAAAAACTAAAACAGAACTTGCTGGAAAATCTCAGCAGGTCTGGCAATATCTGTGGAGAATAGCTGCAGTCAACATTTCAAGTCCAATGACCCTTCTTCCGGACATAATTAGCCGATGTTTGGGTAGAGTATAGGAGCTGGAAATGTGTTGCTGGAAAAGCGCAGCAGGTCAGGCAGCATCCAGGGAACAGGAGAATCGACGTTTCGGGCATAAGCCCTTCTTCAGGAATGAGGAAAGTTTGTCCAGCAGCCTAAGATAAAAGGTAGGGAGGAGGGACTTGGGAGAGGGGCGTCGGAAATGTGATAGGTGGAAAGAGGTCAAAGTGAGGGTGATAGGTCAGACTGGGGTGGGGACGGAGAGGT
>NC_057715.1:14146995-14226974 GCF_004010195.1 Chiloscyllium plagiosum
GGGGCGGAGAGGTCAGGAAGGAGATTGCAGGTTAGGAAGGTGGTGCTGAGTTCGAGGGTTGGGACTGAGACAAGGTGGGGGGAGTGGAAATGAGGAAACTGGAGAAATCTGTGTTCATCCCTTGTGGTTGGAGGGTTCCTAGGCGGAAGATGAGGCGCCCTTCCTCCAGCCGTCGTGTTGCTATGGCCTGGCGATGGAGGAGTCCAAGGACCTGCATGTCCTTGGTGGAGTGGGAGGGGGAGTTGAAGTGTTGAGCCACGGGGTGGTTGGGTTGGTTGGTCCGGGTGTCCCAGAGGTGTTCTCTGAAACGTTTCGCAAGTAGACGAAAAGTCGATTCTCCTGATCCTTGGATGCTGCCTGACCTGCTGCGCTTTTCCAGCAGCACATTTTCAGCTCTGATCTCCAGCATCTGCAGTCCCCACTTTCTCCCCTAAAAAGTAGCATAGCCCAGTTGGGCTGAATGGCCATTTTTCAGTGCCAGACATGTTAAGACATGATGAGGTCAATTTCAATGATTCTGTTACATGGCTTCTCACAACCCAACGGCATCTTGGGACAGTTTGTCACCATGCTAGGTAACATCATCAGTCAGCCTCCGGTGAAGCGCTGGTGTTTTGTCTCGCTTTCAATTTATGTGCCTTGGTCTATTAACTCAGTTCTTTTTCTCAGAGTTTGGTAAATGGGGTCCAAATTGATGTGTTTATTGATGGAGTTCTGGTTTGAATGCCAGGACTCTAGGAATTCCCGTGCGTGTCTCTGTTTAGCCTGTCCCAGTCGAAGTGGTGTCCTTCTTCGTCTGTGTGTAAGGATACAAGTGATAGTGGTTGGTTAACACCAGCGCTTCACTGGAGGCTCACTGATGATGTTACCTACCATGGTGATGTAATGTCTGAAAACAAACCTTCCAGCTCAGCGAGCAAACTTACAACCTGAACCTCAACCTGAGCTACAAGTCTTCTCAAAAATCGCAAACATCTTAGGAATAAAAATTCATCCTGGATGGGGGTCACATTCAAGCACAAAGGTCATCTTTGTTCATAACTCAGCTCATGTTACCATCACATCCCAGAGAAGAGGAACTCTGCACCTTTGTGAACAGGATGTCATTACCTTAAAGCCCTGAGACCTTGTTCTATTTATTCAGAAATTCACAAAGCTTGTCACTTTTAAAGCAAACTGCATAGAATCATAGAGTCATAGGGATATACAGCATGGAAACAGACCCTTCAGTCCAACTCGTCCATGCCGACAAGATATCCTACATTAATCTAGTCCCATTTGCCAACACTTGGCCCATATCCGTCCAAACTCACCCTCTTCATATACCCATCCAGATGCCTTTTAACTGTTGTAATTGTACCAGCCTCTACCACTTCCTCTGGCAGCTCATTCCGTACACGCACCACCCTCTGCGTGAAAAAGGTGCCCCTTTGGACCCTTTTAAATCTTTCTCTTCACTCCCTAAAGCTAAGACCTCTAGTTTTGGACTCCCCCATCCCAGGGAAAAGACCTTGTTTATTTACTCTATCCATACCCCTCATGGTTTTATAAACCTCTGGAAGACATTGACGATGCTAACATGAGTGAGTGGGACTTTGGAGTCAAAGTTTGACAAATGACAAAACATGGCGAAAATTTATCAATAAAACCCAGCTTCCTCATTTCTTTAAATTTCCTTTGTTTCTTTTAACTGAAATGCTGACTGATGAGCTTTGCTTTTCACCACTCGCTCTATTTTAAAGCAGTTTGCAAAACGGGTGTAACATGTTTCAGTAATGGGTGATTACAGTTGGAAGGATACGGTCGGCCTGTCTGGGTAAACCGGCGATAGATATCTTTATCTCTGTCGTTTCATTATCCAAGGAAAAGAGTCGGCTAGGACTGTTGATTTTGATCACAGACTCCTGGGCGATCTTCACTAACACACTGCTCTGAGTTTCTTCCACAGAGATCTGAAGAGAGAACCAATGTGTGTCATTTAGCTCTGGACATGATCAGGCACACAGACACAGAGGAGACAATAATAATGAGTCACTGTAAAGTGAGCCCTGTTCGTGCAGGAAATTAGAACCTTCACTTAAAACCAGGCGAATCTCCAAACACAGAAGAACAAACTATACTCAACCATAATGTGAGACAAAAATATAGAGCAGCTACATTTCTATAGTGCCTTCAGAACATCCCGAAGCATATTACAGTCAATGAAGTTAAAAATCACACAACACCAGGTTATAGTCCAACAGGTTTAATTGCGAGCAAAACTAGCTTTCGGAGCGACGCTCCTTCATCAGGTGATTGTGTGCAATCACCTGATGAAGGAGCGTCGCTCCGAAAGCTAGTGTGCTTCCAATTAAACCTGTTGGACTATAACCTGGTGTTGTGTGATTTTTAACTTTGTACACCCCAGTCCAACACCGGCATCTCCGAATCATGACTACAGTCAATGAAGCACTTCCTGAAATTAAACAGGAAACTGGTAACAGCTAGAAAAATTTATTTTTGCTTGGGTGAGGAATTGCCAGGACACCAGGGAGAAATCACTGCTCCTTTTTGAACTAATGTCACAGGCATTTACATCCACCTGAGAGGGCAAATGGAATGTGAAGGTGGTGATGGAGGCAAACTCAATAATGAACTCTCAAAAGGACAGTAGATCAATGCTGCCAACCTTGTTTTAAATGGCAACTAATAAACCAGTGCTCTGAATAAACCAGCAAAAGTTATATCCTTGAAATGCCTGTTTACTGTATTATCACGATTTTCAAGCAATCAGTTGAGGTTGCGAGTGAGAAGGCTCTCTGCTAATAAGTTTTATTTCAGGCAAAGTTGTATTATTATTTAAGTGACTTGTGCTGTAAATAAAGTTGAACAATGATGCGTATAACCCCCTGCACTAAGCTTATCTTACTTCGTGTGTGTTTTAACACTGATTATGTGAACTTCTTGATCAACCGGAATATTTGATCAATCAGCACATTCCTGGCCCTACAGGTGCCGGTTAATACAAGGTTTACTGTACTTGGAAAGGAGAAATTCTGCATTGCTATGAATAAAGTAAGACTACGTTTTAACACTTTCAGAGAGTTAGCACAATTTCAATGGAAAAAATGGGCTGCTTTTGGGCTTTAGATTTGGAGATAACTTACTGTGTGCCAGATTCCATCATTGATTACTGGTCCACCACTGATTGTCACCTTGGCTATGTTCTCATTCTTGAACTGAACTTCCAGCTTTCCATCCCGAACAGCGAACAGGAACCAGGCACTGTTCCCATTCGTTTCAGCGTAGAATATAACACCTTCTGAGTCATAGGTCCTCAGGTCAAATTTTGCTGTAAACCTGTACAACATGAAATGAATTTCAACAATAAGCAGTGAACTAAACTTCAGGAAAAAGAGCAGAGAATATCAATTCTAGACTTGATTAGTCAAACGCACTCAGGCTTCAATGTTCTATACTAAAGTTAAGCCATCTAAAATTGGCTGCCCTTGTCCTATTATGGCTGTATTCAGTAACTTTTATTAGCTCTGAGTCAAGCAACAGCTTGATTTTAAAATACTCACCCTCAATTTCTGCATGGGCTCATCCTTGCATACCTCGATAGCTCCTCCAGCCCTATCACCCTCTCCGATATATCTGCATTACTCTAATGCTCATCTTTTGAACATTCCCAGTTGTTATTGCTCTGCCTGTGGCTGTGTCTTCAGTCATAGAGTCATAGAGATGTACAGCATGGAACCAGACCCTTCAATCCAACTCGTCCATGCTGACCAGATATCTTAACCAAATCTAGTCCCATTTGCCAGCACATGGCCCATATCCCTCCAAACCCTTCCTATTCATATACCCATCCAAATGCCTTTTAAATGTTGCAATTGTACCAGCCTCCACCACTTCCTCTGGCAACTCATTCCATACTGGTACCACCCTCTGTGTGAAAAAGTTGCCCCCTTAGATCCCTTTTATGTCTTTCCCCTCTTACCTTAAAACTTTGCCCTCTACTTTTGGACTCCCCTACCCTGGGGAAAAGACCGTGTCTATTTACCCTATTCATGCCCTTATGATTTTATAAACTTCTGTAACGTGTCCCCTGAGCCTCCAATGCTCCAGGGAAAACGGCCCCAGCCTATTCAGCCTCTCCCTAAAGCTCAAACCCTCCAACCCTGGCAACATCCTTGCAAATCTTTTCTGAACCCTTTCAAGTTCCACAACACTGGCCTTAAATGCTCAGGAACTGCCTCCCTAAATGATACCACGTCAACCTCATTTTCCTCCTTCAAGACTCTCCTTAAAATTTCTGACCAATCATTTGCCGATCTGTCCTGATATCATACTTTGTTTGAGAGTACTGCTGTGAAGTAACAGAATGTTTCATCACATTAAAGGTGCTCTATTAATATAAGTTGCTTCTTCATTCTATTTAATATCACCTCCTGAACCACCAGTAACAAAAAAACAGATGAACTGCTTACTTAACATCACATTGCTGATCATGGAATCTTGCTGTGCACAAAATGGCTGCTACATTTTCTACATTACAACATTTAGAAATGCTTAATTTAGCATACAGCATTTATAGGAAATTGAAAACACTCATAACAATTTAAATTGTGCTGTCAACTTGTTCAATAAATCAGACAGTTAGAGTGGATGAAGATTCCAATAAAGTGAGCTTCATAAGAATTAAAGAAGGTAAGTGAGAACTCAACTGTACAGTGCCAAAACCTCACCTGCTGTTAGCGGAAATCTTGAATCGAACATAGACAACAGGAATGCCAGCAAAGAGCTCCCCCATGTTTAGAATGTCTGCCTTCCTGCTGGTCTGCAAGGCGACGCATATGGGGATTTCCTGACAGAATACAAAGTTCACATTAATAACACACCAGCTCCCACACTTGCAAACATTTAGAAATTCCCACCCCTTCCACCATTCCCACTTATCCCAAACAGTCTCCTACCATCAGAAAAATATCACTAACTATCAGGCAGCCACTACCAGCATCAGTTACAAGGTGCCACACAAGCAGCCCATCTGCACTGAAGGAATTTGCCTGATCCCTGACCTGCAGCATTGACTGATTGGCACAGATTCCACCGGAGTTGGGCATCTCATAACATGCCTTGCTCGTTAGATTTGTTCTTGCAATCGGTCATCTTGCAAATGTTCTCCCCTCACTGGGAGTATGAGCTGTTAGCAGTGAGATGAGGGCGACACAGCATCTAGGATCTCAGTGAAGGATGGGATCAACAACTTACCTCCTTAACTAATTGGGATCCAAGAATTGAGAATGATACAGAGAAATAATGGAGATGGAAGTCAATTGAATTTGAGTCAAATCAGGGACTGAAGAAGGAACAAAGAGAAGGGGAAATACTAGCTTTAGAAAAATTTTGACAGGGTTCAGAAAAGATTTACAATGATGTTGTCAAGGTTGGAGGGTTTGAGGTACAGGGAGAGGCTGAAAGGCTATGGGTGTTTTCCCTGGAGCATCGGAGGCTGAGGGGTGACCTTAGAGAGGTTTATAAAATCATGAAGAGCATAGATAGGATAAATAGACAAGATGTTTTCATCAGGATAGGGGAGTCCAAAACTGGAGGGCATAGGTTTAAGGTGATAGGGGAAAGATCAAAAAGGGTCATAAGGGGGAAGTTTTTCACACAGAGGGTGATGCGTGTACGGAATAAACTATCAAAGTGTTGGAGAGGGATACAATTACAACATTTAAAAGCCTTCCGGATGAGTACATGAACGGGAAGGGTCTCGAGGGATATGGGCCAAATGCTGGCAAACGGAACTAGATTAATTTAAGATATCTGGTCAGCTTAGACAAGTTGGACTGAAGGGTCTGTTTCTGTGCTGTACATCTCCATGACTCTAAGTGAGAAAAAAGTCAGTAAAGTAAGAAAAAAACCATTTCACATTTTTAAAATCGCTGACAAGATTTTTGTTTAAATCAACTTATTTGAACATGTCATGACCCAGCTCCATGGTCATCACATCCTGAGACGAGGCTTCTGGCCTAAAGGTAGCAATAATACTGTTGTGTTTCATCTCACAGTCAGTACATATACCTTTATGGGGCACGCTCAGGATAGCATGTGATCTGAAGATAAAAAGATCTCACACTACATCTTACCTCAGGTGACATGAAGCACGATACCCTTTTGGAAACATGCTCTTTTGTTCTTACACAATAGCTTAGTGTTCGCCCACACATCTGTGTGCCTGTGGAATGGATGCTGCCTGGACTGGAGGGCATGTCTTAAGAAGAAAGGTTGAGGGAGCTAGGGCTTTTCTTATTGGAGTGAAGAAGGATGAGAGATGATTTGATTGAGATGTACAAGGTGATGAGAGGCAAAGATACAGTGGATAGCCAGAGCCTTTTTCCCAAGGTGGAAATGGCTATCATGAGGGGCATAATTTTAAGGTGATTGAAGGAGATATCAGAGGTAGGTTTTTTACACAGAGAATGGTGAGTGGGTGGAATGCACTGCCCAGCAGTGGTGGTAGAGTCAGATACATTAGGGACATTTAAGCGACTCTTGGATAGAAACATGGATGATAGTAAAATGAAGGGTACGTAGGTTAGTCTGATCTTAGAGTAGGATAAAAGGTCAGCACAACATCGAGGGCCGAAGGGCCTGTACTGTGTTGTACCGTTCTATGTTCTATAACAATTTTCTGAAGGTGGCCAGGCAAGTTGAAATAGTTGCTAAGAAGGCTTATAAGGCTTAGATTTATAAATAGAAGTGTAGAGTATAAAAGCATGGAAGTGATGCTACATTCTACAAATTATTGGTCAGACCACATTTGCAGTATTGTGTTCAGTTTGGAGCTCCTCATTTAAAGCAAGATGTTAAAACCCTGGACCGAATGTGAAGGAGATTTACTGGAATGATACAAGGAGTGAGGAATTTTAGATACAAGGAAAGAATGGAGAAATTGGGCTTATTCTCCTTGAAGCAGAGAAAATTAAGAGGTCACTTTATTGAGATGTTCAAAATTATAAACAATTTTGACAGGGTAAAGATGAACATTCTGTTTCCACGAATTGATATATGAGTAAGTAGGGCTCACAATTTCAAGACTGTCAGCAAGAGAGCTAGGAGTGAGATGAGGAGAAACTTCTTCACTCGGAGTTGTTAGGATTTGGAATGTGCTGCCTGTGAAAGTGATGGACGAGGTGGATTCTATCTGAGGTTTCAAAGAGAGTTGAATATATATCGGCTAAGGAAACGGAGAATGGAATTAGCTGTGCAGCTCTTTCAGAAGCTGGTACAGATATGATGGGTGAAATGGCCCCCTCCTGTACTGTACAATGCTTTAATATGATAAATTCAATGGTGGTGGAATTTGAACTCAATAACACATCTGGAATTAAGAGTCTAATAATGACCATGACTTAATTGTCAATGGTCAACAAAAACCCTTCTGGTTTACTAATGTCCTTTAGGGAAGGAAACTGCCATCCATACCTGGTCTGACCTACATGTCACTCCAGACCCACAGCAATGTGGTTGACTCTTAACAGCCCTCTGGACAATTAGGGATGGGCAATAAATACTGGCCTAACCAGCGACACCCTCATCCCATGAAGGAATAAAAAACTACAGCTGGAGCTACATCCTGATTCAAGGGAGATGACAACTCCTGTCATTCACTGTGGGCTTTACCCATTCAGAAAATAGCTATTTGGCATCAATGTAACACCAGAGATTTATCAACAGGAAATCCATAAAATGGTCCAAGGAATCCCAGGTGACATCATTAACTCCGAAGCCAATCAAGAGGAGCATAATGAGAGGCCGAGATCACTGCTGGCCAGATCACAATCAACAGGAATAAAAGCAAAATACTGCAGGTGCAGGAGATCTGACATAACATTAAGTGCTGGAGAAACTCAACAGGTCTGGCAGCATCCTATGGAAAAGGTGGATTGGAGGTCAAACATTAACTTTGTTTCTCTCTGCACAGATGCTGCCAGAGCTGCTGCCTTCCTGTTTTTGTGCAGATAAGTGCTTTCTAGGCATGACAGAGCTCACAGTGGTGGGGGGGGGAGGGGGAGCTTAAACTCATGAGCAAATCAATTCTGCCCAAACCGAGATTAGCATGAATAACAAGACACCAGCAAAGTACTGGTGGTTCAAACACACCGTCTTTACTAGAGAAGGAAACTGAATTATTCATATGGTTTGGAACAGTTACGCACAGATTAAAGATGACACAGAGAGACTGAAAAAGGTTCAGACAAAGATCTGGAACTGGATGATATCAGACAGAGAATCCAAGTTGGGAATGTGGGGGGAATTGCCCACTCAGGGTGGACATTGCGATCTGAGATGAACAGTGCACACAATCGGGAAGACATTTTTGGCGGCAAAAGACTTGTAGTGTCCCAAAGCTTGGACCTAGGTGGATGAGCACTTGTTTGTACTTAGCAAAACTTAGGAATCAAAGTATTTCACCAGGGACAGAGAAAGATGTCAGGAGTTTGTCAAAGCATGACGAGATGTCAACATGTCAGTTGAATGAACCTCGCAGAATCAGACAGCAGCACAACTGTTAATGGTAGGTTACAGCCCACTTCCATCGGAGTTCAAACTCATGGGGGATTGACGAATACATCTATCACTGCGAGTATGCTGTGCTGAAGTCAACAACATTAATGGGAAAATCATTTGCACTGATGGAAATATCTTCAAGGTGCAGTGTACCAGTCACTTCGTTTGACCATGGGCCGTAATTTGCTTTACAGATTCTTGCAGGTAACACGAGGTAACCTAAATGACCCAAGCAGCCAGTGGCACGGTGGTTACCACTGTTGCCTCACAGCGCCAGGGACCTGGGTTCAATTCTGCCCTTGGGCAACCATCTGTGTGCACCTTGCATATTCCCCCTGTGTCTATGTCGCAGTCCCAATAAGTGCAGGTTGGGTGGCTTGGCTTGGGAAATGCATGGTTATAGAGGACGGGTATGAGTCTGGATGGGCTGCTCTTTGGGGATTTGATGGGCTGAACGGCCTGCTTCCACACTGTATGAAATGGAGAACGAAGAAATGGATATAGGTAAAGATTACACAGTCTGAGATTTAAAAAAATTGAAAGGAAGAATAGTTGTCTTGTGGCTATGTATCGAGCAAAAGTGTGTATTATAATGGGAAAAGCTTATTAACTCAAAGTATGCACCATGATACCTGAGTTGAGGAACATCAGTGATGATTAGGATATTGGAGGTCTTCAGGCAGGAAATAGGCATGCTAAAAAGGTTTATACAGTCACAGAAGAGGAGCGAGACTGTCTGAGTGATGCAAGGTGATGAAGTATTATTGTTCGAACAGCAGAACACTGTACATGTAAAATTGCTCCCACTATTTTAATCTAAGCTGTAGATTGTTATTGTCCAGCAAGAAAACCGTGTAACTGTGTCAGAAGGAGTACTGCACAACAGGGAAGCTTCAACAAGTATACTGGAGACAGCAACATAACAGCAGACGAACCAGATGTGGGAAACTAACATCCAGCAATCCAGAATTGCAACTCTGTGATATTGATGGACGGCAGCTTGTTATTCAGAGGAAATATCATCCGTTCCAGAGGACACAAAGCTTCCTAATCCTGATGAGGTGATCACAGTCTGTGAGACAACAGCAGATCACAGCATGAGAGAGACTACAACAGGATCTCAGAATTTGCATTGGGATTATGGTTAAAACAAGATGGGTTTTTTTCTGAACACCGCTCTTAAAAGCAGTTCTGCTGAAAGAAAGAAAGAAAATGCAATACGATACAAAGACTGAAACTATATTGGGTTGTGTTGCATTAGCTGTATGTGACAGTCGTTAACTGAAGTGACTTATTGATTCAATGAGTTCGGAAAGTAATGATCTTTTAAGTTTGCTTGCAAACTATATGACATTATGTTTGAAAGACTTCATTTGTGTCATACTAGAAATTCACAACCTAGGCCTGGTAAGAGAGAAATTTCAGAGCAATGGCTCAGCTATTAGATCCTGCATGTTACTTGAATAAGAAATGGAAATAACACTGGGTACGACATTGAAAAATCAGATAGCACATGTGAGAGCAATAGGAAATAGACTCTATTACAATTTTGCTAATCTTTGTGAAAAAGTTAAAGCTGTGACTTTGAGTGGCTCAGTGGTTAGCACTGCTGCCTCACAGCACCAGGGACCCAGGTTCAATTCTAGCCTCGGGTGACTGTCTGTGTGGAGTTTGCACATTCTCCCCGTGTCTGCGTGGGTTTCCTCCGGGTGCTCCGGTTTCCTCCCACAGTCCAAAAATGTTAGGTGAATTGGCCGTGCTAAATTACCCATAGAGTTAGGTGCATTAGTCAGAGGGAAATGAGTCTGGGTGGTTTACTCTTCAGAGGGTTGGTGTGGAGTTGTTGGGCCAAAGAGCCAGTTTCCACACTGTAGGGAATCTAATCTAAAAGTGTTATTTCTATCGTGTAAAGGATAAATGTTGATATTGCAGGTAAAGGGATGTCCATCTTAATTAAAATGACAGCTCTTTTGGGACACTAAAAGCAACATTGGCCAACTGAATGGCATGTTGGTATAACTGGCTAACTTGATGGTATGCTGAGATAGTAAGCCAGGAATCTTACAGAGCTCATTGTCAAACTGAATCAGGCCAGACAGATATGCAAGTCCTTTACCTTGATTGACTATATTAAGTAACTGTTGATGAGACAATGCTGTGAGGTTTCAGTTGGAACAATAGATCAGAGTTTTGACAGAACTGTGTTTGAGACAGCTCAGCTCCCGGGGTCAGCTCAATCTACAGTGAAGTTATAATACCCAACACTGCCTTTTGTAACACTCTTACCTGAAACAGAAACTCAGTGACATGGAGCAACTGACTTATGTTAATTTCATTGCTGTATCAAACTGGCGTAACTACACAGGAGGAATCTGTGTGTTAGTTACCATGCCGACATAGTAAACTATAGTAAGCCACTGTACTTGGGGATGACATGGACAACTGTACTTCAAGGGACAACTCAAATGAGAGAGGCTGACACTCCGGAGACAGTGTCAGCACAAGAAGCAGGACCCTTGGGGAGGAGGAGAACAGCCTCACCCTCAGGCACGCCATCTGTAATCGGTTCTTTACCATCTGCACTTACAAAGTGGATTTTAAACCAGTCTGAGAACATAGACTTTTAAGAACTGTAAGGCTACTTGGGAAATTAGAGGGACAGGTGGGTGTCATAGAATTGTGTTTGTTTCAACAATATTAAACCACATCTCATGGTAAGGCACGTCTCATTATTATTGTACTGAATCCCAACAAGTCTGCAAATATACCAGACCCACATGAAAACGACATTTACATTATGTAAATAAGATAATCTACCTTGTCAATGAAGTCAAATTTCATGACTTCCATGACTACTTTGCTGGACAGATTTTGATGATTTAACCAAGGAATACGAGATTAAGACAGGATTGGACAGAGGAAAACAGACAAACAGAAAACAGACGGTACCATGTTCAATAAAATACACGATTTACTAAGAACTAGGTCTCGCCAATCTGCGCCAACCCCATACCTGAATATAACCAAACTTCCAGCCTGAGGTCTGGCAGTTGGCAGCACTGTATTCAGGAAGGGAAATGCCACAGCAGTGCGGGCACTGGAAGCTGGTTCTCAGAGGCCAGTTTTACTCTGCACATGTACATTTGATGCTGTAACATGAAAAGGTCTCTCTGCTGTCCTAGCTGATTATTATCCCTCAACCAACATCTGGACAGGGGGATAATCTGATCGTGATCACACTGTTGTTTCTGGGAGCTTGCTGTGCCTAGGTTAGCTCTCTGGCATTTCCTACATCACAAGAGAGACGCCAGTAATGTCATTGTCTGTAAAGCACTAGGAGAAAGCCTGAGGTTGTGAAAGATGCACATTATTTCTTCCTTCACCTGACAACTCTGACCATCAGGGGATAACCTCTCTCCTTTTCGCCCATCACAGAAACAGGAGTAGCTGCCGGGGAAGTTCACACAGCCATATGCACACAAGTTCGCTGCACATTCATCGATATCTGTTTGGAGAAGATCAAACTTCAGAAACACATTTTCCTCCTTCATTTAAAAAGAATGTTTCTTACTGAAGGAAATGTAAATTCACAGAACCGCTGAAGAGATAATAACACAGAGCTCATCGATAGGATGCTGCATACAACTTTTCATCATGTTTTCCAACATAAATATTCAGTGTGCAACTGGATGTTCGGATTCCAACATGAGAGAATGCTCACAGTGGGATGGCTGTGTGTAGGGTGGACAGGAAGTGGGTCAGGAGTTTGAATCCCACTGCAACAAGTTGTGTAAAATCTGGAGTTTTGCAGCTGTCACCACAATAAATAGTCATTTAAAAAGTGCAGCCATAACTGGGCAACATGGTGGCTCAGTGGTTAGCACTGCTGCCTCACAGCTCCAGGGACCTTAAGTGACTGTGTGCACTTTGCACATTCTCCCCATGTCTGTGTGGGTTTCCTCACACAGTCCAAAAATGTACAGCTTAGGTAGATTGGTTATGCTAAGGTACCCATAGTGTCCAGATTAGGTGGGTTAGACATGGGAAATGCAGGGTTACAGGGATGGGACTGGGTGGGATGCCCTTGCAGGGTCAGTGTGGACTTGATGGGCTGAATGACCTGCTACCAATCAGTAGGGATTTTAACAACTGTTTCACTATACTGTTCAGGGAAGGAAATCTGCCCTAATTAGCCAGTCCAGGCTCATATCTGACTCCACACCCACAACATACTTTTAAAAAATTCATTCATGGTACGTGGGAATGGCCGGCATTTATTGACCAATCAAATGACAAAAGATCCATCATCATCTTTAGGCAACTCCATACTACTCATCACCTGCTGCAAGCTAGACAGGTACCAAATCAAGGGGTCTTCCAGTGCAAGAGGCCATTCTGCCCACTCTACCTGTCTTGGCTCTTTGAAATAGATATCTAAGTAGTTCCACTGTGACCACTTATTCCCCACAGGCCTACAAATTTCTCCTCTCAGTTCAATTCCCCGTTATTAAATTGGCTTTCCCTGCCCTCTCAAGCAGCGTATTTCAGATCACATCAACGTACTGTATTAAAAAAAGTTCTCCTCATAGTTTCTTTTGCTACTCACCTTAAATTTCTATTGGCTGGTTACTGGTGCTTCTAGTATTGGAACTGTTCCTCCTCCCTGATTCTGGCAGAAACCTGCAAGAGTTTGAGCACCACCACCAAATCTCTCCTCTTCTTTCTGATCTTAGGACAACAACACCAGCTCCTCCATGTTAACTGAAGCCCCTCCTTCCTGGTGTCTGGGGTTGTCAATGAAGGCTGGCATTGCCTGGTAATAAACTCACTTCCCAGTAACAAACAATGGGGAACTGAATCATACAAGTGTGTTTCTTGGTGAGATGAAGAATAGGAGGTGATGGGTGAAGAACACGAAACTGGATGTGGGTGGGTGCAACTCCTTCTAACAAAAGGTTTTGCCAGGCCAGCCTATAGGCTCCCTCTGCTTTTAACGCCAGTTTTCGGTCAGATGCCAACTGAGGCCCTGGTACTGCACAAAATGTTTCTGTCACCAACATCACTTCCAATTAACTTCCTGTTCCAAAGAAATGCAACATTTTTGCGCAGAAGTAACTGGGGCAAGGACAGTTACTGTGTCACTACTCAGCATCAGTGTCAGCCTCACAATTACACTTAGCTGTCATTCTCATTTCAACCTGCCACAGAAAGCAGTCGAGGCCACAAATGTTGAATGTTTTTAAGGAGGAGAGAAATATTGTTCTCGGAGCTAAAGGATACGGGGAGGAAACAGAAACAGGGGACTGAGTTGGATGATCCACTGCGATAATATTGAATGGCACAGCAGGATTGAAGGGCTGAATGGCCTATTCCATTCTTTCCAGAATTTTTGTGCAAGTTGCTGTCGGCCTTTGAGAGATCTCTGTTCAGCCCTTACCGTGGCAGTCTTTCGTGATGGGATTGAAGGTGTATCCTGCGGCACATTTACATTCGAAGGTACCCGGCAGATTGTTGCATGCTGCTTTCCCACAGATTTCTGGGTGCATAAGGCATTCGTCCTTATCTGAAATGTTAAAGAGCGTACAGCATGAGTCAGAATTCAAAGAAATAACTTATATTGTGATGACACCTTGCCCCCCACATCTGGGCATCCCAAAAAAACTGCATACCAATGAAGAACTTTGGACATGTTCTGACTGTTGGAGTGTAGGAAATTCGGCAGCTAATTTGTGCACAGCAAGATCTCATAAAGTGTCAATTGGAAGCTAGGCTCCCCTAGGTAGCACCATCCCAGAAGACTAATCTTCATCTCTAGAGACTTCGATTTGCACATGCTCAAGCCGAGGAAGATGTAGGTCACCTTCCTCTTTTATGATCTTACAGCAATGGCTGATTGCCCCTGATCAGGTTAACCCATCTCCTGACCCACAACAACAACAACAGACATTGCTGGAGAAACTCAGCAGGTCTGGCCGCATCGGTGGAGAAAGAGAAACAGAGTTAACATCTCGGGAGAATGAGACAGGAAAGTAGACAAAGGGATTGCTGACGTTAGACTGAGTGGGAAGTGAATAGGTGAGAGGTGTTAACAGAAACTGTGAATAGCTGAAAGTGGAGGGGGGAGGGGTGGTAGTGCAAGTCAATGCTGAAAAGACAAAGGAGATGAGGATGGACTGAGAAAAGATTTTACCAAAGAAATTCATGTTAGACTTAACAAGGGTCATGTGTTGTGAGCTCACATAAATGGTTATGGAGTAGAAACAAAAACTCGATTACAATGACAATTTGTCGTCTGAAAACATTTATGTGGCCACAAACGATGGCTGTGAACAGAGGGCTATCAAGATGAGTGATGAGGCTCAGAAAAGCAGCATTTGCAATGCAAGGGTTCAGCCAGGTATTAAGTGTGTCCCAGGACAGTCAGGCAGGTTTTTGAGAAAGCCAGGGTTAAAAAGAATTGCTTGGGGCAGTAATATTGGTAAATCTTGCATATTCTGGGTGTGCAACAGGAACAGTAGAGCAGCATTTGGGAAAAAGGAGATTATGAATGGTATCCCACTTGGAAAATGTGCATAAGGAACGTGTGTGATGACTTGGATGGACAAAATCAAAATGTGGACCTGTCTTGCTTTGGGACAGGAGGTGAGGGCAGCAGAGGGAAATACCTTAAAGTGTGGCTAGCCCTCATCTCAGGGACAGAGACACACACTATGTCTGTGTCAGCTCTTTAAAAGAGTAATGCAATTAATTCCACTTCCCCAGCACTTTCCCAATAGCCTGACAATTCTTTCCCCTTTGAATATATAATGTATCAAATTCCCTTTTGGAATACTGAAGTAATATTGAACAGAACAGACAGCACAGAATCTCAGTTACAATGACGACTTGTCCTTTGAAAGCACTTGTCTGGCCATCGACAATATCCGGCTGTGAATGTAGAACATTCTAGATCATATGACAACTTTTGTATTTTAAAAACAAACCTTCCTCATTACCTCCTGTGGTTCATTTTCTGATAATCTTCAATCTGAGTCCCTCTGGTTAATGACTGTTCTGCCACTGAAAACAATTTCACCTTACTTACTCCATCAAAACTTCCATAAATTCAAAACTTTTTATTACATCTCCCCTAAATGTTCTCCTCTCTGAGAAAAGAAATCCTAACTTTTCCAATCTCTCCACATAAGCAAAGTCCCTCGTTCTCAGTATTTCACAATAAAGGAGGAGAAAGTGATGAAGGGCTTATTCCCGAAACGTCGATTCTCCTGCTCCTTGGACGCTGCCTGACCTGCTGCGCTTTTCCAGCAACACATTTTTCATTTCACAATAAAAACAACTTGTGAAGAGCTTATGCTCAAACCATCGATTCTCCTGCTCCTCGGATGCCGCCTGGCCAGCTGTGCTTTGCCAGCCCCTTGCATTTACACAGCATTGTTGATATAAAGCAAAACACTCCAAGATGCTTCACAGGAGCATTTATCAATCAAACTGCTACAAGTTGACAGGAAATAGTTCAGGCAGGATTGTGTCTTTGTTGAATTGTTTTCGAGATGGATATCAGCAATGAGTACCTCATGGGCATTATATTACAACAGTACGCTAGAAGGTATATTAGTACAGGATTTCAGTTTATCCCAAACACCCCCCAATCATGCAAAAGGAATTGCATCCATCATTTACATCATGAGTCACCTATTGCACATACAGTTGTTAAATCATGCCAGTCTCTAAATGCTTATTATGCTCTTGACCACCAGGAGTATCCTTGATACGTTTGGATATCCTTTCATCATTACTCCTTGCAACACTTGGAGTGTTGCATATTGTTGGGTAGTTTGTTTGATGTGATCAAACCTCCTGCCTGTTCTAGTTAATGTCACTGCTCTGAACATGTCAAGTTGCTGCTTCTCATTGGATTTGGAAGATTTCACCCTCTGTCAAAGCATCTTTGACCCTCTTCATAAGGATTGCTACTCTCAACAGCATGTCATTGTTCTCTCTTACTATATCTCATGTCCAGCTATTACCTTTAGTAATGAAATAAATTCTTCAAAACCGTGAAGCAGACCAAATCTTGATGAAAATGCTTCAAAGGGGCTCAGCTGACACTTTGACCCTTCCAAGTAGATATCAGTGAACAGTTTCTCAAACAAATGGATAATCAGGCATTCTTTCTTGACCCAAGCTTAGGATCATTTTCTGTGCTTAATGTTTGAATGAATATGCAACCAATTATTCTCCTCACACAAGGATGCATCTCACTGGCCTCACACTGCTGGGCTACATCATCATTTGATTTCAGCACGACGGTTGCTATCATTGATTACTTGACGGCTTCTTGTTCTGTGCCTCAGAACCACTGCACGTCTTTGACAGTGAGTTGATGGAATGGTTCACACTGTGGTGACAAATTGGGGAAGAGTTTTGCTAAACAGTTGACAACTCCAACAAATGTGCCTTGATATCTGATGGATGCTGCTACAACTCCGGCCTTTCCAAGATTTTTACTGCCAGTACACACCCTAGGTTGGCTTCAGGAATCTTGAATTGCAAGTTTTTCATGCTCAGCTTTTAGGTAATCTGTGAGTTTTAACATTCGCACGAGATTTTGATCGTAGTCAGTAATAACTTCTTACATTGTGTCTCTGTATCAGTAAACTAGCAGATCATCCACTTCCAGCTTCCATTTTGGGAAGATAATAACTCTGTCATGGTGTTGGCATTAATACTCACCTGAGCTATGGAAATGCCAAGCATCATGTGCAACCACTTGCTATCCAGAAAGTAGTTACAAAGCAGTTCTCTAACCCTTTGCATCAATAGGCATGAAGACTTTTGCCTTTGCAAGCTCGAGCAGAATTCTAGCTTTCTCAGTCCTTTGAGTCAACACATCGTCTCATTATGTTTCACTTCAGCCACGCAGTTAGTCTATTCTGGAGGAGGAACTTCTTGCTTGACTAAGCCCTTCTTTTCCAGCTCTTTCTTGTCTTTCAGCCTTGGCCATGAGAATCACTTAGAACCTTTCTTGGATGATGTTTAAATGGTTTTCTCATCCAGTTCAAGATGATATTCACCAGGAAGACATTCGAAACAAACCACTGTATTCCTCTAATACCTGTCCCATGGTCAGTGGTTTAGTGTGTTGTGACACGTTGCAAACTCAAGTAGGATTTCAGAGGCACCTTAAACGTAGGAGTGTTCTGAGAGGTGGACAGGGTTAGGGAGGGAATTCCAGAGTTTACGAAATGAACTAAACATCAAAGCATGACAGGATTTGTGTAAGGAATGGAAACTGAAGTGCAATATACACCCCCACACATGGACACATATACAAGCACATCCACTTACATACACAAACATTCTTCATGCACACACTGACACAAATGAATATATTCACACACAAATTCCTCCTCACATGGATACATACACAATAAAAGCAGACAAGCACACATACATCAGCATTTAAACACATATTCACAAACACACAGGCACATTTACGTATGTACACAAACACATAGAATTAGAGACTCATACAGCACAGAAACAGACCCTTCGGTCCAACCAGTTCATGCGGAACATAATCCCAAATTAAATTAGTCCCACCTGCCTGCTCCTGGCCCATATCCCTCCAAATGTTTCTGATTCATGTATCCATCCAATTGCCTTTTAAATGATGTAACTGTACCCACATCCCACATCCTCAGGATATTCATTCCACATGCGAACCACCCTCTGTGTAAAAACATTGCCCCTCATGTCTGTTTTAAATCTCTCTCCTCTCACCTTAAAATGTGCCCTATAGTCTTGAAATCCCCAATCCTAGGTAAAACACAACTACCATTAACCCTACCTATACCCCTCATTATTTTACTTCTATAAGGTCACCTCTCAACCTCCTATACTCCAGTGAAAAAAGTCCCAGCCTTTCTTTATAACTCAAACCTTCCATACCCGGCAACATTCTTGTAAAACCCTTGTGAACCCTCTTCAGCTTAATAATATCCTTCATTTAACTGGGCGACCAGAACTGGACACAGTATTGCAGAAGATATGAACATGTGAACACTCTCTCACCAGGAGCATATAGGGATACACACATACAGCATACATAGACATACAAACACACACACTCTCAGGCAGTCACACAAACAATCACACACAAGCAATCACACAGGCATTCACAGCAGGTTTAACTAACATGGAAACGTTGAAGTATTTATGGCACTGAAGAAGAACATTGAACCTATTACTTCTTTTATGGTCAACAACGCCAACCCAACCAAATCCCCCAACCCAGCTCTGGCCATAGCTGTTAGTTTGCAGCATCTCACATCTTTATTCAAACGTTTTTCGACATGCTGAGGGCTTCTGCCTCTGTGTTTCTCACCAATGCAGTTCCGTTTATTTGAAGCAATATAGAATCCTTCATCACAGTAACAGCGATAGCTCCCAGGCACATTGTGACAGGAATGGTTGCAAGCTTTCTCCTCCAATATCCCACTTTGGCATTCATCGATATCTGTGCAACACAAATTAAGGTGTAAGTTTGCATCTTTGATGATGATCAAACTTTGAACAAATAAGGCTAAAACGTGACAAGATATTATAAAACATTTTTTAAAAATTGGCAAAAGGTTTGTTACCAAGCTCCGAGCAAAATAAAATTAACATTTAAACCATTTTTTCTCATCACTGCAGATATTAATTGTTTTCTGCAGCTCACAATTTAAATTTTAAGTCAATTAACTGAAGGAACAGGGGCCACAGAGGAACCTATGTTCTCATCCTATAATGCAAATTCTGGTGGCTGATTGGTAAAAATAAAAATCATGCATTTCTGTAACCCCTCTTATACACTCGGAAATGTCCCAAGCTCTTCACAGACAATAATGTACATTTTGAGGTACAGTATCATACTATTGCAATGTATAGTATTAGACTACTGCAATGTGTAGTATTATAATACTGCAATGTATAGTATTATACTACTGCAATGTATAGTATTATAATACTGCAATGTGTAGTATTATAATATTGCAATGTAAAGTATTATACTACTGCAAAGTACAGTATTATACTACTACAACATATAGTATTATGCTACTGCAATGTATAGTATAATACTACTGCAATGTATAGATTATACTACTACAATGTATAGTATTATACCACTGTAATGTTGCATTATACCACTGCAATATATCGCATTATACTACTGAAATGTAGTATTATATACTGCAATGCATCATATCGAAATACTACAATGTTTAGTATTATATTACCGCAATGTATAGTATCATACTATCATAATTTATAGTATTATACTACTGCAATGTATAGTATAATACTACAACAATTTACAGTATTATACTATTGCAATGTATAGTATGATACGACTGCAATGTATAGTATTACAATACTGAAATGTGTAGTATATTACTACTGCAATGCATTGTATTATACTACTGCAATGTATAGTATAATACTGCAATGTATCATATTATACTACTGCAATGTATAGTATTATAATACTGCAATATAGAGTATAATACCACTACAATATATCATATTATACTACTGCAATGTATAGTATTATATACTGCAATTTATAGTATTATAATACTGCAATGTTTAGTATTACACTACTGCAATGTATAGCATGATACTACTGTGATGTATGGTATTACAATACTGAAATGTGTAGATATATTACTACTGCAGTGCATAATATTATACTATTGCAATGTATAGCATTATAATACTGCAATGTATAGTATTATACTACTGCAATGTATAGTATAATACTGCAATGTATCATATTATACTACTGCAATGTATAGTATTATAATACTGCAATATAGAGTATAATACCACTACAATATATCACATTATACTACTGCAATGTATAGTATTATATACTGCAATTTATAGTATTATAATACTGCAATGTTTAGTATTACACTACTGCAATGTAAAGCATGATACTACTGTGATGTATAGTATTACAATACTGAAATGTGTAGATATATTACTACTGCAATGCATAATATTATACTATTGCAATGTATAGCATTATAATACTGCAATGTATCATATAATACTACTGCAATTTATAGCATTATAATACTGCAATGAAACATATTATACTACTGCAATGTACAGTATGATATACTGCAATGTATTGTATGATACTACTGCAATGTACAATATTATATACTGTAATGTATAGTATCATACCACTGCAATATATCGCATTATACTACTGTAATATATAGTATTATATTCTGCAATGAATCGTACTATACCACTGTGATGTTTAGTATTGCACTACTGCAATGTATAGTATTACACTACTGCAATGTATAGTATTATACTACTGAAATGTATAGTATTATACACTGCAATGTATAGTATTATACTACTGCAATGTGTAGAATTATATGACTGCAATGTATCACATTATACTACTGCCATGTATAGTGTTACAATTCTGCAATGTATAGTATTATACTACTGTAATGTATAGTATTATATTATTGCAATGTATAGCATTATACTGCTGCCAGGTATAGTACTATACTACTGCAATGCATAGTATTATACATTGCGGTAGTATTATACTACCGCAATGTATAGTATTATATTACTGCAATATATAGTATTATACTACTGCAATGTGTACTATTATACTACGGCAAAGTATAGTAGTATATTACTGTGATGTACAGAATTATACTACTGCAATGTATAAATTATACTACTGCAATGTGTCGTATTATATCACTGCAATACATCGCATTATACTATTATAATATATTGTATTATACTGCTGCAATGTATAGCATTATATAACTGCAATATATAGTATTATACAACTGCAATGTATAGTATATTACTACTGCAATATATAGTATTTTATTACTGTAATGTACAGTATTATATACTGCAATGTATATGTTATAATACTGTAATGTATAGTATTATAATACTGTAATGCATGGTATTATACGTCTGCAATGTATAGTATTACACTACTGCAATATGTAATATATTATTGCAACATATAGTATTATACTACTGCAATGTAAAGTATTATACTAGTGCAATGTGTTGTATTATACTACTGCAATGTGTAGTATTGTTCTACTGCAATGTATAGTAGTATACTACTGCAATGTAACATATTATACTACTGCAATGTATAGTATTATATACCGCAATGTACAGTATTATACCACTGCAATGTATAGTAATATATACTGCAATGTATAGTATTATACCACTGCAATGCTTAGTATTACACTTCTGCAATGTATAGTATGATACTACTACAATGTATAGTATTATATACTGCAATGTATAGTATTATACTACTGCAATCTGTAGTATTATATGACTGCAATGTATCACATTATACTACTGCCATGTATAGTATTACATACTGCAATTAATAGTATTATACTACTGTAATGTATGGTATTATACTACTGCAATGTATAGTATTATAATACTGAAATGTATAGTATTATACTACTGCTACAATACATAGCATTATACTACCACAATGTATAGTAATATACTGCTGCATTGCACAGCATTATACTACTACAATGTATAGTATGATACTACTGCAATGTATAGTATATTACTGCAATGTGTAGTATTATATACTGCAATGTAAAATATTATACCACTGCAATATATTGCATTATACTACTGCAATGTATAGTATTATATTATGCAAGTTATAGTATTATAATACTGCAATGTTTAGTATTACACTATTGCATTGTATAGTATGATGCTACTGTGAAGTATAGTATGATACTACCATAATATATAGTATTATACTAGTGCAATGTATAGTATTATAATACTGCAATGTACAGCAATATAATATTGCAATGTATAGTATTATATTAGTGCAATGTATTGTTTATAATACTGAAATGCATAGTATTATGCTAGTGCAATGTATAGCATTATAACACTATACCACTGTAATGGTTAGTATTACACTACTGCAATATATAGTATGATACTACTGCAATGTATAGTATGATACTACTACAATGTATAGTATTATACTCCTGTAATATGTAGTATTACACAGCTGCAATGTATAGTATTATGCTACTGTAATGTACAGTATTAGATACTGCAATGTATGGTAGTGTACTACGGCAATCTGTAGTATTATATGACTGCAATGTATCAAATTATACTGCTGCCATGTATAGTATTATATTATTGCAATGAATAGTGTTATATTACTGCAATGTATAGTATTATACTAGGTAATGTACAGTATATTATTGCAATGTATAGTATTATACTACTATCAGGTATATTATTATGCTACTGCAGTGTATAGTATTATACTATTGCAATATATAGTACAATACTACTGCAATGTATAGTATTATACTACTGCTACAATATATAGTATTATACTACTACAATATATAGTATTATACTGCTGCATTGCACAGCATTATATTACTACTACAATGTATAGTATTATACTACTGCAATGTATGGTATGAAACAGTATTATATACTGCAATGTAATGTATTATACCACTGCAATATATTGCATTATACTACTGCAATGTATAGTATTATATACTGCAATTTATAGTATTATAATACTGCAATGTTTAGTATTACACCATTGCATTGCATAGTATGGTACTACTGTGAAGTATAGTATGATACTACTACAATGTATAGTATTATACTAGTGCAATGTATAGTATTATAATACTGCAATGTATAGTATTATACTAGTGCAATATATAGTGTTATATTAGTGCAATGTATAGTACTATACCACTGCAATGCTTAGTATTACACTACTGCAATGTATAGTATGATACTACTACAATGTATAGTATTATACTACTGCAATGTGTAGTATTACACTACTGCAATGTATAGTATTATATACTGCAATGTATGGTATTATACTACTGCAATCGGTAGCATTATATGACTGCAATGTATTGCATTATACTACTGCAATGTATAGTATTACATACTGCAATGAATAGTGTTATAATACTGCAATGTATTGTTTTATACTACTGTAATGTATAGTATTATATTATTGCAATGTATAGTATAATACTACTGCAATGTATAGTATTACACCACTGCAATGTATAGTATTATACTACTGCAATGTATAGTATTATATTCGGCAATGTACAGTATTATACCACTGCAATATATCGCATTTACTACTGCAATGCATTGTATTATACTACTGCAATGTATAGTATGATACTACTGCAATGTATGGTATTATACTACTTCAATATATAGTATTATACTGCTACAATGTATAGTGTGATACTACTGCAATGTGTAGTATACTACTATGATGTATAGTATTATACTACTGCAATATAGAGCATTATAATACTGAAATATATAGTATTATATACCGCAATGTATAGTATGATACTACTGCAATGTATAGAAATATATACTGCAATGTATGGTACTATACCACTGCAATATATCACATTATACTACTGAAATACATCACATTATACTACTGCAATGTACAGTATTATATACTGCAATGTATCATATTATACTACTGCAATGTATCATATTATACTACTGCAATATATAGTACTACTGCAATGTAATATATTTTCCCACTGCAATGTGTAGTCTTATACTACTGCAATGTACAGTCTTATACCAGTGGAATGTATAGTATTATACTACTGCAATGTATAGTATTATATGACTGCAATGTACAGTATTATACTATTACAATATGTAATACTATACTACTGCAGTGTGTAGTATTATACTACTGTAATGTATAGTATTATACTACGACAATCTGTAATAGCATTCTACTGCAATGTATAGTATTATAATACTGCAATGCTTAGTATTATACTACTACAACGTACAGTATTATACTTCTGCAATATATGATACTACTGCAACGTATCATATTATACTACTTCAATGTATAGTATTACATACTGCAATATATTGCATTATACTACTGCAATGTATAGCATTATATACTGCAAGTTATAGTATTATAATACTGCAATGCTTAGTATTATACTACAACGTACAGTATTATACTTCTGCAATATATATGATACTACTGCAACATATCATATTATACTACTTCAATGTATAGTATTACATACTGCAATTAAACTACTGCAATATATCGCATTATACTACTGCAATGTATAGCATTATATACTGCAAGTTATAGTATTATAATACTGCAATGTTTAGTATTATGCTACTGCAATGTATAGTACGATACTACCGTGAAGTATACAATGTGTAGTATTATACTAGTGCAATGTTCAGTATTATGCTAGGGCAATGTATAGCAATATAATGCTGCAATGTATAGTATTATACTAGAGCAATGTATAGTATTATAATACTGAAATGCATAGTACTACACTACTGCAATGTATAGCATTATAATACTACTATGTATAGTATTATAATATTGCAATGTATCATATTATACTACTTCAATGTATAGTATTACATACTGCAGCATATAGTATTATACTACTGCAATGTATAGTATTACATACTGCAATGTACAGTATTATACCACTGCAATATATCGCATTATACTGCTGCAATGTATAGTATTATATACTGCAATGTATAGTATTATAATGCTGCAATATTTAGTATTGTAATGCTGCAATGTTTAGTATGATACTACTACAATGTATAGTATTATACTACTGCAATGTGTAGTATTACACTACTGCAATGTATAGTATTATAATCTGCAATGTATAGTATTATACTACTGCAATGTGTAGTATTATACGACTGCAATGTATCACATTATACTACTGCCATGTATGGTATTATACTACTACAATGTATAGTATCATAATACTGCAATGTATAGTATAATACTACCGCAATATATAGTACTATACCACAGCAATGTATAGTATTATACTACTGCAATGTATAGTATTATACTACTGTAGTGTATAGTATTATACTATTGCAAAGTATAGTATTATACTACTGCAATATGTAGTATTATACCACTGCAATGTATCATATAATACAACTGCAATGTGTAGTATTATAAAACTGCAATGTATAGTATTATACAACTGCAATGTACAGTATTATACAACTGCAACGTATAGTATTATACTACTGTAATGTATAGTGTAATACTACTGCAATGTATAGTCTCATAAACAGCCAGGTGGAAACGACCAGATCACCTTTTTTTTATGTTGGCTGAGGGGGAAATATTGGCCAAGAGCCCTCAAAGATAATTCCCCTGCTCTCCCTTGAAATTGTGCTATGGTATCATCAGTAACCATCTGAAAGGGCAGTGGGGCTTCAGCTTAATGTTAAACCCAAAAGGCATCACTGCTTTGACAACGCAACACTCTCTCAGTACAGCTCGGAGCGTCTGCTCAGCTTCTTATGTTCCGGACTCTCAATCAGAAATTGAATTTCATAAAGTTGGGATTAGGAGATAAGAGTACAACCCACTGAGGATATAGTTTTCACCATAATTGAATGTAAGTTTATAGATAGCACAAATGTCCCAGTGATACCCTGAGAATGAAGATGGTTAGAGTAAAAAGAACAGAAGCAGAGTTTGTTACTTCTTCGGGCATGGTTAATGCCATTTTAGGGGTGGGTGGTGTTTGCTGCTGAGTAGTGAGGTGATGACAAAGCGTCGTCCCCAGAAAGATTTCAGTGGAATATCAGAGAAGAGGACAATTGGAGGACAGATCAATGGCGGTTTCATTGCAAAGCAACATCCAGTTTAATATTTGGAAGTGTTGAAGTCTGCCATGAGGTACACAGTAAGGGAAAGAATCAGAGGAGACATGTGAATAAATCACTTAGAACATAAGAATGCAAGAAATAGGAGCTGGGGTAAGGTATATTCAAGCTCACTCCAGGATTCATTGAGATTGTGAATGATCTGCTTCAACACCTATTTCCGGCAATGATCAGTCAATCACTGGGTGTTTGTTCCATGTAGAAATCTCAGTCTGGAACATACTCATGACTCAGCCTCCACAAACCCAAGAGAAGAGAATTCCAAAAGCATACTATCCTCTGAGTGAAATGATTTCACTTCATCGCAGTCATAAATGGCCTGCCCTTTATCCTGGGAGATTGATGCCCCCAGGCAGGGGAAACCATCGTTCCTGAATCTATCCTGTAGAACAGCACTCTTATCTCTTAATCCCAACTTTATGAAATTCAATTTGGGTTCAATTCCAGCCTCAGGCAACTGTCTGTGTGGAGTTTGCACATTCTCCCTGTGTCTGCGTCGGTTTCCACTAGGTGCTCCAGTTTCCTCCCACAGTCCAAAGATGTGCAGGTCAGGTGGATTGGCCGTGGGAAATTACCCATACTGTCCAGGGATGCATAGGTTAGGTGTGCTAGCCTGGGAAATATAGATTTATGGGATAGGCCTGGGTGGGATGCTCTGTGGAGCATTGGTGTGGTCTTGTTGGGCTGAACAGCCTGTTTCCACAGTGTAGGGATTCCATGAAGATACGCTGCAGAATCTCACCAAGGCCCCTTCGACTGTACTTTCCCAACACATGACCACTACAGTTTGGAAGGGCATGGGAACACCACAACTAACAAGATTCTGTCTGCCCCAAGCCCTGGCTTGAAAATATTTTGCTGCTTCTTCAGTGTCAAAGTCCTGGAGCTCCCTCCCTAATATTGTGAATGTATATACACCAAATGGACTGCTGCAGTTCATCCCAATTTTCTCAAGGGCAGTTAGAGATAGGCGATAGACCTAGGCAATAGAGATAGGCAATAGGTCTAGGCAGCAACACCCACTTCCCATGAACGAATAACAAAAAGGAGGCCGGGCAAGTTACTCATTTCGAGGTAAATTAGGGATGGGCAGGAAAAGCTGGGTTTCCCAATGATGTAAACACCTGATGAAAGAATGAAGAATCACCCAGGATCTGGATAATTGCAGTGAGACTCATTTACTCCTACATTCAAATCCTCTTGTAGTAAAGGCTATTTGTCTCCTCAATGACCTGCTGTACCTATGTGGTAACCTCCAGTGCATCATGACCAGGAACACGCAGCAAGATCACACCAACCCTCTGAAGAGTAACCCACCCAGACCTATTCCCCTTTACTCAACATCTCCCCCTAAACATTACACCTAACCTACACATCCCTGAACACTATGGGCAATTTAGCATGGCCATATCACCTAACCTGCACATCTTTGGACTGTGGTAGGAAAGCCATGCAGATACGGGGAGAAGTTGCCCGAGGCTAGAATCGAACCCGGGTCCCTGGCGCTGCAAGGCAGCAGTGCTAGCCACTGAGCCACTGTGCTGCTTCTCTGACGTGGAGGTACCTGTGTTAGACTGGGTCGGACAATGTCAAAAATCACACAATTTTTGAAATAAATCAGTTCGACTATAACTTGGTGTCTTATCACATTTCTTCACATTGAATTGCAGCTGCCATACGTTTGCCCACACATTATTCTCTCTAAGTCCCCTTGACGCACCTTTGCATCTTCCCCACAACTCACACTAACACTGAAATTTACAGTGAGTTGCTCCCACACTGCCCATAATGGCAATGGAAGCAAATTCAGAAAATGACTTAGAGTCATAGAGTCATAGAGATGTACAGCACAGAAACAGACCCTTCGGTCCAACTCGTCCATGCCGATCACCTTTCCTAACCTAATGTAGTCCCATTTGCCAGCATTTGGCCCATATCCCTCCAAACCCTTCCTATTCATGTACCCTTTCAGATGCCTTTTAAATAGTGTAATTGTACCAGCCTCCACCACTTCCTCTGACAGCTCATTCCATATAAAGGAAATATTTCCAGGGTTGTGAGAAAAGATCTACAGTGAATGGGATTAATCGGACAGCTCTTCCACTGATCTGGCACAGGCACAATGGGCTGAATGATCTCCTTTCACAGTGTTCTTAGCCCGAGTGAAGACTAGCGCATCCCTTGCAAAAGATGAAATATTCCCTGGAGAGATGAGGGGAATTAACCAGGAGCTGTTTCTTGTCAAAAAGATAAGCAAAACAGGACAGCTTTATCAGAAATAGAGATACGCCTACATGAAGAGAAATAGCTGATAACAAAGGGTTTCACTATAAAGGCTGGTGAAGGAAGGAATATAAAAACCACAGGGGAAGTGATAACAGCCTTGACAGAAACTTGGAATCAGACCAGGAACAAGTTGTTCCTAGTTATCCGACAGTTAGAAAGACAGAGACAATAAAGGAAGGGGAGAGAAATACTATTGAAGCAAAAAATTATTAGAGCAATAGGCCAGAAGATTTTATTAATGATGGACTTTAGGCAGGATCAGTCTAGGTTAAGAGATAGTAAGAGATCCATTACTATTTTGGTAACACATTACAGAGCACCAAATAGCAAAGAGATATAAATATAATTTCGACATGATTATAACAGTGACTGGCTGGAACTACATAGGATTTGACCTGAACATTGATTAAGACTACAAGGGTTTCAGTTCAAAGATGGGGAGTTAGTATCAGAGAGTGTTCAGGACAGTTAGCCTTATCTGGGTGTTTAATGTCCAAGATCTGGGTTTGATTAATAAAGCAAGATTAGCAGGTGCTCTGAAGATAGAACACCTGCTCCTCGGATGCTGCCTGACCTGCTGTGCTTTTCCAGCACCACTCTAATGTAGACTCTGATCTCCAACATCTGCAATCCTCACTTTTGCCGACATGAGGAGTAGAGGCTGGATTCCAAATCACATTGAAAATGGAAACAGAATAGGGAGTTCAATGTAAATGTTTGTAACTGAAAAGTAACTCATACCATTGGGATGAAAGAGACCAAACCCAGATTAAACACATGGACACTCAGAAAGCAACAGCACCGTGAAATGCTCGACCTCAAGGAGCTGGTGCAGGGTATAGTTCAGCATCATTTAAAAAGGGTATTGAAGAATTATTTAGAAAGGAAGGTGTAAGAGGATGGGAAAGAGGACAAGGAGATATGGTCAGAGGTGTCTGGGTGAAGAGCGAGCACTGACCTGGGGATGAAAGATGGCATCAATAATCACTTCCTGTTTTGCCAAGTCTGAGATTCTCTCGTGGCTTCCAAAATCTGCTAAAGGGTTTGACATGCCTTTGCAAATGGACAGGTTAACAGCTTATAATTCCCGTTTGGATCTCAACTGGACCCTTTCTGTGGCTTGCCTGAAAAAAGCTTCACCGACATAAACCATGCAAATGGAGCACAATGGCTTCAGTTCCAGGGATTCATTCGGGACGTACCTTGCTGACACGTAACTCCCGTCCAACCTTCTTTACAGACGCAGGTGAACGCAGCCACTTTGTCCACACATTGAACGGAGCCTTCAGGATTACACGGTGAAGGGCTGCACTGGTCTGGAATTTCTGAATCAAACAGCAGACAGTAAAACAAGGCATTGATAAGGATACACAAAGACACACAAGATACACAAGGAGCTGACTAAAGATACCCAGAGAATTATTAACTCAACAGGCACTGAATGAAAGAAGGTGGACTGGCCCAACTAATCTTCCACTGTTTGAAAAAGATTTTCAAATCGTCTTTCAAATCCCTCCATGGCTTCATCCCTCACTACTCCAGCAATCTTCTCTCGCCCCACATCTCTCCAATTCTTTTTGCATATCTCCAATTTTGGTCTCTAGATCTTCTCCGATCTTAATTGTTCCACCACGAGCAGTCATGTCTTCACTGCCAAGAACTCTAAACTCTCAAAATCTTTTTCTAAACCTCCCCCAACACTCTCCCCTCCTTCGAGATGTTCTTAATAACGTAGCTCTTAGACCAAGCTTGTGACTATCAAGAAAATGGCCATTACGTCATGATGACAGAAGTTCTGTTTCCTGCTCTGTCAATGGCAGTTTTCAAAAGGACAGAAGGGAGCGTGGGGTTTTCATTTTTTTTTCTTTTTTCTTCTTTTTTTTTCTTCTTTTTTAACCCCCACACTACCGCCTAAGTGCGGTAGTGCTTATTTTTCCCCCAGCACCCATGGTGTGTGTGTGCAGGTGTGAGACACAGTGAAAGACACAAAGTGCACGAATCTTTATTCAAATTCCACCACCAGGAAGATAGGAAAACACCCGGGTGGCGACAAACACTGCCCTTCACATCAAAGCAGTGCTGTATGATCAAAACAGTGAAGGGGAGGGTAGGGACTAAATCAAAATAGAGTTGGAGGGAGAAATGATGCACTCCACTCCCTGCGGTGCCCACCTCTCCCTGAACAACTCCAGGGTGTTGGTGGACACCGCGTGCTCCTTCTCCAAGGACACCCAGGCTCTAATGTAACCGCGGAGGAGGGGCAGAGCGTGGGGTTTTCAAACCGACCTGAGCTCATTAACAGGTCGATTAAACAAATTAAGAGCTTATTAAGAGTCAGACTATCAGAAATTGTGGAACTTTGGTGGAGGCAGTTGGCCTTTAAGAACCCTCAGGTCTGAGACACAGTTAGGCTCAGGCAGACAGGCAAGATAATGTAAGTCAGAGGTAAGGACAGAGGTCAACTTGATGGAGCTTGGTGGCATGGTATAGGCTGGTGAGTTCCCAGACCCATTCAGAAGAGCATGCAATAGGTCAAAGGTTGAAGGGCTATTGGAGATAATAGTGAAGGGATATTGCTGATAGTCTGTGTGGGGTGGTAGAGATCAGAAGAGATATTATTAATGTGCCCCTCACAAGGATTGCCACTTGGTGGAAGCAGTCAAGTTAGGAAGGGTACAGTGCACCCTGAGTGGGGGACTTCACTAGCCACCAGCAACAGTGACTGAGCTGGTCGGGTCCTTAAGGACATAGCTATTAAACTGGTTCTGCAACAGCTGGTGAGAGAACCAACAAGATGGAAAACCAGATCTGACCTCATCCTTACCACTATGCCTCCCACAGATGTATCTGTCCATGACAATATTGGTTAAATTGACCACCACACAGTCCTTGTGTAGTGACATCCTATCTTCATACTGAGAAAACCCACAATTGTGTTGTGTTGCACTATCACCATGCTAAATGAGATAAACTTCAAACTGATCTAGCAACTCTGTAAGGCATTGTGGGTCATCGGCAGCAGCAGAATTATATTACAACACAGTCTGCAACCACATGACCAGCATATCCTCCACTCTACCATTACCACTGAGCCAAGGGATCAGCCCTGAGAAGAACAGGAGGGCAAGCCAGAAACAGCACAGGACATCACTAACAAGGAGCTAACCTGATGAAGCTACAAATCAGAGAGTTCAGGCAGTATCCGAAGAGAAGGAGAATCAACGTTTGGACAAAAGCCCTTCATCAGGAATGAGAGAAGCTTTGCCAGGTTCGCTACTTTTTAGTGATGTCCTGTGCTGTCACTCCTGATGTAGGACTTTTGCCCGAAATGTCGACTCTCCTGCGCCTCGGATGCTGCCTGACCTGCTGTGCTTTTCCAGCTCCACACTCTTGACTCTGATCTCCAGCATCAGCAGTCCCCACTTTCTTGAAGCGACAAAGGTGGTCTACTTGCATGTCAAATTGCAGAAACAGTAAGAGCTAGACAGAGCTAAGTGACTCCAAAACCAATGGATTAGATCAATGGTGTTCTGTCATATCCATTCATGAATGGTAGTGGACAATTAAGCAGATCGCTTAAGAGGGAGGTTCCATAATATCCCCATCCTCAGTAATGGGGAGCCCACACACTAATGCAAAAGATAACACTGATGTATTTACAAATCTTCAGCCAGAAATGCAGAGTGAATGATCCATCTCAACTTCCTCCAGAGATCCCCAGTATCTCAGACAATTTGATTCACTCAATGTGAAAACACACAATGGCTAAAAGCAATAGACACTGCAAAGGTTGTGAGTCCTGGCAACATTCCAGCAACAGTACGGACAATATACATTCCAGAACTTGCCACTGCCTTAGCCAAGCTCTTCCAGTACAGGTCCACACTGGCATCTGCTCGACAATGTGCAAGATCGCTCAGGTATGTCCTGAACATAAAAAACAGGACAAATCCAACCAACCAATTACTGCCCCCTTCAGTCCACTCTCAATCATCAGGGAAGTGATGGAAAGGGTCATCAACAGTGCTACCCAAACAGCATCTGCTCCACAATAAAAACCAAAATAACTGCAAACACTAAATCAGAGACAAAAACAGAAATTGCTGGAAAAGCTCAGCAGGTCTGGCAGCATTTGTGAAGAGAAATCAGAACTAATGTTTCAGGTTGAGTGATCTTTCCTCAGAACTGAAGAAAGGACACTTGATCCAAAATGTTAACTCTGATTTCTCTCCACAAATGCTGCCAGACCTGCTGAGCTTTTCCAGCAACTTCTGTTTTTGCACCTGCTCAGCAATACCCTGCTCAGTGACGCCCAATTTGGATTCCACCAGGGCCACTCAGCTCCTGATCTCATTACAGCCTTGGTTCAAACATGGACAAAAGAGCTGATCTCCAGAGGGAAGGGGAGGGTGACAACCCTTGACATCAAAACTGTATGTGAATAAGACCTTCTTTCCATCCTAAGGTCAGAGTTGAGATGTTCACTGATAACTGCAGAAGGTACAACACCATTTTTGACTCCGCTAATACTGAAGCAGTCCTTGTGCATCTTCAGCAAAACCTGGACAATATGCAGGTTTGGAGTGACATGTGACAAAAAACATCTGTGCCACACATATGCCAGGTAATGACCAACTCCAACAAGGAACAATCTAACCATGCCAGCTAGACCCTCAATGGCATTTCCATCACTGAATTCTCCACTATCAACATTCTGGGAGCCTGAATTGACCTGAAACTGAACTGGATGAGAAGTATATAAACAGTGGCTACACGATCAGGTCAAATCCTGCTGGGATTTCTGCAGGGAGTTACTCACCTGCTGACTCCCCAAAGCCTGTCCACCATCTACAAGGCATAAGACAGTTGTGTGTTGGAATACTCCCCACTTGCCTGGATGGGTGCAGCTCCAACAACACTCAAGAAGCTTGACACCATCCAGGACAGAGCTTGATTGGCACCACATCCACAAAGGTCCACTCCCTCCACCATCTGCAAGTTCCCCTCTAAGCTCCTTATCCTGCAGAGTTGAAAATTTACCACCGTTCCTTCAGTGTCATTGAATTAAATCCTGGGACTCCCTCCCTCACAGCTCTGCGGGTGCATCTGCAACACATCGACTAAAGTAGGCAGCTCACCACCAACACTACCACCTTCTCAAAGGCAATTAATGAGCAGCAATAAATGGCGGTCCAACCAGTGACGCCTACATCCCATGGTGACATTTTAAAAATATACACAGAAACCTCTTCAACGATTCAGGTTTGACAGCAGCAGGAAGGTGTTCACAAAAAGAAGAACTGTGTGGGCAATGAGTGGCTGATGATGTGGTATGAAAGTAACTGTTTCACAGTCTAAAATACAAGATCATTAACAGAACCTTTTTACAGGTATACACTCATCCCGCCTTCTCCAGAGGGAAGCTGCCTCCATTCCTGTATTTCCACAGTCTCACTGGCCAGCAGACCCATCCTTTACTGAATGAAGACTCTGACCTGGGGCAAACCACTGAGAGTCTTAGTTTAGAGACCGGGAAGCGAAGCTGTCTCCCAGTGCCTTCTCCCACAGGAAAATATCCCTCCTGGCTTCACCCTACACTCGATCCCTTGATCGATTTTGGTGAACTCTTCCAAGACAGAGAAGCTAATTCAAGAAATTCAACATTATTCTAAACGCTAATGAATATAATTTCACAAGATAAATGGAGATCTTTCAATGTCTCAAATCATTTGATTCAAATAGCAAAGCATTTGCATTCTATTATCCAACAGGCACTGAAGAGCTATCCATCCACATGCTGAGTGCTGTCAACAGCAGCAAAACCTCACAACAATGATTAGATTAAATTCCTTGCAGTATAGAAACAGGCCATTTGGCCCAACAAGTCCACACTGACCTTCTGAAGAGTAACCCACCCAGACCCATTTCCCAGCACTATGGGCAATTTAGCATGGCCAATTCACCTAACCTGCACATCTTTGGACTGTGGGAGGAAATTGGAGCACCCAGAGGAAACCATTACAGACATGGGGAGAACATGCAAACTCCACATAGATAGTCACCCAAGGCTGGAGTCAAACACGGGTCCCTGGCGCTGTGAGGCAGCAGTGCTAACCAGTGAGCCACTGTGGATAATGATGAGCACACTCTTGGTGCTCAGGATATCGCCTAGGATACTGTTGGACAACATAGAATCTGAAAGAATTAATGGCTGAACATCATGGTGCAGCAACAGATTTTCTAGGGAAGGCAGGGCATTCTTAAAGTGTGCAAAGGGAAAGTATAATCTGTCTTCCTCTCTGCACATAAAGGATAAGTGACAGCCAAAGTGTGTGTGAAGTGTCATTTTATGGACAAGTATAATAACCAATGGTAGAGGCTCCATTAACTCCAGTCTGGAAACTTATTCATCAATAGCGTGCGAAGGGACCTTCTCCACCCAGCTGGGAAGGATGACATTGCCCAGGTTTTGTATCAGATCAAAAAGGACCTATCTCTGAGATCACAGCCCCCTTTCAGTAACGCATTGAAGTGTCAGTCTGGATTCTTGCATGCCAGTGTCTGGGAACGGTTTTGAATCCTCCACCTTCTAACCCAGAGGGGAGAATGTTACCCACTGAGCCACAGACAGCATTCGCACAATCAGGAAATTTATTCAAGGATGATACAGAAAAAGCCCAGACTGGGTCAAGGGCTATAACACCTGGCTTGAAATAGTACAGGGTTTAGATGCCTACTATGTGCCAAATACTGAAACTGTGGCACTACAAAGATGAATTGTTATCGAAAATACTCATTCATTCAGCTCTTCAGGGTAGATATTTGCCAAGGCTGCTTAGTTTGTGGTTCCAATGATTATAAGTGACTCCTGTCCCAGCTGCAAGTGTAAGTTGTGATCTGCCCGGGTAAGGTTAGAAGGGAAATGTTCATCACATTCAGTCCACTTACTCATAAATCATCCACTGTACACATGAAAATCGGGCACAGCCCTCTCTTACGTCAAGTCTCAATTGTACACTTCTGCCCATGTCCCCTAACTTACCGGTTATACAGCTCCGCAAATTCCCAGGATAGCTTTTGAAACTGTGGTACCGGCTTGGAACGCCTACCTGGTAGCGGCTGAGACAGTCTGCAGGGAAGGCAAGGAAAAAGTCTGAGTGCTCACAGTAACAACACTGCGGGAGAAAGCAAGGACTACCCAGTCGGAAGGTGCATTCTCATTCATAAAACCATAAGACATAGGAGTGGAAGTTAGGCCATTCGGCCCATCGGGTCCACTCCGTCATTTAATCATGGCTGTTGGGCCTTTCAACTCCACTTACCCGCACTGTCCCCGTAGCCCTTAATTCCTCACAAGATCAAGAATTTATCAATCTCTGCCTTGAAGATATTTAAAGTCCTGGCCTCCACTAATGAATTCCACAGGGCTACCACTCTCTATCTCATGCCCTTCAGCCAGATCATTCATATATAAAGTGAACAGCTGCGGCCCCAACACTGAACCCTGCGGGACACCACTTGTCACCGGCTGCCATTCCGAAAAAGAACCTTTTATCCCAACTCTCTGCCTCCTGTCAGACAGCCAATTCTTAATCCTTGCCAGTAGCTCACGTCGAACACCATGGGCCCTCACCTTACTCAGCAGCCTCCCGTGAGGCACCTTATCAAAGGCCTTTTGGAATTCTAGATAGATAACATCCACTGGGTTTCCCTGGTCAAACCTACTTGTTACCTCTTCAAAGAATTCTAACAGGTTTGTCAGGCATGACCTCCCCTTACTAAATCCACGCTGATTTGTTCACATCTGACCCTGAGCTTTCAAGAATTTAGAAATCTCATCCTTAACGATGGATTCTAGAATTTTATCAACAACCGAGGTTAGGCTAATCGGTCTATAATTTTCCATCTTTTGTCTTGATCCTTTCTTGAACAAAGGGGGTTACAACAGCGATTCACAGGTTGAGTTTGACAATTCACCCACGGCTGCAGATTTAATTTACATTCCCAGTGCAGAATCTCACCACACCGGGATTAAATCAGGAATTCTTTGTGCAGGGAAAGGGGAATAAATTGAAGCGTGCAGAAAAAAGGGGATGGTGAGACGGCAGTGGTTCACAGTAATTCCATGTCACATTGCAGGAGACAATGGACAACCTGATATGCATGGTACACTCCTGTTCTATTGGATAAATATGACCACTGCAAAGGTGTGTTTATCAGTACACATTGACCAACATGGTAAAGTGTTCGCTTCTGAGACAGAGTCCAGCTGCTTTCTGCAGAGAACAGAGAATCTGTGTTCAGGGAATTCCAATCTGTGTTCAGGGAATTCCAAACTGTGTTCAGGAGTTCCAGACCCACCAAACTGGCAGTGCTGTACATAACTGAAAAGAGCAAAATTAGCACTGCGTTCAGATCTGGGTCCAAGTCCTCAGGATGGACGTATTGGTATTGGACAGGGATAGAGCACAGATTCAGCAGAATGATACTCTGATTAAATTACCAGGCTGCAGGGATGAGGCTTACAAATCCCTGAGTTTAGGGAATTTAGGAATAATCTATCTGATGAGATTAAAGTGATGATACAGAGGAACTATTTCTTCTCATGGGAATGTCAAGAATTTGGTTGCCTTCCTCTTTCCAATTTTCCCATTTCAAATGGATGCACCAAGACTGCTGGTTGTTCAATCTTCACATTACCCATTAACTTTCTGACGATTTATCCAGACTGGGGCCCGATATCAATTTACACCACCGTACCTGAGACTGGATTCTTCCGTGGCTAATGTGGGACTTGAATGCAGGGTCTCCTGGTTCAGAGACAGGAACACTACCAACATTACTACTCAGGCAGAGCCCAGAACAATGGGCACTACCTTAAATGTAGAGCCTGATTTTACAGGGATTTCTCCACACAAAGGGGCTTGGAAAGGCATTTCTCCACACAAAGGGGCTTGGAAATCTGGAATTCTGATGCTTTATAAAGCTGTTGTGGCTGGGAGCCAACTAAATCTTTTCACGACCAAAACTGTTCAACTTTTGCTGTTCCACCAACACACCTCAGGCATGTTGTCAGAGTGGCCAGTGAACTGTGAGTTTGTATAACTTGTTTAGTCTCCTCACTTTTAGTGTTCAAATGTTTCAACCCTCCCTAACAGCACTGCACATTTACCAACAGGATTTAAGAAGGCAACCCACCATCACCTTCTCAAAGGCAATGAGGGATGGGCAATGCATGCTGGCCCAGCCAGTGAAGTCCACTTTCCCCAGCCCTGAATTAAAAACACCCAGGAACAAAGCTGCAGGCTTGAACAAAGTAAAGGTTGTGGCAAACTCATCTAACATGGAAAAAGCTACAAAAAAACACTGTGGTCAGCCTTCTCCTTTACAAGACAAATTGGAAATACACATATTTTTTCATTTGTTGTACAACTACATTGTGGGAACCAAAGGTAAGGAAATGCAGAATGTTATTCATGCACACACACAGATAGCTGGTGTAGTTCAGCTCTCCGTACATTTTTCATTTTGGTTTTATTGTGAGATTCTCATCTGTCTCTTTTTTCTCAATCATTACAGCATAAGACATTGATTCTAATTTTGGAACTGTGCGGGTCTCCCCTATCTGTGAATTTCCCATTGGTCAATCAGACAGATCTGTAGCGACTTCGATTTTGTTTTAACCTGGACGAGCTCCTGTTCATTTCTCAGACTATTATAGTTTCCCCTTGAGATATTAAGTAAGCATTTTTTTTATTTGCCAGTAACTCACTCCCTTCTCTAGTTAAAACTCTGGGATTGCTTTTGCAAGAATGTCATGATCAACATACTACTATACAAAACGCTGTCACGGCCACACTAGGAATATTGTGTACAGTTCCAGTCCCCTAATTTCAGGAAGGATGTGGAAGCATTGGAAAAGGTGCAGAGGAGATTTACCAGGATGTTGCCTGGTCTGGAGGGAAGATCTAATGTGGAAAGGCTGAGAGACTTGAAGCTGTTCTCATTGGCAAGAAGAAGGCTAAGAGGGCATTTGATAGAGACATGCAAAATGATCAGAGGATTAGATAGGGTAGACAGTGAAAGTCTTTTTCCTACGATGATGACATCAGCATGTACGAGGGGGCATAACTACAAACTGAGGGATGATAGATTTAAGACAGATGTCAGAGGCAGGTTCTTTACGCAGAGAGTGGTAAGGGTGTGGAATGCCCTACCTGCCAATGTAGTCAACTCTGCCACATTAGGGAGATTTAAACAATCCTTAGATAAGCACATGGATGATTTTGGGATAGTGTAGGGGGACGAGCTGAGAATAGTTCACAGGTCGGCGCAACATCGAGGGCCGAAGGGCCTGTTCTGCACTGTATTGTTCCATGTTCTATGATACTTTTTCAGAAGTTACATGACACCAGGTTATATTCCAACAGGTTGATTTGAGAACAGAAGCTTTTGGAACACTGCTCCTTCACTACCCAACAGAAGAACAGTGCTCTGAAAGCTTGTGCTTTCAAATAAAGCTGTCAGACTGTAACCTGGTATCATATAACTTCTGACCCCAGTCCAACACCAGCACCTCCACAGCATGGACTTTCTTTATGGTCAAGCAAAAAGGTATGATGTTCTTGTCTGGTTTGCTGAATAAACTTTTTAAATCACTCATCCCAACCAGAGCAGATTTCATCCAATTATAGAGTCATAGGGTCACAGAGATACGGCACGGAAACAGATCCTTCGGACCCTTCCATGCCGACCACATATCCCAACCCAATCTAGTCCCACTTGCCAGCACCCGGCCCATATCCCTCTAAACCCTTCCTATTCATGTCCCCATCCAGATGCATTTTAAATGTTGCAATTGTACCAGCCTCCACCACTTCCTCTGGCAGCTCATTTCATACACACACCACCCTCTGTTTGAAAACATTGCCCCTTAGGTCCCTTTTATATCTTTCCCTGCTCACCCTAAACCTATGCCCTCTAGTTCTGGACATCCCCACCCCAGGGAAAAGACCTTATCTATTTACCCTATCTATGCCCCTCATGATTTTATAAACCTGTATAAGGTCACCCCTCAGCCTCCGACACTCCAGGGAAAACAGCCCCAGCCTATTCAGCCTCTCCCTGTAGCTCAGATCCTCCAACAACCTTGTAAATCTTTTCTGAACCCTTTCAAGTTTCACAACATCTTTCCGATAGGAAGGAGACCAGAATTGCACACAATATTCCAACAGTGGCCTAACCAATGTCCTATACAGCCGCAACATGACCTCCCAACCCCTGTACCCAATACTCTGACTAATTATTTTTCAGCAATATCAATTGCTTTAGGACTTTCATCTTTTAATTTTTTTACCCAATACAAATCTGCCATTCAGCTTGCAAATTATTTTATCTTAATTAAACAAAGTTCTAGTTTGCTCAGTTAAACAAAGTTATAACTTGCTTCCTGAACTGAATTCAGTTCCATTGGTTACTGCAATTTTATTTGGAGACTTAGCACTGAGAGGAACAGGTGATCCATATGCTGTCTTGTTCCACTCACTGGACTTGGTTTTGGTTCTCCTACAAACTGAGTTCGCTTGGGTTCCTTGATTAATTGGGACATTCCCCTCATTGCCTCTGGATGTGCTTTGGGATTTCCTCAGTCCCTTCTGTTCCTGTGGATTTTGACTGAGCTGTTCAACCTCCATGGGCTTTGTGCACTTTAAGAAGACTTCGCAGCTTAGAGGAAAGACCTGGAGAGAAACAGCTAAAGTCCAACCTAACATTTTGAAACAGAAGGATAATTTCTCTGGGTTGACCCATTGCAAAGTGATGGCTCAAAGTTTGTGAGAAGATTTGTAGCTCGGGTGCTCGTTGTTGTGGTTCTGTTCGCCGAGCTGGGAATTTGTGTTGCAGACGTTTCGCCCCTGTCTAGGTGACATCCTGTGCTTGGCAGCCTCCTGTGAAGCACTTCTGTGATCTTTTCTCCGCCATTTGTAGTGGTTTTGAATCTGCTGCTTCCGGTTGTCAGTTCCAGCTGTCCGTTGCAGTAGTCGGTATATTGGGTCCAGGTCGATGTGCTTATTGATTGAATCTGTGGATAATACCACTACAAATGCTGGAGGAAAGATCACAGAAGCGCTTCACAGGAGGCTCCCAAGCACTGAGGATGTCACCTAGACAGGGGACGAAACGTCTGCAACACAAATTCCCAGCCCGGCGAACAGAACCACAACAATGTGTTGGCTTTGGAGAGTAGGTGAGACTGCGGTTTTTTGTGTGTTTTAAGATTTTCCAAACTGTTTTCTATATTTAGATAACATAGTTTTTTTATAATATTTGTTCCTTTTTATGTAATAAGTTTCTCTTTTAATGTTAAAGAAAATCTGCAGCCTTGTGTGCCTATGTTTCAGTTAAACATAGAGACAGAGAAAATAGCTGCAGGAATAGGCCATTCAGCCCTTCCAGCCTGCACCACCATTCAATATGATCAGGCTGATCCTGCAATCTTGGTATCCCACTCCCACTTTCTCCCCATACCCCTTGATCCCTTTAGCTGCAAAGGCCACATCCAGCTCCCTCTTGCTACTCTAACAGCTTCCTGTGGGAGAGCATTCCACAGGTTCACAACTCTCTGAGTGAAGAAATTCTTCCCCATCTCCATCCCAAATGGTTTACCCCTTATTCTTCAACTCTGAATGGCTCCCATGTTAAATTAAAAAAAGAGGAGACCTATTAAGCCAGATTTCATTCTGGGTTCTGACTTGCCCAGTAACAGCATTAACTGGGATAGTAACATTGGTCTGAATCTGATTCAACCTTGGTCATCTGCTCAGTCAATGTTGTTAAGAACTTTGTCTTATTGAGGTTCTTTCTATCATATCCAACTATCAATAACTTTTAAATCTTCCATTTCTAAAGGACACCAACTTCTACCAATTTAAACCCTCACTGTCCATAAATGTTTGTGCAAAGTCACCACCTTAAGTTATGATAGTATTTGTACATCATACTTTGCTGTTGTCATTTCAGGTTTGGTTTCAAACAATTTGACTTGTAAGTTCCCTTCAACATCCACACTCCTGGTAGTTAAAATGTGGCTCTGTTAACCACAGATTACATCTTGGCTTTTAATACAAATTTGACTTTGGTTCATTTCGCAATGGGTCCCAATTGCCATGACCACAACAATCATGCCCTCAAAATAGTCAATTAACCAAGATTTATATAAACTCATTCATAGTTTGGAATTTAAAAAGAACCAGTAGATAAGCATCAATCTTAAACAAAGAAGTTTCTGTTGATCCTTGGAAAGGTTCACTGAATTTTAAAAGGCATCTTGTGATTTCCTCCTGAGGTAAGTACAGTCCAGTCCCAATTCTAGCTCCAGCCACGAGGATGACTTGTGGAAGACACTTTAACAGATTCTTTATCTATTTTAAAGACAGAGTTGCCTCATTTACAAAGTATTTAATTTTTTATGTAAATATTTATATACTATAAAGTCATGTCAGTTTGGGAGGGGCACTAAAGTTTATAGAATGGAGGTAATGAATGGAGTTAAGGTACAGGAGAGACACCATCTAACGCAATGCTGACAGGCTCAAGGGACTTCTCAGCCTCCCCCTATTCCTTTAACTCACTCTATATCTCTCACACTGTTTCCCAATAACCATGTCAACAGCAAAAGGTCATTTTAACACGCTGCAGCGTTACAGTTGATCTGCAGAAATGGCAGTGATGGGATTCAAACCCACACCTCCTTAGAGACTGTGTGGCTGAGCAGTCTAAGGCACTGGATCCATATTCCAGTTTCTAAGGAGGTGCGGTTTTGAATCCCATCACTGCCATTTCTGCAAATCAACTGTAACGCTGCAGCGTGTTAAAACAGCAAAAGGTAACTGACACACTCAGAATTGTTCAGACACCAATGGCAGTGTTAGCACAGAATTGAAACTCACCGAGATACCTGGGATAAAAGTATTCCTGTGGAAGGAAGGAGAGATAAATATCAGGAAATACATACTGCTCGTATCAGGATCGGCATCAGCCTCAGCTTCCCATTCACAGTCACCACTGCAAACTGAGACAGGTTAGCTGCCTCATTCCCAAACAATATCTCTTAATTTTTTTTCCAACTTCCAATTCTCAAATCGACTTCCAATTCTCAACATTAATGGGTGAGGGGGAAATAAATTCACTCTGGGAGCGTGACCACTTAGGACGCATCCCAGACACCAAGGTCGCAACAGAAAAACTAACAAGGATTCCCAATAAACCCCAAGAAGCATCCCAACAGTATACCTTTCAGAAACCTGTAAAATATATAATTTATCAGCACGTTAGGGCCTGGATTACCTTGGCGCACACACTGCCATCAAGCCCACATCCCCAGACCTCTCACTGTTTCCCCCAAAGCTCTTAACAGTCAATAAAATATTTCAGAGGTTTCACCACTGCATCAAATACACCAGGAAATGAGCACAAAGCAAGCTCCACAAACAGCACTGAGATACAATGACAAATAATCCATTCCACTACTGTGGGTTGAGGAGTAAAGCTTGACACGAACACACACAAATGAGTGATGCTGGCTTTCCTTAAAATGAAACTGTGGCATCATGTGCATTCAGCTGAGAGCTCAACTGGAGCCTTTGTTTAATTAATCATTGAACAGGAAAGCTTCTTCACTACTGACCCTCCGACAGCGCAGCACTCCCTCAGTACTGACCCTCCGACAGCGCAGCACTCCCTCAGTACTGACCCTCTGACAGTGCAGCATTCCTTCAGTACTGAACATCTGATTGTGCAGCACTCCCTCAGTACTGACCATCTGACAGTGCAGAACTCCCTCAGCACTGACCCTCTGACAGTGCGGCGCTCCCTCAGTACTGACCCTCTGACAGTGCAGCACTCCCTCAGTACTGACCCTCCGACAGCGCAGCACACCCTCAGTACTGACCCTCCGACAGTGCAGCACACCCTCAGTACTGACCCTCCGACAGTGCAGCACACCCTCAGTACTGACCCTCCGACAGTGCAGCACACCCTCAGTACTGACCCTCCGACAGTGCAGCACACCCTCAGTACTGACCCTCCGACAGTGCAGCACACCCTCAGTACTGACCCTCCGACAGTGCAGCACACCCTCAGTACTGACCCTCCGACAGTGCAGCACACCCTCAGTACTGACCCTCCGACAGTGCAGCACACCCTCAGTACTGACCCTCCGACAGTGCAGCACACCCTCAGTACTGACCCTCTGACAGTGCAGCACTCCCTCAGTACTGACCCTCCGACAGCGCAGCACTCAGTGCAGCACTCCCTCAGTACTGTCCCTCTGACAATGCAGCACTCCCTCGGTGCTGACCTTCTGACAGTGCAGCAATTGCTCAGTACTGACCCTCTAACAGTGCAGCACTCCCTCGGTACTGACCCTCTAACAGTGCAACACTCCCTCAGCACTGACCCTCTGACAGTGCAGCACTCCCTCAGTACGGACCCTCTGACAGTGCAGCGCTCCCACAGTACTGACCCTCTGACAGTGCAGCACTCCCTCGGTACTGACCCTCTGAGAGTGCAGCACTCCCTCAGTACTGTCCCTCTGACAATGCAGCACTCCCTTGGTACTGACCCTCTGACAGTGCAACACTCCCTCAGTACTGACCCTCTGACAGTGCAGCACTCCCTCAGTACTGTCCCTCTAACAATGCAGCACTCCCTCAGAACTGTCTCTCTGACAATGCAGCACTACCTCAGTACTGACCCTCTGACAGTGCAGCACTCCCTCAGTATTGACCCTCTAACAGTGCAGCACTCCCTTGGTACTGACCCTCTGACAGTGCAGCACTCCCTCAGTACTGTCCCTCTGACAATGCAGCACTCCCTCAGTACTGTCCCTCTGACAATGCAGCACTCCCTCAGTACTGTCCCTCTGACAATGCAGTACTCCCTCAGTACTGTCCCTCTGACAGTGCAACACTCCCTCAGTACTGTCCCTCTGACAATGCAGCACTCCCTCAGAACTGTCCCCCTGACAATGCAGCACTACCTCAGTACTGACCCTCTGACAGTGCAACATTTCTTATTTACTGCATGCGGAGTGAGAGCTTGGATTATTTACTCAATTCTGCAGAATGGGATTTGAATCCATGACCTTCTGTGGATGGTGTAAAGAACAGAAAGTACTTACTGTTTCCTGATTGTTCTCAAATATTTCCCTAGCTTCCTCTCGATTGCAAATTTCTTCAATGCATTCCCGCTCAAGGGAGCCTTGCTTGTGCTCCTCAAACATCACATTTGCTCGGCGGTGTCTGATGAGGAACTGTGAGGCTCGTTGTTGTGACAGGACTGTATAAAGGTGAAAACATTTGGGTGAGTGACTGTTCACTCACTCGGTGCTCAATTTCACTTCCCAAAGGGAGTCTTCACTTAAGTTGTGGTTGTATTCCTGAAAATTGTCATTTTGACAGTAAAATCTTTAAGTGAAGTGTGGTTGCCCGTGAGAAACAATGTTAAAGCCAGAGTTAGGTTTCTGCAAACATTTCTTGCCCAGAAAATAATGTACAAGTTTAAATATTGTGTCGTACAGATACAGTGCTGTGAACTCCTACCTCAAATAACTTGCAAAGCGAAACAAATCGTTAAACATTAAAGAAATATCGTATTAGTGGAAGGCAAAGCATTGCCCTTCATATGGTGGGGTTTGAAATGGGCAATTCTGATACGTCAGGGGGCAACATTTCTACCAAGGCAACATATCAGAAGTAGAAATCAGGTGGTCTTTATTAAACCATAAATTGGAAGTCACAGTCCAACAAATTGAACAGTAGCAATGAGAAGGAAGAGCTAAGGGTGAAGGAGGTTGTATGAATTGGTTGCATTGTGCTGCTTTTGTCTCTCTGGCAATGTTCTTTGCGAGCACAGTATAGTACAGCAGTGGTCCAGGCCCTTCGGCCCACCATGTCTGTGCTGACCCCAAATAATCCCATCCAGCTCCACATGGTCTATATCCCTCTACTTCCTGCCTGTTCACATGTCTGTCTAAATGCCTCTGAAACGTTGCCATCGTATCTGCTTCTACCAGCACTATGTTCCAGGCACCTACCACCCCCCCGGAGTAAAAGTCTGCCTCACACATCTCCTTTAAACTTTCCCTCTCTCACCCTAAACCTGTGCCCCCTCGTATCTGACAATTCCATCCTGGGAAAAAGATGTCCAAGTATTCACTCTATCCATGCTTCTCATCATTTTATATTTCAGACCATCCCTCAGCACTTAGCAAAAACAATCCAAGTTTGTTCAACCTCTCCTGATAGCTCCAATCCAGACAACAGTCCTGGTAAACTCTCCAAAGCTTCCACATCCTTCCTATAGTGTAGTGACCAGAACTGTACATAATTCTCCAAATGTGGCTTAACTAACGTTTCATACAGCTGCGACATTACTTGCCAACTTTTATACTCAATGCTCTGACTGACAAAGCTAGCATTCCGTATGCCTTCTTTATCACCTTACCCACTTGCGTTGCCACTTTCAGAGAGCTATAGACTTGAAACCCAACATCCCTCTGTCTTTCAATGCTCCTAAAGGTCCTACCACTAACTGTGTACTTTCCTCGTGCATTTGACCTTCCAAAATGCATCATCTCACACTTGTCCAGATTGAACTCCATCTGCCATTTGTCCACTCAAATTCCAACTGATCTATATCCTGCTGTGCCCTTTGACAATCTTCCTCACTATCCACCAATTTTCATGTCATCTGCAAACTTACTAATCAAGCCCAACTACATTTTCATCTCAATCTTCTATATTTGTTACAAACAACAGAGATCCCAGCACTGATTCCTGTGGGACACCACTGGTCACAGACCTCCACAACTACCCTCTGTCTTCTATGACCAAGCCAATTTTACATCCAATTTACCAACTCACCATTGATCCCATGTGACTTTATCTTTTGTACTGGCCTACCATAAGGGACCTTATGGTAGTAAAGTAGACGACATCCATTGACTTGCGCTCAATCATCTTTATCCCTTCCTCAAAAAAAATCAAATTGGTGAGAGAAGACCTCCCACGCAGAAAGCCTATTCCTAACAAGTCCATTCTTTTCCCAATGTGGGTAAATCCTGTCCCTAAGAATCTTCTCCAATAATTTCCCTCCCGCTGATGTAAGACTCACCGGCCAATGCCAAGTAGCAATTAAGGCTATTTTCTCCGGCTCCACACATAAAGTCCCTCCTTTGTCCTGGAATGGACTTACTCTATCCCTGGTTACCCTCTTAATCCTAATATCTGCATAAAATGCCTTGGGATTCTCTTTAATCCTACTTTCCAAGGAAATTTCTGGCCTCTTTTAGCCCTCCTAATTCTTTGTTTAAGTCCTTTCCTTTATATTTCTCAAGAACCTTGTCCTATTTCAGTTTCGTAAACTTTCAGTATTCTACCTTGCTCTTTTTGACTAAACTTTCAGTATCTCTTGTCATCCAAGATTCTCGAATCTCACCACCATTATCTTTCATCCTCACAGGAACATGTTAGTCCTGAACTCTGATCAACTAGCCTTTAAAAACCTCCCACACATCAATGTGGAATTACCCGCAAACAGCCTCCCCCAATCTAATGTCACCAGTTCCTGCCTAATACTGTTGTAATCAGCCTTCTCCAAATTTAGCACTTTCATCCAAGGACCAATCTTATCCTTATCCATAACTACATTAAAAATTGCAGAGTTATGATCACTGTTCCCAAAATACTCCTCCACTGAAACTTTAATCACTTGGCCAGGCTCATTCCCCAATTCAAGATCTTGTACACCCCCTTCCTTGGTTGGACCAACTACATACTGTTCTAAGAAACTCTCCTGGATGCACCTAACAAATTCTGCTCCGGCTAAGCTCCTAGCACTAAGGCTGGGAGTCCCAGTCAATACCGGAGATGTTAAAATCACCCACACAACTCTGTTGTTTTATGTATTTCCATGATCTACTTACACATCTGTTCCTCTATCATCTACTGCCTAATGACAGGCCTATAATATAACCCCTGCATAGTGGCTACACCTTTCTTATTCCTGCATTCTATCCCTAACACTTCACGTGATGAACCGTCCAAGATGTCCTCTCCCAGTGTAGCTGTGAAATCCTCCTTAATCAGTAATGCAACTCTCTCACCCCTTTATATCCCTCTCTGAAACATGTCACCTCTGGAATACTGACCTGCCAGTCCAGCCTTCGCTCAACCAAGTTTCTGCAATGACTTTAACATTGTTGCTTTCTGCTCTGTTTCATGCTTGATTATTATAGGAAAGCCAGGATTGGGAACGCCAGCTTCTCCCATTGACAGTTACTGACCCGGCCCTTCCACATGATAGTGCAGAGTGCCAGGACCAATCTTGAAACCCTGTTCCTGCAGCAGCAGTGCCCTGTGGCCGTACCACCTGCTGCTGACAATGCTCACCTCCAGCCTCATCCATTCTGCTCCTGCTCTCCACCAATTACTTGTTTTAAGTTCCGCTGTTTCATGCTGTCCATTTCATGGCTGAGTGGACACAACTTGCTCCCTCCTACCTGCGATTCACTCTTTCCCTGGGATCAGAGCAAATAGAATGGCCCAGGTACACTGGTGCAGTGATGTCCACTTGCCCACCATCCTAACAAAAAGTAGAGAGAGTCTGGGGTGTAGGTGCTACACTAATGAACAATCACGGTTCCTGATGTCAAAGTACAACTCAGGACACCGACAGCACACTCTAATAACAGTTACAAGAAAGGCAATATGAGGTAGAAAAATGAGTCCAAAGAATCAACGAGGTTAGAATTCACTGATATTAAGCAGAGTCACCTAAAGCAAGGGCTTAGTCTACATTAAAGGTTCATCTGCAAAAGTCCTCTGGGTAGATTTGACCAATGTACTGGTAGTGTGAGCTGGTGAAGCAAATGTTGAGAGTGGGTCCTTTTTGTTGTCCATTACTTTCAATTTTACATTTTAACAGGAACACACTTTGAAAGTATCCCACTTACAGTAAAGCACTTCGAGACATTCTAAGGTGAAGGATGATGTCAAGGAAATGCAAGTTCTCTTTCTTCTTTTTAGGCACTACCTGGATTAGGGAATGACTCTGGTTTGATGAGTTCTGAAATGGCGGATAGACCCAATGCACAATCTGCAATCTACATGGCTCCCTCCATGTGCAGGCCCAGTGGTGCTGGAAGAGTTGGGTAGATGGATTGTTTGGAAGTTTATGCAATCCATCCAACACCTCACCTTAACCTCTGCAAGTTCTTGACAAGTCTTCTGAGTGGCTTCCCAAACAAGTGCTCCCCATTTTAATCAGTCACAAGTCAGGAACCAACAGGGATATCTGACCCTCCAGTTGTTTCTTTGGCTGAATGGCCACCAGAGGGCAGTCAAGGTCAACAATGGCTTCCTCCATGGTAAAGTCTTTTCGGGTCACCTCATAATTTGCACTCCTCAGCCATCATCATCATAACAATTGGAATGGAGAGACAAGGAAAGAGGGGGAGGGTATTGGCTGGTGTGTAGAGGAGGTGGAGAGCAGGAAGGGGAAGGAGGTGAGAAGGGATAAGAGGAAGATGGGAGGACAGTGCAGAAAAAGGGAATGTGGAAGAGGAGCTGGAAAGAGGCAAGGAGGCAGGAGGAAGAGGAGGAGGAGGGGTAAAGATGAGGAAGAAAGGATGGAGTGGAGAGAGGGGTAGGAAGCCAGTGACGAATAGACAGACCTCAACAATCCGTAACCCAGCTTCTCAATGTCACAATAATGTGGACAGCAACCATTCAATAATTCTATCAGGAAGTCTACCTAAAAACACAGGCTTTGTAAACTTTACCAAGCCTCCCATGGCACTACTTTGGTGACATGAACTTTCATCCCACGTCATCCAAAATGTTATTGGAAGCACGGATTTACCATAATTTCAGAAGTCAACTGGAGCAGTATTGCACTGTGTGTGAATGTTCAAAAAGCTTAATATTATAGCCACACTGGAAAATGAAAGGGCAGTGGAAGCGGATTCATTGGAATTTCTGAAGGGAACTGAATAACTGCTCGAGAAAGGGAAGTTTGCAGAGTTATGGAGAAGGGACAGCAGAATGGAGCTGATTGGATATTCTTTAAAGGGTCATCACAGGCATGATGAGCTGAATGATGGCAAATTGATCTGATTTTATGTCACACTTCTATTTACTGCCCTGTGTACCGTGGGAGTTGGTGAAGATGCTGATTTTGTGTAATGATCGATGAAGGATGCACACTTGGGCTTATTGCAGTTTGCTGATGGAGGTTGTGGAGTTGGGAGCATGCAGCAAGATTGGAAAGCGCTAGTTCCAGAGGGTGCGAGGTGGTTGTGAGAGGCAGCCGTGGAGTTGTTATCAATGACACTGAGCTCCTGGGTCTGGCAGAGAAAGCCAAACGGAAAGTAGTATGGGAAGAGGTATTTTTTCAACTGATTCAATCTTGTGAACACAGAACTCTGTGACTTTAACTTGAGTTACCTAAGACTCTCGATTCTGGTGGCCGTTCTGTCCTGAATCTCCTGTGGGCTGCTGTTTGTACCTAATAAAAAAAACCCAACTTGCATTCACGTAGTGCCTTTAACATAGTGAAAGTTCTCAAGGTGTTTCACTGGAGAAATATCTTCACCTGAAGACACATGCAGAGAAATTAGAATAAATGCCTAGAGGAGTCTGATTTTAAGGAGCATCTTAAAGGGGGCAGGAGAGAGGCTGAGAGACTTGGAAAGGAAATTCCAAAGCTGGAGGTCAGGCCAGTCACCAATGGTGGAACTATGGAAATTGTGGGACTAGAATTGGAGGAAAGCAGAGATCTGAGAGTGGTGGGTCTGTGGGTCTGGACGAAGTTACAATGATAGGGAGAGGCAGATTGGCTAGGGGAGGATTTGAAAACCAGAATGATAATGTCTAAGGGACTGGGGAGCATCTTGACTGGGGAGCATCTTGATAGGCTGGCCTAGTCTGAGTGACTAATTAGCCCTTTCAACCAGAATTTCCCCACCAAGGTTTTTTTTTGCAAAAGCTGTTACTTGAATCTGGCGGTCTTGAATCTGTGGGAAAATGAAAGAGGACGTATAATTCACAACAAATAGAACGCTGTAACAAAGAAAAACTCCAAAATACTGAATGTCAGACCTTAGCTACACCTTTCAATAGTTCAAAGTTTGCCCCTGTCCTGCCCATCTCAGTTGCACCCTGATTAAACAGGATGAGAGAGAGAGAGATGTTACAATCTGATCGATTTGCTCAGTTCTTGTGCAATTAGTTGCGGAGTAACGAATCTGAAAGGGTTTAAAAACCCTCCTAATGACAATTCCACTGACCGCAACATTCATCTGTGACTGATTACTGTCAGGCACACGGCCAGGCGTCCTGATGTGAAGCCTGCAGATCTCTGCGGTACGTAATGCACCAAAACAAACTCAATCGGATTGCGCTGGCCCCGGGAAATACTGCGGACGGAGAGGGGGTGGTGGGAGGATGGAGGCGCACTGATCAGGGAGATACTCACAGGACACCGCCTGGGACATGGCAAGGCACAGCAAGGCGACGCGGTACAACCTCCCAGCCATGGCGAGAGGCCGACAGAGGGACAGCAGCGTCCACACAGAGTCCGGGATCCCACGGCCTGGCCCAGGGTCAGTGATCTGAAGCTGCCCCGGGGGAGGGAGGACGGTAGGGGGGAGGGAGCTGGGAGGAGAGACTTCCAATCCTGCTCGAATCAGAGCCGTGCACAGCCAGAAAGGGAACGTGGGAGTGTGTGCTGGATTGCATCTTTGAGGATGTCTGCATATATCTCTCTGTGTGAGAGATTGCATCTTTGAGGATATCTGCATATATCTGTGTGTGTGAGAGATTGCATCTTTGAGGATGTCTGCATATATCTGTGGGTGTGAGAGATTGTATCTTTGAGGATGTCTGCATATATCTGTGTGTGTGAGAGATTGTATCTTTGAGGATGTCTGCATATATCTGTGGGTGTGAGAGATTGTATCTTTGAGGATGTCTGCATATATCTGTGGGTGTGAGAGATTGTATCTTTGAGGATGTCTGCATATATCTGTGAGAGATTGCATCTTTGAGGATATCTGCATATATCTGTGTGTGTGAGAGATTGCATCTTTAAGGATATCTGCATATATCTCTGTGTGTGAGAGATTGCATCTTTAAGGATATCTGCATATATCTGTGTGTGTGTGTGGGAGAGAGTTAGATTGCACCTTTGATGGTCTCTGCATATATCTCTGTGTGTGTGAAATTGCAACTTTGATGGTCTCTGCATTTATCTCTGCGTAGGAGTTAGATTGCATCTTTGACCGTCTCTGCATCTCTCTCTTTCTGTGTGAGAGATTGCATCTTTGAGGGTCTCTGCATCTCTCTCTTTCTGAGTGAGAGATTGCATCTTTGAGGGTCTCTGAGTATTTCTGTGTTTGAGAGTGGATTTGTATCTTTGAGGGTCTCCGCATACGTCTGTGTGTGAGGTGGGGATTGTATTTGGTGATATGTTACGCATGGGAGTCAATGTGTTGGGGACTGTATTTGGAAAGTTGATAGATCTTGCGGACCGAAGTCTTCATGTTATTGCTGACCACACTACCCTCCAATACTCAGTATCAAAGTGAGGAAGTCTTTCCTCCTTTAACAAGGATATTAATACATTGGAGAGAATGCAGAAAAGATTTACCAGGATTAGAGGGTTTGAGTTATGGGGAGAGATTGGTTAAGCTGGGTCTTTTTAACTGGAGTGTGGGAGGTTAAAGGGTTATAGAGCTTTATAAAATCATAAGAGACATAGATAGGTAAATAGCAAAGGTATTTTACCTAGGTTTGGGGAGTTCAAAACTAGAGGGCATAATTTTAAGGTGAGAGGAGAATTAAAAGGAACCAGAAAGGCAACTTTTTCACAGAGAGGGTGATTTGTGTGTGGCATGAACTTCCAGAGGAAGTGTTGGGTGCGGGTACAGTTGCAACATTTAAAGGCTATTTTGACAAGTACTTGAATGGGAAAAGGTTGAGAAGTCAACCACAGCCTGTGGGACTAGTCTAGTTTAGGAAACTTGTTCAGCACAGGTGAATTGGACCGAAGGGTCTGTTTGTGTGCTGTATGGCTCCATTGATTCTTAAATCTTGCTGCAATTATCCAAAGCTGTGGTGAAGGATTCTCATGGTGCAATGGTAGGCTTCCTGTCCCTGAAGGCCCGAGTGCACGTCCCATCTGCACCAGTGGTGTGCTACAACCCACCTGGACAGGTTGGTTAAGAAATATTGACTAGACTTTGGTGAGGCCACACCCTGAGCTCTGCAGTTCCATGAAGGGAAGACTGTGCGTTGGGGTAATCCAACAAAGGCTTAGAATACTGATTCCTGGGATGAGAATATTGTCCTCTAAGGAGAGATTGCATGAACTAGGCCTTTATCCACAGAGAGGAGGTCTGATTGAAATAAAGGAATTTGACAGGTTAGAAGCTGATCAAACAAATCCCCTGGTTCTGAGATCTAGAATACCTGGGGTCACTGTCAGAACAAGGATCAACTATTCAGCAAAAGGAAAATGTTCTACACTCAGTGAATCTTTGATATTCTCTATTCCACACCTTCTTCTTTGAGTATATTTAGCACAGAAGTTGATAGACTTTTCAGTTTGAAGGGAACTAAATATCAGGGGAATACTGTGGGAAAGGGGGGGCCAAGATAAGTGATCAGCTGTGATCCTTTGTGGAATGGTGGACCAGGTGTGAGGGGCTGAATGGCCTCCTGCTCCTATTTCTTCTCTGTTGCCCTGCTGATTGCCACCACCATCATCTGATTCAAGTTAAATGTTCGGAAGATGGAAGCCGTTTTCTTCAGTTCCCATCAGAAACATCATTCCCTTGCCACCAAATCCACCCTTTCTATAGTAATTGGCTTAGGATGCACCAGAGCCTGAGCTGATCTTAATCCCATATCTTCTTAATCACAAAACCTTCTACTTTCACCTCCATTATACTTTGCCATTTCACTTATTCCAAACTCTGTTGACATCAGCACACTCATCCACTGCTCTTGTGCTTGCTAATCTATATTTGGCCATATCTTTATTTTACATCATTTATCCTTATATCTTTCTATGGCCTCTCCCTTCCTATCTCTGTAACCTACTTCACTCTCGCAACCATCTTGAGATATCCCTGCTCTTCCAGCTGGCCCCTGGTGCTATCCCTGGTTCCCTTCACTCTGTCTTCAGGCATCAAGTTCCTAAACTCTGAAGATCTCTCCTCAAATCTCAACATCACTTTCACCTTCCCTGGCATTCCTACCATGTTGCACAAGAATATTTACCTCTCATTTGGTTCTCTTGCCAATTATTTTCATTCAAGGAAATCTCAAATGGGTAGGAACAAAGTGGGGGCAATTGAACAGTCTGGAGAGTAATATTATTGGAGTGCTTCCAAACACACAATGAAGGACTTGAACATTCCCAAAGGTTCCCACCACTGGGGGGCTTTCATTGCCTCATCGATGGGGCTGATGGAGATTAATTGGTAAGAGCCATAATCAGTCAACAGTCGAGAGTGTGGTGCTGGAAAAGCACAGCCGGTCAGGCCGCATCCCAGGAGCAGGAGAATTGACGTTTCGGGCATAAGCTTTTGCTCGAAATGTTGATTCTCCTGCTCCTGGGATGCTGCCTGACCGGCTGTGCTTTTCCAGCACCACACTCTAGACTCTGATCTCCAGCATCGACAGTCCTCACTTTCCCCCATATTCAGTCAACAACCCACTAACATCCCATGTGGCTCTAGGGTGGGATAATTGGGTAACTCCTTGAAGGGCGGAAAATGGGGAAATGGCGTAGGAATGGCATGGGTTTAATAGTTCTTCCAAATAGCCAGCACAGGAAGGGTGGGCTAAATGGGCTGTGTCTTTGCATGATTTTATAACTTTAAAGTGAATTGGATGAACCATGCCTTTCCATCCTCTAAAAATCTGTACATTAATTGCCCCATTTGTGGGTGAGCAACTCAGGTCGGGAGTAATGCCATCATTCTGACCTCGCCAATATCCCATACTTATACCTCCTTCAAACCAATTGGTATTTATACAATGTCCTTAACATAAGAAATAGAAGAGTTAGATGAACATGGAGAAGGAGTGACACAAAAACAAGGTGTGGGAAAAATAGCATTTGTGATTATGGAAGTGAGACAGAACAATGAAAAGATACAGGGGTTTCGAGAGAGTGTTCTACAGTACAGAATGCAACTTAAGACGGGGATGAGAAAATGACTCAGGAGAAGATTCGAGGGTGGGAGGAGATGAAGATTGGATTGTGGAGTGAGAGGATTTGAAGGTGCAGAAGAGGATTGGGGGCACGGTGCAGGAGGGGATCGGAGGGCGTGAGTGAAGATGGGAGGCTGTGGGGGAATTGGAGAATGCAGGAGAAGGTGCAAGATTGGAGTAGATTGCAGAGGGATGAGGGAGGTCAAGAATGCAAAAGATTGTGTAAAAAACCAGCAAGATGTTCAATTCAGTAACTTGGAGGATTCAGAGACATTGTATGTCATCATGGGATGGTGGGGAAATGGAACAGAAGAACATGCAGCCAAAATTCAAGCCCTTCCGAAGTTGATGGTGGCTGGCATGATGGCTAGTGGAGAAATGCTCATCAAATCAATTAATGTCTCCGTTGCTGGGAGGCTGAGATGGGGAAAAAGACAAAGAGGCTGGTGATGAATAGGCATTGCCTGGACTGGTGTAACTTGAGCAGTTGATTAAGGTCGAGTCAGTATGAAGAGAATAACATTGAGGCTGATGGTCTTCTCAGCACTCAGTTCACAGCAGTCCTGATTTGTTCATAGCTTGACATCAATCTGCACAACATGCAGAGGACTGTTCACTGATGGGATGAAGACAGTGAGTTGACATCAACTAGGAGGAAGTGAGGTCTGCAGATGCTGGAGATCAGAGTTGAGAGTGTGTTGCTGGAAAAGCACAGCAGGTCAGGCAGCATCCGAAGAGCAGGAAAATCGTCTGGGTGTGATGCTTTTTCAAGGGTTGATGTGGACTCAATAGGCCGGAGCCTGATTCCTGATGTTGCCTGACCTGCTGTGCTTTTCCAGCAACATACTCTCAACAGTGAGTTGACAGTCAACAGGAGACATACAGAAATTGAGATTAGAGTCAAGATTAGAGTGGTGCTGGAAAACCACAGCAGGTCAGGCAGCATCCGAGGAGCCTGGACTCTAATTTCCAGCATCTACAGTCCTCACTTTCTCCTTACAGAAATTGACCCTCTCGCTATAAGAAAACCCCCCCACACACAATAGGTAACCCTCTGGCCCTGTGTCATGGATCCAGTCAGATGGAAATTACAGCAACAAGGTCCATGTTTATAGATTTTCAGATTCCATTCCAGCTATTCCAGACAGTTAGCCCACCTTGAAGCTGAACCCAGCACTGAGGGGGTGCTGAACTGGCAGAGGTACTGTCTTTTGGATGAGATATTAATTGGGGACCTCAGTTTCCCACTCAGATGGATGGAAAATATTCACACGGCACTGCTCTGAAGAACAACAAGGTAGTTTGACCCACTATTCTGGATCATGATTTCCTTCAGCCAACATCACAAAAACGTTATTAACCATTTATCTCTCTGCTGGCTCTGGAATCTTGCAGTGCACACTGTCCTCATATTGCCAAAGCACTGCATATAAAATGTCTATAAAATGCGACAGTGTGTCCAGAGATTCCTGACAGGCACCAGGCACATCATTTGTTCTCTAATCCTCCACCAATAAACAGTCAGTTCTGTAACACGGTACTTCTATTCCCATGCAATCCCGTGTTATAAGAAAATTGTGTGATAGCAGCACCATGTGATAGGGCCGGAATCACGTTATAACCAATACACACTTTAAAACTTCATGCTTTAGAAACAAAAGTGTCCCCAATTTTTCAATCGTGTTATAGCAAATTTGTGTTAAGAAAACATGCATTACAGCAGAACGACCTGTAGTTGGAAAATGTGAAGTTCACTTGAAGAATAGGAGAAAAGGAATAAGATATTCATAATTGTTCAATGATGCATGTCACTCAAGTCCATGTCCCATTCTGAGAAGTACACTTTTCAGGCCATGATTTGCCTTGGAATTCCTATAGTGTGGAAGCAGGCCAGTCGGCCTATTGAGTCCACATCAACCCTTGAAAAAGCATCACACCCAGAACCCTGCACTTCCCATGGCTAACCCACCTAGCTTGCATATACCTGGATGATTTAGCATGGCTAATCCACCTAATCTGGCCATCTTCAGACTGTGGGAGGAAACCAGAGCACCCAGAGAAATCCCACACAGACACAGGGAGAATTTGCAAACTCCACACAGACAGTTGCCCGAGGGTGGAATCGAACCTGGGTCCCTGGTGCTGTGAGGCAGCAATGCCACCCATTCACCTCTGCTTTCCCATCTTCATTGCTATACTTCCCTATTTACACTCTTGCTTTACCCCTTCCCCTTCGGAACATTTCAACCAGTTCTGTTAAAGACATGAGCAGACAGCTGTTAAAAACTTGCGATTTTATTTGGCAGATAAAAATGCAAAGAGTCCGATTAGTAACACAGGTAAAGTGTTAAGTTGCAAGCACTGGAGGAGAATCGCATCAGCTGGCAGGTCAATTGGGGACTCTCCACATTATTAAACATTTCTCAATCCATTTTCCTTTTATTGGATCAGGAGTCTTACCTACTATACAATTTATTTAACATTTTTCTAAAACACGATAAACCAATTCTAACACTAGGACAGTGCTTCCATTAAAAACAGATACATAATAATGGACAACTCCCTGCAACGTCAGAGGAATTCTATCTACCTATCATTGTGATCTTTTTTCCATCCCTTGATTACAAATGAAGATTTCAGCCCTGCTTTCTGTTAAAACTGAAGCAGGAGGCATTGGGGTCAGTACATATGCCACAGCAGAATGCCTGGGTCCTAAACTCTATAACTGTCATTAGTAATGGTATTAACAAATGACTTTTTTCACAGTGCATGAGTAACATTCCATTTCACAAAGCCCTGATAGGGGATGCACCAATGCAAGATCACTGCACCTTCAGTCATTATACTGTGTCAGGTGGACTGTAGTACCACTCACGTCCTTGGTACAGCATACTCAACTGCGAGGGCTTTTTATGACTGCACATACAACAGGAAATGGCACAGAGTCTGTTTTTCCAAGTACAGATAAAAATTTCAGCCCCAATGACTCAAATCAATAATCATTGGGACAGGACTCTTGGTGCGTATTGGCCTCATGTACACACACTGGCACCAACTGTAGACGACAGCAGTGCCTGTGAACTTGATGGATCAGACACTGTAGCAACACTGGGCTCCTCTCACTAGAAACAGAATCCTCAATTCAGGAGGGGAGAGGAGCAGTCTGGGGTATGATTCAGAAAGTAATACTATTAATGGATGTCTTTCCTGTCGCTCTATAAGGAAGTAGGGTGAATACTAACTGATGTTGACATGTTCAAAGGGTATATTAGCAAGGCTCTGCTGAGACTCCGACACCACCTCCCCCTTGATTGGGATACTGGGCAGAAAGCTCCCTCTCCATCCTGGCTTCCAGTTTGGTGATGTTACCAGAGTTCTCTCTTGTGCGCTTGCAGCTGGTGAGATTCTATTGCTTCCTTACTTCAATACTCAGCTCAGTTTCCATCCGCACGACATTACAATGGATTGCTTGAAGACTGGTTCACTTTCGATGATCATTGAACTGATCACTCCCCGAAGCAGGTATAAAATAATTGCCTTAAAAGGCAAATGGCTAGTCATCCGGTACCATCAGACGACTAAAGTGCACACTAACGGTTTGTGAAAACATTGTTAAAATCATAAAGAAAGTGTGTAAGTTGAATGCTCCAAATCTGTACAAATGATAACGAATTATGTTCTGCGCTTTAAACCTCGTGTTCAGTCTGTGGTTGCTAAATATCCAGCACCTTCAGCTATTAGAGTAATACTCTTGGCACCCTCAGGTCTTTCTTAAGGCAGTTAGTCACACAGAATTGGTTGAAGATCCTGAGTTTTGAGTTATGTAACACTGAAGAGACTTATCACCAATTGGATGCTCCCTACAAAAGAAAACAACATGCACATTTCAATGAACTTTCCAGTACAGTTTGTCACACAGTTGAAATAGGCGCCATCTGAATTCACAGAACTTTAAATAGGAATAATGAATACAAAAACAAGGAAGCTATGCTAAATGATTAGGAAACCCTGGATAGATCTCAGCTGGAGGATTGTGTCCAATATTGGAAAGGAAGTCAAGGTATGGAGAAGGAGACTTACTGGACTGGTTTCAGGGCTGATAGCCTTCAGTTATATGGAGAAGCTAGAGTTGCTCCCCTTACAGCAGAGAAGGTTAAATGGCAATTTGATAGGCATTCAAATTCATGAAGAGTTTGACAAGGTAAATAAGAAACTATTCCAGTGACAGGAGGATTAGTATCCACAGATTTAAGTATTTCACAAAGGAATTGGAGGTGATATGAAGAAGCTTTATTTATGCAGTGCTGCGATCTGGAATGGGCTACCTGAAAGGGTGGTGAAAGCTGATTTAATAATAATAATCTTCAAAAGGAAAATGGAGAAATAGCTGAAAAGGAAAAAAATGCAAGTCTACGGGAAAAGAGAATGGGAGTGGGACAAATCTGATAGTTCTTTCAAATAGCTGAAACAATTACAATGGGCTGAATGCTTCCATCTTTATCATTCCATGATTCTGACAAAGGCTTTCCTGCTCCTCGGATGCTGCCTGACCTGCTGTGCTTTTCCAGCACTACTCTAATCTTGACTCTGATCTCCAGCATCTGCAGTCCTCACTTTCGCCTAGTAGTGGAAATATGTCATTCAGCAGAGAGGGGAGGAAGGGGACTTGCCCACTCACCCTCTTTTCGTAGGGGGTTGAAATGTATTGCCCCCAAGATAAAGGCATGATCCATGTCTCTGTTGATGTCCCTGTGTGATTGATAAATCATATGATGACAACGTGAGAGCAGGAATGTTAGACCATATTTATAGCCGATGAAACAGGCCACACAATCCCACAATAAGCTCCTCCTATCCTATCCAACTCGACATGTTTTCAAAGGGATAGATTGTTGGAGGAAGGAAAAATTTGAAGATGCAACTCTTACTGGCTGCCATACTTGGTCCTCTTGAATTTATTCGTTGTATACTGAGCATGCTGCAGCTCCAGGGTTTGCACAGCCGCTAGAATCTGCTTTGATACTTTATACGTCTCCTGAGGGTCATCAATGATGAATGATGAATACTCCTCCTGCTCCGGACCATCATATACAGACTTGCTGCCACATGCCTCTGGTAATGAGTGAAACAGAGGTGATTACTTTAAGAACTAGAGTAGCTACTTGAATTTCTACAGCATCTTTCATACCTCCCCAAGGCATTTCACAGAAATACTGTCAGATACAAGTCACTTGATGAGATATTAGGATAGGTGACCAAAACAGGCAGATCTTAAGGAGTGTCTTCCTTCAGAAGAAGTGGAGAATTATAGAGAAGGAATTCCAGAGTACTGGACCAGATGGTTGTAGGCATGATCACTAGTGGAAATCAAGAATGCCCAGGAAATCAGAGTTTAATAAGTGCAGAGATACTGGCTAAACTTATAAAAGTTAGCACAGTTACTCACATTTAACAATGCCCCTTTAGCATTGCTCAGTTTTAACGTTATTAAGATACTGGGGTTTGAAATCCATTTGGGCATCACAAGTTCGATTTTAATGTTGTTTACAGTGGACAGTAATTGCCCTATTTTGGCACAACCTCTTGCTCTCCTCTGCCGATGCTGTACACCCTTCCCCATTCCTACCCCCACCATGACTAAATTCTGCAGGCCCCACCTGACAGCATCCTCCCTGACAGAGGTGGCTTCTGCCAGCAAGACATAGGGGAGCAGCGCCCCCTGGCAGGCTGGAGGGCACACATACCCCAGCAGTCCCAGCCTGTACCTGAGACTCACTGACCCGCACTCTGTTCCACTTATCTCTCTCTGCTTCCATCACCACCCCATTCACTCTCCCTTTCTCCTAATCCCTTGCCATCCCATTTTCTGCTCCACTGATACTCCCAGTGCGCTTTGATGGACAGCCCCATGCACTTTCCTTCTGTAACGGTAATTTAATAATTTCCTATTCTGCTCTATTGATCCAATGGAAATCAGAGTCATATTTTCAATAAAAACACCACATTTCATTAACAGTGAGCGGGTCCCTTGCAATTACATTGGCAGCAAATATTTCTTTGTTTGGAACAGCCATTTTTCTCATATGGTTCCAGAACTGTGCAGAATACCCTAACCAAGGCACTACCTGTATAACAGCATCCTCATGTTTAGGTTGTTAACTGGTTATGGAGCAGTGATTAATTTTATGCTTTTAATCAATTATTATTTGTGAGGGACATTCTGAAGATTTGATCAGTTGCTGGGTCCATGCAAGACCTCTCTCTACATGGCCTCTAAAGCAATAGTTCATCTTTGTGGCAATAACTCTGAGATTACAGGTGTGATGCCAAGTATGTAGGCAGTATGACTGGTGGAGCATATCAAGCACGTCCATTTACATAACCACTTACAGTGTGCAGCATGCCAACCATGCTCACCCAACCTCGGGTAAGTGTCAGGAAAGCATACCCACCATGAGTTATGGTTCTGCTACTGGAGTCCACTTATTAAATATTCCAGACTGGACTAATAGTTACACCAGAAACCAATTTAAGATCATCAGGCAAGACCACAGTGTAATGCATTTATGCAGCTGAAAAAGAATTTGACTTTAATTTCACCTTTTTCATTAAAGAAAAAGGGGTCATGGAGACAGTCAATCCTTACTGCATCCCCATGGCAACACCCTGACCAATCAGAATCTACCTGCCTGCTCTGTGAATTAAGATTGAGAGTTAACCTTTCTTGCTGCAGCTCCAGACCCCTCCTGGCCAAACTGAGCAGCACCCTCTCTCACACTGAATAAAATGGTGTCCCTTTGTCCCCCACAATTCTGTTTCTCCTGTCCTCGTCCTGATGAGTGCAAAGCAAAAAGCTTCAACTTCTTGTCTCTTTTTAAGCAATACTTTAAGCATTGCCAATATACTTCACCTTGTAGTTTCTCTAACTTGGTCCTGTAGTTGTTGTAGAGTGAATATATGTGCTCAGTCTCCCTGTCACCATCTACATCGAGCTGGATGTTAGCTGGTAGCCCACTGCACAGAACCAGAAAGACCACTTCAATCACACAGCATTCTCACCTTTTCAATTAATTTAAATTAATTCTGGGCATCAGAAGCTAACCCAATCCGGAGCACTGCCCCCTGAAATCAAAACACTGAGTTCGCATTTGGGCACTTTTTAGAAATAATTGTCAAGATCCTGGGGATCACACGCACTGGAGACTCACTGGAATTACACCAGTGTCAAGAAGCTTCAGTGACGAAAAGAGGCCAAACAGGACTGATACTCCTGTGAACAGAGTGTCTAAAATCAGGAGTCGAGTCTCAGGGTAAATGATTTGCTGTTAGGATGAAGATGAGAAGAAAACTCTTCATGCAGAAAGGGCCATGGATAGTCATTTTGTATTTTTCAAGATTGAGGCTGATAGATTTTTGGGTGCTTAGGGAGTCAATCGATAAAGGTTAATATGGGAGTTAAGTCAAAAGATCAGCCATGATTGTTTTGAATAGCTGAGCACATCAGAGGGTCTGTAGGGTCTTGCTCCTATTCACATTATGGATTATACTGAGACAATGAAATTGGAGCCGTTTGTATTAGAGCACAGGGAGGTTTAGAAAAAGACGGATGGAGAGGTTTTGATGAAGTAAATGGGAAAATTAGTTACACTGGTGTGTGAGTAAGTAGGTAGTGGGTATAAAGTTATTGTACAGATAAAAGAAACAAGTTAGGAAAATTTATTTTAAATGCTAAAGGTACTAGGATATGGAACGCCAAACTGGAAACAGTAAGGGCAGGAGAACCCCAAATATCTTTTAGAGATTGCACAAAGGAAATCTTTAAAAAGTCTCAGTGTGAGGCAGGGCAACACAACTCATGGATCACTCATCATTTCCCTCTGTGAGTGCTCTCTACCTGATGCTCCACTGCTATTCATTACAATCTGCATAAAGTGTAACGATTCTTACCCTGTACATGGCGTGCAGCCTGGTGCAGTGTCTGCACTTGTCTTACAGCACAGCCAATGGCCATTGAGGTAGGCAGAAGGATGGTACATGGTCAAACGCTTTTTGTTGCATTGACTAACTTTAGTCAAGATGTCGATCCAGTCTTTTGCCTCCACGCAGTTGTTGGCCTGTATGTACAGAGCTCTTTCCGGCTGGATAACTTGAAACATCTGAATCAAACATCACAAGGTAACAGTTAAACTCTGGTTTGAACAAAAGCTCAGCAACTTTCGTGAGTAGGTCAGGCAGCATCCAAGGAGAAGGAGAATCGACATTTCGGGCATAAGCTCTTCTTCAGGCTTATGCCCGAAACGTCGATTCTCCTTCTCCTTGGATGCTGCCTGACCTGCTGCGCTTTTCCAGCAACACATTTTTAAGCTCTGATCTCCAGCATCTGCAGTCCTCACTTTCTCCTAACTTTTGTGAGTAACTGTACATTCCCAGATTTTCTGAAACTCAGCTCTCAGTGCTGTGTTTAGAAATGCCCATTCCGCAAGCGAGGAGCAACAGATTAACTGGAATTATTTCCCAATTAAACCAGGTGATGGCAGTAGCTATTATTCCTGTCCCCCCACCTCTTCTGCCTCAAAGCACCAAGGTCTCAGGTCTTGGGTGACTGTCTGTGTGGAGTTTGCACATTCTCCCAGTGTTTGCATGGTTTCCTCCTCCTGTACTTCCATCTCCATCAAATTCCAAGCTCTGCACTTGCTTCCCATCAACTGCTTCAGAAACCAACATCTTTGTTTTTATTATCTCCGGATGTAACCATACCATTGCATTCTTGGCTGGCCTCCCAGCTTCTGCCCTCCTCCTGATCTTCTCCCAGGACCCCTTCAGGTTTTGCTCACAGGACTTACACTGGTACAAAGATTTCCCTGACATTAAAATTCCATCTTTGGTTTGACATTCTTCTATGATCTTGTCCCCACTCACTCTGATAGCTCTTACATCCCCGCAACTCTCTAAGATTTCTGCTTTCCTCTAATTCTATATTTAATTCCACCATTTCCTCTATTCTACACCCCTGATTCTAAACACTTCACTGGTGGCTCGTTGGTTAGCACTGCTGCCTCACAGTGCCAGGGACCTGGGTTCAATTCCACACTCAGGCGACTGTGTGTGGAGTTTGCACATTCTCCCAGTGTCTGCATTGGTTTCCTCCGGTTTCCCCCCACAGTCTGAAGATGTACAGGTTAGGGTGGATTGACCATGTTAAATTTCCCAGAGTGTGCAGGCCTGGCAGATTAGCCATGAGAAATGCAGGGATGGGGTAGGGCTGTGCAGGATGCTCTTTGCAGGGTCGGTGTGGGCTTGATGGGTGGAATGGCCTGATTCCACACTGGAGGGATTCTAGGCTTGCCATGCCTTCAGCTATCTGGACTCCAGGCCCTGGCATTCCCTCCCTAAAATTTCCACTATGCTTTCTCTCTCTCTCTCTCTCCCCCTCTCTTAATATCTTCCTTAAAACCTTTCTTATTGGCAGAGATTTTGGTTTCTAAACTCAATACCTGCTTCTTTGCTCAAGTGTCAATCTTAGTCTGATTGACAGTCCTGTGAAGTGTCCTGGAGATGCTTTCCGCTGTGTAAGGTGATATTTAAAATAGGTAGTTGTGATTGTATCTTTAGCCCCTCATTGTTGACCACTCAATGACTGGAAACAATTTGTTTATAATCAATCTGTCCGAACCTTCCAGAATTTTGAACAAGAACATCTGGAACTGTATTACATTTAACTCACATTTTTCATTTTGAAAGATTCTTCCTCCAGTTTTTCAACCGCAAGAATATTTTCAATTGGAATATTATACAATGGGTGATCACCTGAAAAAGAAAATTGGGAAGAAGATTCATTTATTCTGATGCTTACAAACTAACACCAAAACCCAAGTTATTCACTGTTCCTGGGAAGCCTTCTGGTTATGGTCATTCATTAAATCACAACGTAACTGATCAAACTCACAACACTGAATATCCAGCACAGAAACAGTCCATTCAGCCCATCTGATCCATGCTGGCATCTAATCCTTTTCTCCACTCTTTATCCAATTCTAATACTAATATATCCTTCCATTCCTTTCCCCTTCATGTGTTTGCCTAGCTTTCCTGTAGGTGCATCTACACCATTCACCTCAACCACTCCTTGGGATGCTGGGTTCCATTTTCTTACCAATCTCTGGGCAAGGCATTGGATTTATTAGTGACTATCCATACTGTACTGATGTGTCTGTGGTATCGGTCTTGTTCAGAAGTAGAGTCTTCTTACACCTACCTATCGAACCTCTTCCTAAGGTTAGTGACCTCATTACTCTGCATGTCAATAAGTGACCAGAGTTAGTAGCGAGTGGGAAATAAGCTATGGCAAGGTGCTGTGGGAAAACAAACTTCACGTGTGATGGGAGGGACAATGCAAGCTCATTTTAATCAATCGATTCCTTTCTCCCAGAGCAGGAAGGCCATGTTGACAGATTCTAGGGAACATCTTGTCGGTGGTGGGCAAGAAATTGTCTAAATGACTTAATGATAAGACTCTTAAAAAAAAAAGTGCACACTTGATCAACAACAGAGGATGGCCCTTGGTGTCTGTCTGATGAATGTACAACTGGAAGTAACACAGTTAAGAGGCATAGCAGAGTGGAACATGATGAACAATGAATGTGCTATCCTTGCATGACATTAACTCTCTCAGTCAGGAAAGGAAAACTGCATGATGGGCCACCTTTGTGCTTGTGATAGGTGAACTCATGATTGGTCAGCCGGAACCATCTCTTCTTAAAGTTCTTGATACCAAAGCGATTTCTTCCCTGGGCTCTCTTGATCATAAACCTGGACAGAAAACCATCAATATTAGTCAGGAAGGTCAACAAGTCAAATCTTTACAGTCACCAAGGAAGTAACAACAGGCAGAAAATAAAACACTGGGAATAGTCAATGGGACAACGTATTGAAAAGGCACTTTGTCCTACAAAGGGTTCTCTTTCACAGAGCTCATCCGTCAATTAATACAAACACAACAACCTATGGAAGTCAAGCACTGGAACATTCCCTCTCTGTTTAGATTGGCTTGTAGTCTTTAAAATTGACAAGACTCACAGACCTCTTTACTGAACTTGTTTGTGTGATTCTGTGTTTTTTGTATTCATTAATATAACATTGACATTGCTGTCTGGGCCAGCATTTATTTCCCTTTCCTAACTGCCCTTCAGCATGTGGTGGTGGTGAGCTGTCTTCTTGAACCGCTGTTGTCCATAATGATGTAGGTTGACTCAGAATGCTGTTAGAAGTTGCAGCATTTTAGCCAAACCACACTGAAGGAATGGCGATATATTTCCAAGTCAGGACAGTGAACGGCTTGAAGGAGAAGTGGTGTTCCCATGTATCTACTGCCCTTATCCTCCGAGATGGAAGTGGTCATGGGCATGGAAGATGCAGTCTAAGGAGCCTTGATGAATTTCTGCAGTGCATCCTGTAAATGCACTGCTGCTACTGAGCGTCGATGGTGGAGGGAGGTGATGCTTGTGGATGCGGTGCCAATCAAGTGGACTGCTTTGTCATAGATGGTGTCAAGTTTTTTGAGCGTTATTGGAGCTGCATCCATCCAGTCATGTGTGGAGTGTTCCATCATACTCCTGATTTGTGCCTTGTAGATGGTGGACAAGCTTTGACAGTCAGGAAAAAAAGTTACTAACTGCAGGAATCATAGCCTACTCTTATAACCACAGCACTTGTATGGCTACACCCGTTCAGTTTCTAGTCAATGGTAACCCCCAGCATGTTGACAGTGGGAGATTCAATGATGGTAATATCACTCAAAGGCTGTGCAACTGCTGCCAGGAGGTCAAGTCAGTCAGTCAAGTGGTAACAGGTAGAAAAAAAACTTCAGGCATGTGAAGGGAAATGACAACAATAGAGACTCAGAGTAACATTTACAGCAGGACAGAATGAACAGGCAGGGTCTCTTTTCTACAGAAAACTGAGCTTTAAGGGTTCACCCAATTGAGAAACTTAAAATTCTGAAGGAGTTCATTAGGGTAGATTGGAGAAAACATTTCCATGTTTGGAGATGACCAAAATCAGAGGACATTACTCCAAGATAGTAATCAATAAGTGACTGATCTACAAGGCGATGCCAAGAAACCAATGCCCAAGAGGTTTTAAGTGAAAATGGAAAGAAAACAGAAACTGAGCCAGCAGATATAAAATGCACCGAGCACAAACGAATTAGACTCCGGAAATGGGAAATAAAACACACAGCCACAAGAATGTGTCACTGAAGTGCTAGAATTTAGAAGGCTGAGAGTTGATTTAATCAAATCTTTCAAGATATTAAACAGAGCAGACAGGGTAGATTGAGGAAGACGATTTCTGCTCATTGGGGAGTCTCAGACTTGGATATGCAGTCCAAAAATTAGGGTCAGACTTTGCAGGAGTGAAATGAGGAAACACTAGGAAGCAAAAGGCAGTGGGAATTTGGAATTCTCTTCCACAAATGGTGATTGAAGCTAAATCAATAATCTACTTAAAAATGATTGACAAGACCTTTGCTAAGCAAAGGGATGTGGAGTAAAGGAGGGAACATGGAGTTAGATCATACATCACCTCCCATCTCATTCAACAGCAGGACAGGCAAAGGAAGACTGAACAGCCTAATTTTATCTATAGAATAGTTAATTGAACAGATACCTTCAACAATTTATTTTAATAATGTGCAGTATCATGTCATTAGTTGCATCCTCATTTACTTTCATCAAACTTTATTTCTCTCCTTAGGAACATTAAATCTGAACATTACCAATATTGATGAAGATTGACTTGCTAACACCATAGCTCACTTTCACTCTACAGCTGTTGCAAAAACTAGTTACCACTGTCCAGTTGATTTGTGTTAAATATTAACATTTTCCTAAAATGCTTTATCAGCTGCCAAGAATGTGAAAAGGTCAAGCTGAGTATGTTGTTGGATACAAGTAGATGTTAGGACAGAGGAACCAGGATGGACAATGGAAAAACATTATAAAAAGAAATATTGGTGGAACGGTGGCTCAGTGGTTCGCACTGCTGTCTCACAGCACCAGGGACCCAAGTTCAACTCCAGCCTTGGGCAAATGTCTGTGTGGAGTTTGCACATTCTCCCCGTGTCTGTGTGGGTTTCCTCCCACAGTCCAGAGATGTGCAGGTTAGGTGGATTGGCCATGCTAAATTGTCCCATTGTGTTCAGGGATATGTAAGTTAGGGGTAAATATAGTGTAATTGGGGAGGGGAATGGGTTTGGGTGGGGTACTCTTTGGAGGGTTAGTGTAGACTTGTTGGGCCAAAGGGCCTGTTTCCACACTGTAGGGATTCTATGATTTCACAGGGGTGTTCTAAATGTTGAAGGCTTTTTATGGAATAACTAAGGAACTGGAAACAGTTTCTCGTGACAGAATGTTCAGAGACCAGAGGACAGAGGTGTAAGCCAATTGGCAAAGAGGTCAGGAGGGCACTGAGGAGATTTTATTTTGCTCAGCTGCAGTGTGGAGCCTGTAAGGGTGCTGGGAGCAAATTCAAGAGCAACTTCCAAAAAGAAATTTGGATTAATACTGCAGTGGAAGAAAAGGAAAAATGTATGTGACTCCAGTCCTGTCGCAATGTGGTTGACAATTAGCTGCCTGCCAATGTAGCCCAGCAAGAGACTCCAGAGAATGAGGTGTACTTCACCACCATTTTCTCAGGGCATCCAGCAAATGGACAAGAAATGGCGCCCACATCCCGAGAACAATGTTAAAAAATGATATACAATGTGATATGCTGGTTTTGTACAGTCATGGAGCCATACAGCTTGAAAACAGACCCTTCAGTCCAACCAGTCCATGCCAACCATGTTCCCAAACTAAACTAGTCCCACCTGCCAGCACTTGGCCCATATCCCTGCAAACATTTCATATTCACGTACTTATCCAAATGTCTTTTACATGTTATAACTGTGTCCACATCTACCACTTCCTCTGGAAATTCAATACACACACAAGAAACTCTGCGTAAAGAAGTTGCCCCTCATTTTTTAAAAATCTTTCTTTCCTCACTTTAAAAATATGCCCTTGAAATCCCCCGACCTAGGGAAAAGACACCTTCCATTCGACTTATCTATATCCCTCATGATTTTATAAACCTCTATAAGGTCACCCCTCAACCTCCTACACTTGAGTGAAAGAAGTGCCAACCTACACAGCCTTCCCTTATAACTCAAATCCTCCATTGCCAACAACATCCTGATAAATCTTTTCTGAACTCTCTCCAGCTTGATAATATCCTTCTGATAACAGGGCAACCAGAAATGGACACAGTACGCCAGAAGATGCCTCACCAACATCCTGTACAACCTCAATATGATGACCCAACTCCTATACTCATAAGGTCTGAGCTATGAAGGCAAGCGTGCTAAATGCCTCCTGCCTACCAACGACGCATACTTGAAAGAATTATGTACCTGAACCCCGAGGTTTCTGTGTTTTGCTACACCACCCAAGGCTCTACTTTTAATTGCACATGTCCTGCCCTCGTTTGTTTTACCAAAATGTAATCTCTCGTGTTTATCCATCTATTAAACATAACTGTCTTTAGTTCATGTGAAGATTGATAGGACCAACAAAATCCTAATTGCCCTGTTGAAGATGGACAGGAAATAAAAATGGAGTGAATGCAGAGCAGTAAAATGTTTGCATATGAAAATGGGAGAATACAGAAACTCACCCTTCCTTTAATACAATGGGTTGCTCAATGCTTTTATGGTCCTTCCTTCCAGATGAGGAGATTAAATCTAGGAACTTCATTCAAAACAGAAAAGGTAGTAATAAAGTGACTTGCATCTATTTCTATGCCATTACTTAAATCTTTGTGCCACCAATAAGCCATTAGAAAACCAACTCATCTGCCTCTCCCCCGGCCATCATAAAGTAGCTTTAAATATTAATCCATAACATTACGATCATTGTTGTTTCCTTTTGTCTAATCACAAGCACAAACCATAAATCCAAATACAAATCCTGACTCCCCCCGCCACTTCCAATCCCTAAATCAACCCAAGCCCCATCACAAACCCAAACCCGACCCACAAAATGCTCATCACCGGAAGATACTTACATTTCTTACAGCTTCTGTATATTTCTGCTCATTAAAGTGCTCGTAGAATGTGGCCATGTAGGATTCTTTGAAGCTTGCCTGCAGATTAAATAAAGGCAACAGAAGAAAGTCTTTAAAAAGATGGGAAAACAAACAAGCAGCATTGAAATGTTTGTTAAGATAGCCCGAATTACCAATCGGAGTTTTAAATTAAAATGAATTATTTATTACCACTTGTATTTAAGGGAAAATACAGTGAAAGGCTTCAAGTTGAAAAGTTGTTACATTTCATGAAGTAGAGTACTTTTAATCGTCATTATTCAGCAATAGAATCTCTGCTCTAATGGTCCTGCAGTCTCACGACTTCTGTCTTGTTCCACATTATTGCCGTGGTGCCAAAGGAGCTCATGTATGTACTGTAAGCTGCCTCAACTCTTCAAATGAGCAGAATTATCTCATGCCAACTTCCTGCCTTTTCCTGATGTGCAGGAGCTGGTGTTGGACTGGGGTGGACAAAGTTAAAAATCACACAACACCAGGCTCTTAAGAAGCAGCGCTTCGAAAGCTAATGCTTCCAGATAAACCGGGTGGACTGTATCCTGGTGTTGTGTGATTTTTAACTTTGCCTTTTCCTCAGACCCCTTACATATAATTCCTATTCAAATAATCATCCAAACTCTCTTGAATGCCTCATCTGAACCTGTTTTACAACCACCTGGTTTTATTATTTGCAGTTGTATTATTTGAGCTTATTTGCAGTCATATTCTTAAAATTGAAATCAGGTTCTCAATCACCATGATTGGATTTGACCTTCTTTCCTCTGAATGGTGAGTCCAGTAGCATAATGAGTCCACCATCATATCCAATCTATTGGCTTAAACGCCGTCTAAACCTCGTTTCTGACTGGAAGCATGGGTTTGGGTCACTGCCCTGTACCTGGTTGCTATTAAATGGGGATTGGTTAGCTCAGTTAGCTGGGCAGCTGGTTTGTGATGCCAAAGGGTGTGGATTGAATTCCCACACCAGACAAGGCCACCATGGAGGTGTCACCTTCTCAAACACACCCTGCGCTTGAGGTGTAGTAACCTTCAAGTTAAACTCACCAACAGTCATCAGTCTGTAAGACATGAGCAGCCCTAGGGTCCTTTGGAATGATGGCAACTTTATCTTTACTATTAAATATAGTTCCTTCGCTTATTAGAATGCGGAATAAGTAAATCAGAGGACTTACAGACTTGGATTTGGATAAGCTACCCAAAGTCTGGATGGTCTTTGAAACCAGGGTCAGTGTTCGCGCTGTTAATGGATCCTAGAGGAAATGAAGAAATCCTTCAGCACTTGGGATGAAGAAGATGTTCAAAACTCAGCAAGCCACAGTCACAATAACTCAACTGCATTTGAATACAAATCCTTTACAGGTGAAGGAGATAACTTTGGTAGTCACTACCTTACTGTAATTATCTTCCCTCTGATAAAATATTGTTGACACAGTGATCCACCTCTGTCTATGAGTCAGACATGAGGTGAGGAAAACCTGCTGTAGTGGACAACATGAGATCCATCGATTCAAAGTTACTTGTTTCACCCAAGAACTCTTAACAGCTTGAAGAGAATTATGACATGTAAGTTAAATACAGGTAAATACGGCAGAGAAATACCTTACACCAAGTTACACATGTTTGACCAAATAATTAGCTTTAATTGTGTTGATTAAGACATTGGCCAAGACATGAGAAGAACTTCAAAACAGTGGCTGTGGGATCTTTTATCTACACCCAAGAAAGATGGTGAGGTTTCTGTTTATTAGAAAGCTGCAAATCTGACAATGCAGCTTTCCCTCAGTCAGCTTGGATTATGTGATCAAATCTCTGGAGTCGTCTCAAACTCAGGACCACGGGATTGAAAGTGTTATCAACCGAGTTACAACAAGAACCTTGAGTTAACAGAATATGGAATGCTTTGTCAAAGTAATTGATCAAAATTAAATCATTCAAGAGCTGGATAAATACTGATCAAATACCAAAGGTTATTTGGCAGTACAGAATCTGAGTGAGGCTGAGAAAAGGGGGCACGCTGTAATAGCTTTTTTCCTTTTGTATTCATCAGGACAGATTCATGAATGCCACATTTCAAGGTGAAGAACTATTGATGTTGTATGAGAATAGGGAACAGCTTAGCTGGGTGTTGCACACAGACAATAGCTCAGAGCATTACTGACCCCAGTTCTGAGGAAGGGTCATTTGACATGAAACATTGACCGTGATTTCTCTCCACCGATGCTGCACGACCTGCTGAGCTTTTCCAGTGGTTTCTATCTTTGTCCCTGATTTACAGCATCTGCAGTTCCTTCGCTTTTTAGTATTGACCGACTCTTAATTGAGGCAAAACAGATGCAATCCTGGACAGGTTTTTTCCTTATACATAGAGGACAGGTGTGACTATATATGGATATTTTATCTGTCCTGATGGATGCAAGATGAAAACCTTCACACCATATTCTTCTTTTTCAGCAATATTCAAATACAAAAAGACATATAAAGTAGGACTAGTTTCAGAAACTAAAGTGACTGTGTAAAATCAGCACTTACAGGTTCCTACATGCCACAAGGGCCAGTGCTGTTGAATGAGCCTGTCTCGTGTTACTAACATTTTCATCTTTCTGTTTGTTTGCCCTTTTGTACCCTATTTTCGAGAATGAGTCCTAACTATTGCATTAGTTCAGCTCTTGGATGTGTTTGTTCTGCACAGTGACAAAGTCCACATTTTGGACTTACCGGATGGTGAGGGTAAAGTTGGAACAAATTAGGTGAAAGGATGGCTGGAGCGAAGAACCGCAGGAAAATAAAACTGCTTACAGCAGTGTACCTTACATCAGCGTCACCTAGGAAAACAACAGAACTCAGGTTACCTTCTCAACTTTGCAGACAATTCTGCTTAGATTTACACAAGAGGATTAACCGACACAGTGGCTATTCTCTTTTATCTGATAATTGTACACTACAGCCTCACTTATTACAAACTTTCACTGCTAAAAAGATCACCTAATTATATATCACACAACATCCCAACATCTCTGTGCTTCCGTCATTTCAGCCTTTGTGGCAAACCTGATATTAGCGATTGACCAAGGGAAGTTGTGCCTTCATCTGCTTGGGCCCGAAGTTGGAGAATTCCCTTCCGAAACCTTCCCACCTCTCTCTCTCTGTCGCACTTCTGTAGCTGAAGAGCTACATGTTTGACCAATCTTTTGGATTCCTGCCCGAATATCGTCTTCCACAATTTTTGGCTGTGGAGCACCTGAGGATATTTCACGATGTCCAAGGTGCTATATAAATTCAAACCGTTGTTGTTTATGCTTAGTTCATTGAATCCTGGAGAATAGTTGTAGTTATGTACAAATACCAAACAACGCACTAGCTGAACATTTCCTATTTTTTGACGGTGAAATATTGGCCAGGACATGGAGAGTTCCCTTCAAGCTGCACCAAGGGAATCCTTACATTAATTCCGTTACTGGAATGAGGATGAAAAAAGACCAAAATAGGCTTCTACACATCTAGTGTTGTGGAACCTACAGCCAGATCTATTTGGTCCAACCAATCCATGCTGCTCTATATGCTGCACATCAGCCTCCTCTTGTTTCTCTGTCATTTCAGTCTATCAGTACATTCTTCTATTTCTTTTGAACTGATGCATTTATATAACCTCCACTTATATCCAGTCACCTTTATCCTGTGGTAGCGACTTCCACAATCCCACCACTCTCTGGTTAAAGAGCTTTTTTATACATCCTTGTAAACTTTCACTGCATCTCCGCTAGTGGCTCAATATGCTATTTCTAATATGCAGACCAGAACTGTTCCCGGTGCTCCAAATCTGGTCAAACTAAGATATCCAGTGCTGTGGGGCCACGATTTGTTACAAGTTCAATCTCATCTCAACCATCGGCTGGAGTTTTTTTTTTATTCAGTCGTAGGATGCTGAGATTACTGGGTAAGCTAAACAATTATTGCCCGTCCCTAAGTGTCATTAAGAATGTGTTGGCGAGCTGCTTTCTTGAACTGCTGCAGTCTGTGTGGTGTGGGTACACTGCTGCTTGGGAGGGAATTTGAGAATTTGATCCCACAACAGTGAAGGAGAGGTAATGTAGTTCCAAATCAGGATGGCATATGTTTAGAGGGGAACTTGTAAGTGACAGTATTCCCATGTATGTGCTGCCCTTGTCGTTCTAAATGAAAATAGTCACAGGTTTAGAAGGTGCTGCTGAAGGAGCTCTGGTGAGTTGCTGAAATACATCCTGTGGATGGTACACACTGCTGTCACTGTGCATTGGTGTCAGACAAAGTGGTGGATGGGGTGCCAATCAAGTGGGCTATTTTGAAGTCAAGCTTCTTGAGTGTTGTTGGAGCTGCACTCATCCAGGCAAGTACGGAGTATTCCATCAGACACCTGACTTGTCCCTTGTAGATGGTGGACAGACTTAAGAGAGTCAGAAGGTGAGTTACTCACCTCAAGACTCCCAGCCTCTGACCCTACTCTTTTGGCGCACAGTCTATATGGCTGGTCCGTTTTGAGTTTTGTCAATGGTAACATCCAGGATGTTGTTAATGGGGGATTCAACAATGGTGGTGCCATTGAATGGTCAGAGTCACTCTTGTTGTCATCCTGTTCCCCCCCGCCCCTCAGTCGAAGCAAAATGCTCAGAGATACTGTGTAGTTTTACCTCCTTCATCGTTATTCCGGTACCTGGAGGGAAAGAGAACAATCGCCCATGTGAACAGGGACTGAGTTCACGGTCTTCTCCTCTGGAACAGCAGTTTCTCAAAGAACTATGTAGTCATTTTACAGGGAGGAGCATCAGATAAGGCAACATACATATTAATTGGGCAACCATTACAATCAACTAGTATCAATAGCAGAGATCAAGCCCTTTACTGTTATACAATGAATGTTCTAAACCCTGTTAACTGGATTCATACAATGGATACTTTTCCCCTTTTTAGCTGACCTTGCATACTGAACACTTCCAACATTGTTAAATGGCTCTACTTAGTGACTGCTTTTCCACCTTGTTAACTCATTACCTTTGCCTCCAGCACCCCATTGATAACTGTAAGTTCTTATCTGATCAGAGTCATGCTCAGCTGAACCGCTTAACTCAGAACTTAACTCTTTCCCTGCCTGCTTATATCCTATACACATTCTCATTGTTGAAGATAGTCTTTGATTGGAACTTGCATTTGATAAATATTATTTGTTACTTATTGACCCAGAATAAATATTATCCAGGTCTTGCTGCATATTGACATGGAGCACTTCGGTGTTTGAGGAATGGCAAATGGTGCTGAATGTTGGAGTAGACAGAATGGGTCACTTTACCTTGAAATCTCTTTGCAGCAGATTCTCTCAGTGAGAAAAAGATGTCAGACATGACTGTGGGACAACTCATACCAGACTTGGTAATGACATTGAAAATTCTTTCAACATATTGCCGGAGGTTGTCCTGTAATGAAATCAGAGGTGGCACTCAAACACTGAAATTAATGAAATAGAAATCACATACTGTTGATTGCAAACACTGAAGAGCCTTACCATGTTAGATTCCAGGTTTTCACCATCCTTCAGCTTAACTGGGTCAATCTCACAAGGTTTGTGCATTCCACATATCTATGAAATAGAAGTCAAAAAAGGTTTACAATTCAACTGAACTTATACTCGTCAGTCAACCTAAATAATTCAAATATGTTTAATAGATCTTACACAATGTTTCATCTTGATACCTTCCCTTTGCTCATAAACCATTCACAAATTCACTGTAAACCAAGACTTTGCAAAATTGGAAATCATTCTCCAAATGATGAATCATAAAACACACTTTCCCTTTGGCTTTCCATTGGATTCATTACCAGCCTGTTGGATCCAGACAGATCTTAATGAAAAGAGCCTAAATGTTCATCTGTGATAAATTCAGATCCACTCAATAATGACTGAGCTGAAATGTGTGTGCACATGTGAAACAGAGAGTGAGAATGCGAGAATGAGTATGTGGGAGTGAGTGTGCAAGAATGTTGTGGTTCTGTTCGCCGAGCTGGGAATTTGTAGTGGCCGTTGTAGTGGCCGGTATATTGGGTCCATTGGGGCCATTGGGCCACTGCAGCGGACAGCTGGAACTGACAACCGGAAGCGGCAGAGGCAAACCACTATAAATGCCGGAGGAAACATCACAGAAGCGCTTCACAGGAGGCTCCCAAGCACTGAGGATGTCACCTAGACAGGGGACGAAACGTCTGCAACACAAATTCCCAGCTCAGCGAACAGAACCACAACAACGAGCACCCGAGCTACAAATCTTCTCCCAAACTTTGCAAGAATGTGTAAGTGCAAGGGGATGACTGCAGGAAGGTGAGAGTGCAGGTTAGTGCATGAGAGTATCTCTTCAACCAGTAGCTACTAAATATCAGTTTTACGAAGAAGCATTCTGAAATGTTTTGCTGATGCTTTAAGGATGGAACTCCTTGATTCCTGATAATGTAGGAGCAAATATTGTCGTTCAATAGGACTTTACAGTTGGTTTATAAATTCTAAATTATAGAATATACTACACTAGATAAAAACAGGAGACTTCCAGGAAAATGTACACGTGTGAGTGCTCTGGGTGTGTGTGAGAGAGAATGTGTCTGAGAGATTGAGTTTGGATGTGTGGGAGAGTGTGTGCCAGCGAGTGTTTGAGAGTCAGCATGTGTGTGAATGCGTGTGTGTGTAAGCTTGCATGCAGTTGTGATATCCAGTGTAAGAGTATGTGGAGGTGTGATTGTAAGCACATGACAGTCAGAGAGAGAATATGAAATAATGTGCATGAGTGTGAGAGAGTGAGATTGAGAGAGTCAGTGTGAAAATGACAGTGTGTAAGCCTGTGTGTCAGTTTACAGTGTGAGTGCATATGTGTCAGTGTGTGTGAATGTGTGTAAATGTGAGTCAGTGTGTGTGTAAATGTGAGAATTGGTGAGTGTGAATGTGAGAGTCTGTGTGAGTGTGTGTGAATGTGACAGACTGTGTGTGTTTGTGTGTGTGTGAACGTGAGCATCAGTATGTGTGTGAGATTGTCAGTGAGAGACACTGTGTGTGTAAGGGTGTAAACGCGAGAGTCATGGCGTTTGTGAGAATGTGAGAGTCAATGTGCGTGCTACTGTGTATGTGAGTGTCCATGTATGCATGCAGTTGAGTCTGTGAGGGTGTTAAGTGTATATTTGAGTGATTGTGAGTGTGATCTGTTTTTTGATCTGATTAACATAGACCCTAACCCTGACAAATACTGCTCACCTCATCGACAATTGGCTTCAGTGTGACCTGCAGGTAATGCCTCCCGGCCAGTTTCATTGTTTCATCAATGCACTTGGAGGTTAGGGAGTTCCCTCGGAATATGGTGTTTGGATCCCTGAAAAGGAACAAATCTGTGTAGTTGGGTGAACTAGAACACAGTGACTAAAGCTTTGCAAAAGGAGACAATGTTTGAGGGTCTGCAAGTGTCTGATTGGCTGACCAGGAATCTGCCGAGAGATTTTCCATATTTCTCACTCTGCTTGCAGTGTGTTACAGACCTCAACATTGGCATCACCTCCAACAGTGGCATGTTCAGCCTATGCAGGCTCTTTGTTTGTTAACCTCAACATGCTGGGTTTACTACGTTAGAAGTCACCAAGTTATAGTGCAACAGGTTTAATGGAAATCATATACTATCGAAGCACTGCTCCTTCGTTAGGTGAAGTGGTGAAGAGATTACAAATATACCTGTTTCACTATAACCTGTTGTCATGTGACTTCTGACTTCATTCACCCCAGGCTAACCTCCACAACAAGGGTTTAACAACAGAACGGCCCTGAATCAGGTGAGTGTTTAGGAACAGTGACCTGGCATTGGGTTCAGTGTGGTTCCTCTGACATTAGTGCTCCCAGCTCAAGTCATAAAATACTGCAGCATGGAAACAGTCCCTTTGGTCCATCATGCCAGTCACCTCACTAACTCTCACTTGCCCATGGCCTTATGTATTACAGCATTTCAGGTGTTCATCTCAATACTTCTGAAATATTGTGATGGCTCCCTTTTCGGTTGTGAGTTCCAGATATCCGCCACCCTCTGAGTGAAAGCAAAGTGCTCCTTAACCCCCCTCTAAACCTCCTGCCCTTTACCTTAACCCAATGCCCCCTGGTTATTAGGAGAAAGTAAGGATTGCAGATGCTGGAGAGTCAGAGTCGAAAAGTGTGGCGCTGGAAAAGCACAGCAGGTCAGGCAGCATCTGAGGAGCAGGAGAGTTGATGTTTCGGGCACAAGCACTTCATCAGGAAAGCTTCCCACCACCCAGGTAATTGACCCCTCTACTAAGGGGAGAAGTTTCTTCCCTATCTACTTTCCTCATAATTATTTACACCTCAGTCAGGCTCCCCATCCAGCTTTCTCTGCTGTAAGGAAAATAATCCCAGCCTATCAGCTCTGTCTTCATAGCTAAATCACTCCAGGCCAGACAATGTCCTGTACTCCTCTTCAGTACAATGACATCCCTCCTTTCATGTGGCTACCAGAACAATGTGCAGTATTCCATCTGTGGCCTGACCAATGTTCAAAACAGCTCCATCATAAGCTCCATGCTTTTCTAGTCCTTATCTCAACTAAGAAAAGCAAGTATCCCTTATGCCTTGCTAACTAACCTGTCCACTTGTCTTGTTGCCTTTATGGATCTAGGTACTTGCACACCAAGGTCCCACTCATCCTGGGTACTGCCCTTCATCATACAAACTAAAAACTTGTGTTTACGCAACACCTTCATGATTTCCCATGCTACATGCTGAAAAGGTCTTGAAACATTTTGTTGTGCCAATCAGGGAGGGTGGACAGAGGGGAGCTTGTTCTCATCTCCCCACCCCCTGTCCGAACAAAACAAGGTGAGATTGGAGGCTTCGCTGGAACGTGAGCCAGTGTAGGTGACACCAAGTGAGGAGGGAAGCAAGCAGGAAGAGCAGTTTGTGTAAATTCTATCAACAATACTCAGAATCAGTGAGATGACGTTTCTAAAATAAAATGTTTACTCACAGGGTCCTGTTTATTTCAGCATTTGCTATCGCACTGATGAAGGGGACAATCTTGCTGTAATGCAAGAAGAGTCTGACCAGGGGAACAGCAGCTTCCTGTTTCTCCCGACACACTTCTCCCAGCATGTGAGCAGCTGATGCGGAAACTGGCTGTGGAGAGTTAAACAGGGACAGCATCAGCATTGTTCCATGCACAAGAAAACGGTCACTCTGCTCTCATCACTGAAAGAAGAATGGGAGATGTCAGGATTCTCTTCCCTTCGGTTCAGAAAAGGGATGACATCACCACTACTGAAAGGGAGGTCAATTGGCCCGTCACACCTGTGCTATCTCTTCAGTTGTTGGCTGTAATGTCGATCCTTGCGCTTCACCTCCTCCAAGCCTTTTCATGTCCAAATACCAATCTAACTCCTTTTTTTAAAATGATTGGAAGTGCTGGTTTTGGACCGGGGTGGACAAAGTTAAAAATAACACAAGACCAGGTTAGAATCCAACAGGTTTATTTGGAAGCACTAGCTTTCAGAGCGCTGCTCCTTCATCGGGGAGTGCTTCACTGCCTGATGAAGGAGCAATGCTCTGAAAGCTAGTCCCTCCAAATAAACCTGTTGGACTATAATCTGGTCTTGTGTGATTTTTAAATTTGTTCTTTTTTTAAATTGTATGATTTTGCTTTGACAGTGCGTTAAGTGGTTTCCAGGTGATACAGTAACATTAAATCAACAGCAGGGGGCAGCAATGCGCTGTGTAACTGCCTGGTAATTCCCTACAACAATGTCACCTCAAAAAGATAAAAATCACACAACACCAGGTTATAGTCCAACAGGTTTAATTGGAAGCACACTAGC
>NC_057715.1:14227095-14297977 GCF_004010195.1 Chiloscyllium plagiosum
CCTGTTCCCTGGATGCTGCCTGACCTGCTGCGCTTTTCCAGCAACACATTTTCAGCAAACACCGGCATCTCCAAATCATGACCTCAAAAAGAATTTGGCATTCCCAAAAAGTTGCAACCAGTAACAGAAGGGGCTCATTTTTCTTTGTGAAATCGATTCAACTATAAATTCATGACTGGAAATTGTCCACAAAGAATTTGCAATGTTCTGGTCTGTTAAGGCCCGAAGGTTCAGTGAAATCCATGTAGGCTGCTTTCTTAGGGCAGTTTGCAAAACCCACCCCTTCACAACCCTGTTTGAAACAGCGCCACCATAACCTGTCCCCAGTGTTTTGCCTCCTCCAAAGCTGGTCATACTCCAGTTTCAGGGATGGAGATGGGAAAAGGATACTGTAATGGCAGGGCTCTGTAAGGGGAGCTGGAAATGGGGAGTAGAGGGGGTGGGGTGGCAAGTGGTTTGGTTGGGAGGGTTGTGCGAGAGTGGGAACCTCTCTTAAAACACTCTTTACGAACACTCTTTATGCACCCCTTCCTTGTTGACCCACCCTCCCCAATGTCCCCGATCTACAGAAACCATCCCCTCTTTCAAACATCATGTCCTCCTGGGATTCTGCTGCTAACAATGACACCTTCCCTGAGACCCATACTTGTTCGTTCCTTTATTACAATCTCCCTCATCTAGCACCTCCATCCCTTCTGACATTTGGTCTCTCCCCAGCACCCACTTCCCTGGATCCGCAGTTAGGGAGTCATACAGCTGTGCAGCACAGAATCAGACCCTTCGGTCCAATCCGTCCATGCCAACGAGATATCCTAAATTAATCTAAACCCATTTGCCAGCATTTGGCCTATTTCCCTCTGAACCCTCCTTATTCATGTACCCAACCAGATACCTTCTCGAAACCTGTCAAAATCTCAAACTTCTTACAGTTTTGATGAAGGAACACAAATCTTCCTTACTGACTCGGTTTCTCTCTACAACAGTACTGACAGACCCATGGAGTTTTTCGAGCACTTTTAGCTTATTTTTTTAAAATAAAATTCCGTTTTGCTTTTGTTTTCAGTTCCAGAAGTTGAAGGAAATTCTGCAGATGTGCCAACTGGACTTTCAGCTCAGTCTGGGAGGAGCTAATGGAGAGAGGTGGGGGAGGAGCTAATGGAGAGAGGTGGGTGGGTATGAGAGCTGGTGGAGAGGCGAAATGGTGACTGAGGTGGGGGCGGTTTGGGGCAGGGAAGGGGTGTGTCACTTTCATGGTAACTCAGTTCCTGACACAGACTGTGAAGTGGAAATCTACTGAGCTCCAACCTGTGCTCACTGGGGACACAGGGTTTGAACGTTCACCCCACATGTGTTACCAAGACCATCTTTCAGGTGTTCGGGTCAAGAATGGGTGCAAATGGGAGGCTGTTTGTCCTCTCTTGTGTCTGTATTCTCATTTGGCAAGTTTGGTTTATTTCAATGAGTTTGAATAAAGTCTCCCATGAATGTTGGCCCTCAATTTGGGATTGGGGTTAGGGTTAGCGTCAGTTTGAGAGTTAAGATTAGGACCTAATTTAAGGTTACCATTAGGTTAGATCTCGTATAAGATTGAAGCTCAGAGTACACAACCCTACCTCAACATCTGCTGATTTTAATAAAAGATCCCTCAAGGGGTCGTAATATTGAGAAGGGAAAACATGGTCCTCAGTGTAAACAACATTTAGCCGTAAGGAACCCAAATCAACAGGTTTATTTGGCTTGCCATTATCTCTGGGCTGAAGGAAATACCTGCAACATACAACAGTAAGAAAGGAAATTGTTAATTTTCCTCATCACAGACATCTCAACATAAATATAAATCATCTCTATTTATCAAATTTCTTTTTGTAATTCAAAATGGTGCTAGATTGTGGCGACAAAACACTTTTTCGAGATATATGTGATAATAAATAACTCAAAAATATACACACTAAACATTTGCTTATACCCTCAAGGGATTGCCTACTTCCCCTTCCCATCAGCCACCTCTGAAATCCTCCGATCAGCCACAGAACTTACACCAGACAGGAAGCAGTCCTCAACTGTCCCGTACTGCTCCATGGAACATTGCAGGCAGCTCAAAGATGGGCAGAAGGGCAGTACACAACCCAACTGAAGAATTTTCCAGACGGCCCCAATACTGCTCCCCTCCCCTCCACCACCCGTCCCCTCCTCCCTCCAGCTTCAGTCTGGACAATTCACCCCAAAGAGGGAGAATTAAGGGGAGAGAGAGCAAACAAAAAAAGAGACAAACAGGAAAATAAAAGCTTTTTTTAAAAAAATATCTCAAAGTAAAAGTTTACTGGCTGCAGGAAAGAGACTTCCACTGAAAACTGTTCCCCTTCTAGGTCAGAGAGATTGAGTTGCATTACAAAAAACACTTGGTCAATTAAAGTGGCATTCACCATGAAAGCACATAATCCCAAAAAACAAAATGAAATTTTTGATAAAGAGCTCCTTCTGCTATAAATTACCAGCCCAGGCTTTCTGTGGTGAGTTTAACAAGCAATTAGATTAGATTACTTACAGTGTGGAAACAGGTCCTTTGGCCCAACAAGTCCACACCGACCCTCCAAAGAGCAGCCGACCCAGACCCTACAGGCAATTTAGCATGCCCAATTCACCTAACCTGCACATCTTTTGGACTGTGGGAGGAAACCCACGCAGACACAGGGAGAATGTGCAAACTCCACACAGACAGTCGCCCAAGGTGGGATTTGAACCCAGGTCTCTGGCGCTGTGAAGCAGCAGTGCTAATCGCTGTGCCACTCATAAATTAATGTGCAAATCTAGGAAGTTTTTTAAATTAATAAGGAATTTGAGGGTGGGCTGCCATTGGTGTGAAATAAACTGCAAGGAGGTATAATCTGACCAACAAGTTCTGGAGGTTCATGAGTCCTGCCATCTCTCTTCATCCCCTGATTACTAGACAATTTACACCTGAATAAGGACCATTGTTAACAGGATCATTATCATTACCCATGAATAGCTGGTCCTTGATTTCCCTCCTCCTACTTATAAATTTATGCAAGAGCAAATTAAATAAGGTGACCACTATACAGATGCTCAATTTAATTATTCTGTCAGTACACACGTGTTCTGTGCACTCCCATCCAGAACTTGCTGGATTGCAATTCCAGAGGAAGTATCCAATCTGTCCTTCCTCTCTCTAATGCGGGTATATGAGGCTCATTGGTAGCTTCTTTACATGCCATCCAGGAGACGGGATTAGCTAATGGAGCACAAAGAGAGGATTTGATCTGAAACAGCTGGGGAGACTGTTATGTAGCAGTGATGTCACTGGACCCATTCTTTGGGGGCTTAGATTAAAATCCCTATGCACCAAAATGTTGAAATTTAAATTTGTTGATAAAGTCTGGAATTGAAAGCTAGTTTCATGGTGTCTATAGACAATTTCCCATATTGTAATCCCCTTTCCTTTGCCATCCTTCCCTGCTCTACCTACATGTGAATTTTAAAGGAAGTTTATTTTATTTACTTGTAGGACATGTGCTGGTCAGTATTTATTGTCTGTCCCCTACTTGCCCTTGAGAAGGTGATGGTGAGCTGCCTTTTGAATGGCTGCAGTCCTTGTGTTTAGGTAAATGCACAATGTCCTGAGGGAGGGAATTCCAGGATTTTGACCCAGTGACACTGAAGGAACAGCGATATATTTCCAAGTCAGGATGGTGACTGGCTTGGTAGAGAACTTGCAGGAGATGGTGTTCCCATATATCTGCTACGCTTGTCCTAGGCGGAAGTGGTTGTGGGTTTGGAAGGTGAAACCAAGGATCTGTGCTGTATTTCTGCAGTGCACCTTGTTGATGGCACACATTGCTGGATTTCTACCACTTAGTATGAGAAGACATGCTAACGAATTCCTTCCCAATGTCAACATGATGCATTTAAGTCTGTGCAATGTGGAATTTTTTATTAACAGGCTCTTTGTGTAACTATTTTTTTTACTACACTCCATGTGGCTTTATTTGTAATGTAAGCTACTTTTATTTAACCACTGTATTGCATTCCTGTGTGAAAAGGGAGGAAATGCAAAGCCAATTGAGTTTGCTATGGGAGGCACACAGGCCTGGCAGCAGTGTGTCATAAACTTTCTTGCAGCTTTCTTCCTTAAAGTTTATAAGGTACATGACAGATATATGCATCAAAAAGTGTGGCGTTGGAAAAGCACAGCCAGTCAGGCAGCATCCGAGGAGCAGGGAGAGTTGACGTTTTGGGCGGAAGCTCTTCATCGGGAATGTGATTCTTGAAATGCCGATTCTCCTGCTCCTCGGATGCTGCCTGACCTGCTGTGCTTTTCCAGCACCACATGTTTTGACTCTGATCTCCAGCATCCTCACTTTCTCCTAAGTATGTCCATCAATCCACCGTCATCCACCAGCATGCTGTGGGATAACGCCTTGAATTCCAGGTGACAGGGTGTCACAATTTTTCGTGATAGAAACTGACCCGCTGGTTCCAAATTCACATTAAAAATAATGGTGAGGTTAATAGTAATCAACATTAACTATGTACAAATCAAAAGCGACTTCAGCTGAGCTTCAATGCATGGCTAAATTTAAAAAACCCAAAAGTTAGTGTCAAGCTGCCTCACTCCATCATAAACCAGTGAAAGTAACTGCCTTAAAAAGTAGGAACAGCTATATTTGCATTCGAAATACAGAGTAAAACCATCCCGGAAGTCTGAGTTTTCTATTTTAGTCTACGTATTCTTGTTAAGGCTGTGACAAATCCCAAACAATCACTTTGATGCTGAAAATTAACTTTTATAAAAGTGGAGTCTCATTTCTTCACCTTTCAAATGCAATAGAAGATTCAAAAGAATCATAAAACTTTTCCACCTCTCACTCTCCCTCCCTCTCTCTCTCTTTCTCTCTCTATTTCACTATCTCCTGATCTAAGATAAGATCAGTATTCTAACCTACCCTTCCTGCTGTGACTGCACCATTCATTAACAATTCTTCAAGCTGGTTTAACAGTTTCGCAGTTGCTCAAACTGGTCTTGCAGATCCCAGTTGCTTTGTGGAGAGAGCTGTGCTCTTGTCATTTCCCACTTGCAGCATGTTACTGTACAGAAGTAGGGGACACTGTAGCATTGCAGTCATGTCATTAGATCAATAATCCAGACTGCATAATCTTCTGGGAACAGGGGTTTGAATTCCATCATAGCAGATGGCTTGAAGTCACTATGTTTGAGACAGTGGCTCAGTGGTTAGTACTGCTTCCTCATAGCGCCTGGGACCCGGGATTGATTCCACCCTCAGGTGACTATCTCTATGGAGTCTGCACATTCTCCCTGTGCCTGCGTGGGGTTTCTGCCGGGTGCTCCAGTTACAGTCCAAAGACGTGCAGCTTAAGGTGGATTAGCCACAGGGAAATGTGGGGTCAGAGAGATGGGGTGGGTCTGGGTAGAATGCTCTTTGGAGGGTCGTTGTGGACTAGATGGGCCAAATGGCCTGGTACCACACTGTAGGCTATCAATCTATGATCCACTTATTTTGAACATTGAGTAAATTTGAGGAGGTAGACAGATTTTCAAATACCAATGGGTTGAAGGATTATGGAGAATGGGCGAGAAAGTGGAGTTGAGGACAAGGTGAGATCAGTCAGATTATATCCAATGGCAGAGCAGGCCTGAGGAGCTGAATTGCCTACTCCTGTTGTTCAAAAGGCAAATTCAACAGAGGTTTCATCGAATACAATAAATTCTGGCTTAATGTGCATTGTAGAATGTAGATATTTTGAAAGATCATAGCTATAAACAATCCGCTTAATTTTTGCATATAGGGAAATTGTTTTATGGCAGTCAATAGAATAGGATGTAAGTAACTGCCTATTCAATCAGTTGCTTCATCAAGAACAATGCTGCTGTTTCTGCAGTCAAGTTGCACAATGGTGAAATGGAATAAAATGACGCCTTAGAATAGCAGGGAAATGTACGGGCCATTGAAACTCGGCAAGTGCAGCACCTTGGTGTGTTACAAACATTCTGGTGATGTGATGCTTTGACATGTGGCTCAAAAATGGTTCTGTGCATCTGTCCTTCCCTTCCGTGCCAACCAGATGTGGCTCAAGTCACCAAACTGTAGACTCAGAAGCCAGCGACATTTTCACCACTTGCAGTTGGCAGCACACCCACATAAAGGCAAACAACTCAACATTTGAAGGAAAGTTCAAGGTGCAGATTGTTGTTCAGTCTATACCTTTAGAAAGGGCATTATTGAACTGAATGAGCTCTCAATTACCATGCTTGATGGGATGAAGACTGTTTTAAAATCTTCAAAGGGAGACGTAGTTCTCCAAGAAATTCATCACCAAACTTTAAGTTACTGGCATTCCAAAGGTCAATCCTGGAAAAAGAAACATTCCATCTCTTAGTAAAGGCAAAAGATGTCACATACTATCAAAGAACTTTAAGCCCCATTGCTTATTATAGGATGTTAGCAGACTAATATGGACCTTAATAAATATAGATCTCATATTTAATGCAAGAGTATAACTGTACAATGATTGCCTTATTTGGCTGGTATTTGGAAATAAAAATCTGGTCTTGATAAAAGTGATGATGATGCTGTCAGATTGTTTTTACAAGCAATAGATCCACTAAATGTGAATTCCTCACCTCATGCCTGGGTTGGTTTATTGATAAGAGATTGACTAACAGACCATGGTCACTGTGATTAGTCCTCAATTCCATTATTGCGATGACTAGGATGGTAGACAATGGTCTAAACCTTTATTTTTGAAACATCCGCTAATGCCTACATTCCTACGCAAGGACTATTCCCCACACAGGCCACTCAGCTTAATTCCTCTCTCCGCATTACTCTCATGTACTCTGATATCCCATCAAAGCTAATCCCATTCTTCCCTTTCATTTCCAGTCTAACCCTATTCATTCTCTCACTTCCACAAATGTTTCACGTTGCACGTAATCCATTGCTATTCTTCCCCTTACTTCCCACATCCTTTAATATTCCACATAGTCTAACTTCACTCTGATGCTCATTTCATATACCCTGTAATATCAGCTCTAGTCTGATACCATTCCCCCTCCTCACTCCCCACATCCTTGCCTATCCCATCCAGTTGTGGTACTTTCCCAAATGACGACTCCTGGTACTTTGCCTCTGTACCAGGAAGTGATGGGGGTAATTAAGGGTAAGGATTAATGGTTAGCTCATTGGGCTGGACGGTCAATTTGTGATGCACAGTGATGCCAACACTGAAGGGCCAGTTCCCATACTGGCTGAGGTCACCATGAAGGCCCTACCTTCTCCAGCTCAGCCCTCAGCTGAGGTTTGGTGACCCTAAGGTTAAACTCAGGATGAGTCGCTTCTCTCGAATGAGAGAGCAGCCCTATGGTCCTCTGGGATTATGATGACTTTCACTTCTCTTAACATTGAGTTAGTTCACCATCACCAATCAGCTTTTGTTTTGAAACGGTCCTTTCAATTGATTAAGCAGCAAAATCGCACTGGTGTGGATGGGATATTGTTCTTGGATAAAAAAATAAGGTTATTGCATCATAGCAATCAGTACAATTACCTATTTGGCCAGGTATAATTACTCAGACCTTAGGGAGCTGGTACAGATATATCTGCTCCTTCTGAAAGCTAGAGTAGAACTCCTTGTCTCAACTCATAGATATCAGTCAAATGGGTGGAGCCAATGTAACATGAACATTAACCTCTTCAATGCCATTTCCTTAAGCACATCTGTCTAATCACATCCTGTTGTTCATTCTCCAAAGCTCTTACAATCTTTCTTTTGCAATAGTGCCTATTTTTTTTGGCAGATCAAATCATTGCACAAACCTTCCATAAATGTCCACATCTTCAGTCACACTGCACCTCCATCTTACAAGCAACTATCTAATTCCCTTCTAAGATAATTTATGGACTCTGCTTAAACAAAGCTTTGAGACTGAGATTTTCATAATGCTTGGGAATAGGGCTGTCTCAGGAGATATACAAAAGGCAAGGGAACATTTAGCAGGGTCAAAAAGCTTACAGCATGTTGTATTGGATACGATGAGGTATTAGTATAGGTCAATGGAATTAATCCAACATGAGCAGGGAGTGTGAAAGAGAACCCCCATTTACAATGATGTGACTAGTTCCTACTGCAAAGCCGACATGAACCTGTACAAATGAATCACACCACAAAGCGGTCAATCAATGTCATAGTTTTGCCTGCACAGGAATAAAGACACACATTTTTTTTAAGTTAATCTGGGAAACAACTATGTTATTTGACAGCAGACTCAGAAACATACTCCAGCTTCCAGAAAACCTCCTCACCTGATTTCCATCTTCTCAACATGTTCTTCCTCAACATCAAAGTGTGACTTTCGGTTGTAGCTACATGGCCTTGTCACCTGCAATGAAATCAGGAAACGAGAGATGGATGGTTAGAATTCCCTTGCAGAGGAAGTTTGTAGTACAGCATTTAAGGTGAACATCTAAACTAGCTACAATACACAATGATTCCCAACTTTAGAGGGTGGCGAGACAGAAAGGTTTATAATGTTCTGACCAGACACACAGTGGGTAGACTGGGATCTCTCTGCCCTACAGAGGGACAGGGTCTATGAGCTAATGCCATGTTGCTGCATACCTGCAGTGGTTCCCTACTAGGATGATGTAGAAACACACAACAATAGCAGACATAGCAACCTGAACATCAATGATTTAACCAGCTGTACTGTATTAGACTATGTTTTGATGAGAGAAACTTGCTTTCTGACAGATCTTTCCACGTAATGCAAGCTATAGGGTGATGGAGTCATACAGGGCGGGAACCGGGCCCTTCAGCCCAGCTGGTCCATACCAACCAGGTTTCCTAAACTGAACTAAGTCCCAGTTTCCTACAATTGGCCCATATCTCTCTAAACCTTTCCTATCCATGTATCTGTCCAGGTGCCTTTCAAATGTTGCAACTGTACCTGCCTCTACCACTTCCTCTGGCAGCCCATTCCATATATTCACCACCCTCTGTGTCAAAAGGTTGCCCTTTGGGTCCCTTTTATATCTTTCTCCTCTCACCTCAAATCTATGCCCTCGAGTTTTGAACTCCCCTACCCTAGAGAAAAGATCTTGGTTATTCACCTCAAGATTTTATAAACTTCCAGAAGGACACTCCTCAGCCCCCTAGGCTCCCGGGAAAAATGTAACAGCCTCTCCTTATAGCTCAAACCTTCCAGTCTCGGTTGCATCCTTGTAAATCTTTTTTTGCACCTTTCCCATTGTAATAATATTCTTCCAATAGCAGGGCAACCAGAATTGTACACGGTACTCCAAATGTGGCCTCACCAATGTCTTGTAACATGACGTCCCAACTCCTGTACTCAAAGGTCTGACCAATGAAGTCAACCATAACAGAGGCCTTCTTCACCACCCTGTCTACCTGTGAATCCAATTTCAACAAACTAAGTACTTGCATCACTTGGTCTTTTTGTTCGACAACACTCCCCAGGACCCTATCATTATCTCTGTAAGTTCAGCCGAAATACAACACCTCACATTTATCCAAATTAAACTCCATCTGCAATTCCTTGGCCCACAGGCTCAGTTGATCAAGGTCCTGTTGTTATCTTAGATAACCTTCTTCACTGTCCACTATACCAACAATGTCAGTGTCATCAGCAAACTTACTACCCATGCCTGCTACGTTCACATCCAAATTGTTTATATGAATAAGGAACAACAATGCACACAGAATTGACTCTTACGGCACCACTGCTGGTCACAGGCCTCCAGTCTGAACAACAACCCCTACCATCACCAACCATCCCCTACTGTCAGACACTTTTATATCCAATTGGCTAGATCTCCATGGATCCTGTGTGATCTAACCTTACTAACCAGTCTACCTTGCAGAACCTTGTTGAAGGTCTTGCTGAAGTCCATTTAGACTCCAAAGCATTGACATTAAAAAGGCAAGGCATATGGTATAAAAAATGAGTTGGACAATGAGGAGTTAAGGATGTGGAATGGGAAATGGTTGGGAATTAAGATGCTAAGGGAGAGAAACAGAAGGGATAGAAAGATCAGGTTTTTGCAGAGGATTTTGAGAGGAACAGAGGAGGGTAGGGGTGGGGGATTAGTAATTTGGATGCGGAATTCCAGGGGGCAGGAATTTCATAGCTGTTAGTATTCTAGGTCTTAGTGAATCGAGTGGGGTGATCCCAATGTTGTCACTGCACTGGGTCAGAAACGCCCAAAAGAGAGGTTCACGAGAGATTATTTTTATAGAGAGAGTTTTTCCTAACACATGAAAACACAATCACTTGACATAAAACTTCAGACGTTTTTATTTGGTGTGTCTGAAATAGTTTTGGAAACAGAAGAAAGCAGCTCTGTAAGTGAACTGGGTAACAGTGCCAGAAGTCAGCCCTGAGCTTGCCAGGATTCCACATCAGGAGTGTATATCAGGAATCTGGACAGGGAGCTCACAAGGAGCGTCAGTACTAGATGTTCCAGACCCCACTGACACATTTGCTCAGTGTCATCGGAAAGAGTTTACTGAAATAATTCTCATTCAAATGTTCATCACAATGATTTATTAAAGAGTTGAAAAGTGGTGTAACAATGAGTAATGAAAGGCTGAATTTCACACGGTCTCTCCAAAAACTAAAACACAATTATCAACGCTTACAGTCTGTACTTATGAAGATCAAATGCAACAATTTGAAGCAACTCTTCAATGAGAACTTACCTCAAAATAAAACACTTCATCAAACTGTGGATTGTTTGTCTTTCGTTTCACTTTAGTTTTCTTCAACTCAGATCTGGTAACCAAGCAAAAATGAGTTGGCAGCTTTGTCAATGCACAGTTTGGAAGTTTCATACAGATGGAAACTTTTAAAAATGACAAGCAAAATACTGTACTGCTGATTGTTGGGAGACCTGTGATAAAGTCAGTTTGCAACTGGTGATGTTCAACAGATCAGCCAGCACCTTTGCAGAGAGAAAGGGAGGATTAATTGTCCTGGATGATGCCACAGTGTTAATGATTCACAAATAGTGGGACATAAACTCACTTCAAAGACAACTAGCCTCTCAAAGTAACTGGTGGGTATGGTTTATCACCATGTGCAATTTCACTCTTGATCAAAGGCGATGTGAAACCAGTGTTTTACATTCCTATTTTTCCACCACTGCCAAACCCCCAACCCTCTCTGATTCTGGGATTTCTGCTGCAAAGAGTTTGGTTCGAGTCATTCTCCCCATCTCTGAATTAGTCATCCAGAAACATTGCCAATACGCTACTGCAGCAGGCAGAGGGAGAATTCGAATTGCATACTACAGAGCTGGCTGGTGGCCAGACACAGTAACTGTCCTGACTGTGAATACAGCAAAGGTAAATGTTGGGGTTCATGGAGATAAAATCTGGACATCTTTAATTCCAGGTTGCAGGTTGAAAATCTATCCCAATATCAGTAGAGCTAGACTAAGAGTTGTTACAACAGAGAACATGTTTGTGAAAAGGAAGTACACAGGAATGTTATTAAAATTTAGATTGTGTTTGGCCATTGATGCTGGTTACAATCAAACAATAATCATAATTAGAAATGAAGAGATACCTGGATGGGCTAGACAAGGTAACCGTTGCATATGGATCACATTGTCCATTGACTATTGGCAGGTCTTCGCATTCTATAACACTGAGTGGAAACAAAAAATGAGAAACAGTTCAATCATTGAAATGGTGATGAATTTCTGCTTTCCCATTCTTTACAGTAGCACCCGTGTCCTACGTTCCTCACAAAATGATGAACCAATTTACCTAATGCAGAAAACATCTGAGTGAATTATGAGAGGGTCGGGACTGAGTGAATGCTGCACTGTCAGAGGAACACTATAGGGGGAGGTCTGTCCCGTGACAGGAACAGTTCAAAGGAACCACTAAACTGTCAGGGGGTCAGTGACTTTATTTGGACCTGTGCATATCAATGTGTGCGTACATATATAAAGAGATAGGGTGGTGTATGCATGTGCTAATGTGTGTGTATCTAAGCGTTTGTAGAGAGCCTTGTGTGTAAGAGTGAATGAATAAACATTTGTGTGTGTGAGCTTGTGTATGTGCAAACATAAGTGTGTGCATGAGTGTGAGTGTGTGCTAGTTTGAGTGAGTGATTGGATGTGTGTGTGCATGTGAATGTGAGCATAAACGTAAATGTGAGTGTGTTCGTGCATGCATGAGAATGGATGTGAATGTGTGCAAATTTATTCATGAGTTTGTTGATGTAAGGGTGTGTGTGTGTGTGTTTCACAGAGACTGTATGCATGCATGTGCATGTGGAGGGACTAAGGGGAAATTAAATAGTCTTGATTCCATTAGTTGAAATGTCCGAGGGATTGGGGCTGACTCAAACCGAGCAATTAAACTGTTGGAAGAACATGACGTACTGTAAAATTCATAAGCTCCACTGGCAGCAAATTGACTAATCTGCCAAATTAATTCTTTTAGAAGCCACATGAAGATAGACATCAATTATGCTAAACAAGTGCTAAACCGAGACTCAAGCCTGGAAGGATATGGAGAATAGCGATGAGGCAAGTGCTGTATAATTTCCAGTAGGAACCAAATTGTCATTTCCTTTCCAATAAAGTAGGAGATTCACACAGTCCCTCTGAACATGTTCTAACTTGTTCCACATCTTGCATGTGTCTGGAACCTCTGGGTTTGTCAGCAAAGTATCCATCCCTTTGGGAATACAGTCGGTGCTTTACACAACGCAAACATTATCAGTGTTTTCGGCTAAAATATTTCTTTTCCTTCCCATTTCAAAGGGAACCCTAAACAAGACAAATATGATACTACTTTTTAGTTGGCACTAAATGCTTCTGTTTAACATTTTTAAATGGTTAGCATTATGCAATTTAGCACTTTTGCAGGACATTATTTTCTTTGTTATTCATGCAAACAGAAAGTACTAATCATTACCAATTAAAGGAAAAAAGACTTGCATTTCTTAAATGTGTTTCACAACTATAAGACATCCCAACATTTTCCAGTGAATGAAGTATTTTGAAGTGTGTCATTGTGCTGAAGCAGGGAACTTAGCTCCATTTGTAGCCACTAACTCTAGCTAGAAATTCACTTGCAGTTGGATTTTTTCCTGCCATTTCCTCACTGTTATCTCTGATGTCCCCAACGAACTATCCTCAGTCCACTCCTATTTCTCATCTGGACCCCATCCATCATCCAAAATCAGCACTGCTTTTCACATGGACATGGATAGCTCCCAGCCTCACCTCAGCATCAAAACTCCTCCACTGTCATTGAATTAGACTTTATCCAAAAGCCAATAACAGATGAGTAGGAATGTCTTCCAACTAACCATTGGGAAAAATGGAGCCTTTAGTTCCAGTCCCCATGACTAATTTTGTTCCCTAGCAACAGTCACCATCCCTCTCCCTGGCAAGTGTTTTAAAATGCTGCAACGTTGGTATCGCGTTCGGTAACCTTCTAATGACATGGTCACCCAGACCAATTATTTCCAATTCCATTCCATCTGCAGATTCTGTCCCTTTCTCAGCTGATCTGCTCCTAAAGCTCCTACTCATCTCCTTGTTTCCTGTGGTTGATGATTCCAAATCATTCCCAGCCAGCCTCCCAACATTCTCACTTCTGCAGACTACAGGTGATTCAAAACCTAGCAGTTTGTAATCTAACTGACACCAAGTCCCATTCACCCTTGACCCTTACATTCACTGGCTTTGGTTGGTCAATGCCTCAATTTTAAAATTCTCACACGATACCAGGTTATAGTCCAACAGGTTTATTTATAATCTCAAGCTTTTGGAGTGCTGCTGTTTCACCAGGTGTAGTCTCATTTTTTGCTTAAAATTTTCACCTTTGCTTTAAAACCAACTAGCCCCATTCTCTGGCCCTACATCTCTCCATTCCTATAACTTACACTAGCCCCAGAAACCCCTTTATGGATCGCTGATTTTGATCACTCTGCTATTGGTGGCCATGCCTTCAGCTACTTGGGTGCCAAGCTCTGAAATTCCATCTCTAAACCTCCCTACATCTCTTCCCTTTTTTAAGCTATCCCTTAGTGATGTGCCTTCATGGCTTCTTTTGAGGCGAGGGTCTCACCTTCTGTTTAGTAATGCTTCTGTGGTATCTCTTGAGCGTATTTTATATTGCTAAAGGCACTACGTAAACACAGGTTGTTGTTCTTGCTGCTGCATCCAGTTTGAGCTCAGCAGGTTCCCATAAAGGTTATTACAACTGTGATTGGTGGAATGAGCTGCTATTATCTCCATAAGTTCCACCATTAATAAAAAGGTTTTGATCCATCCTCCAAAGTGACCAATTGTTTCCACTTTGCACTGTTATCCAGAATAATGGGCTCAATTATTATAAAACAATACTCAATCATAAAAACAAGTGGAAATACTGGGTAACATCTAAACTACAACTGGAAGTATAATCCCCCTTTAATCCCCAAACTGTCACACTCAACACAACGATAAAAGATTACTTTAGAGATGGTATTTTTAAAAAAGGCAAATGAAGACCACCATTATTGGCCCAGTGTTCTGAAAAACAAAAGACAGAGTCTGGTGAACCCTCAGTCCGTTGAGTTTCTTGTTGACAAACTAAACTGCTAACAGATGTAAACCAATGAAAGATCTTCCAAACAAGCTCCAGTTCGGATGGAAATCCGGCAGATTCCAAGGTTTTGGATGGTGGTGAAAGCTCAGCTTATCAGTGTTTCCAACATAGTTAAAGTACTGAGGTATAGAAACATTGTCAATCCCCAACAGAGGGAGAGAGGGACTTGCAGCATTCCTGAAGCTTTGGACGTTTTCCTCCCTGAGTGTTTGTGAAACAGAAACCAAGTCCAGGAATCCGCTATCAGCACAGGAACCCAATAGTCTCTTCCAAAGCTAGGTTTTAGTCCAAAACAGGGCAATAAACCCCATTTCTTATCTCCAGCAAAGCTCTGTTTGGTTACTTTATCAATGTCTTTTGACCTTCTGTATTCAGCAGGTGGATTACGGTCCACATTCAACTGTTGACTTCATTTGCAAGAAACCAAGAAAGTATCAAAACAATTCAATCTCTTCCAGTTCTCCACATAGTTCATAACTATAAATACCTTGCTTATGGTCTGGACTATATTTACCCTTTAATTAACATAAACAAAGATAGATACATACACTATTTACCTCTGTTGTTTCTTACTACGTGCAACTTGGCTGCTGGGTTTAGCTGCACAATTACAATGACTGCACATCATATAGTAATTGGATGCTTGTTGGCTCCTTAAATGTCCTGTCTTTTGTGACATGGACACATGCTTACTCCTGATGTCCCTGAATATCTGACCCATTCTAATCACACTCTTCTCCACACACCTTTTAATATCCCATTCTCCTTCTCACTTTCAATTGCTTGTAACAGCTCTCTTTATCAAATAACAATCTAAATTTCTTTCATGGGATTATTGCACTTAGCTCTGCCAAATGGTCACTCTTACATTCTAACCATCCTCATCTGGACGAATGAGTAACTGCAGTGAATGATCTTCCTATTCTGTCCCGATCTTGTGATATGTTGTTGCATATCGTACTAATGCAGTAAACCCAGCATATCACTGGCTACTTGACATCCAGAAACACAGCACTGTGCAGAGAAGTTCCCGTGACATGTTTCGCATGGCCGAAATGGAGGACAGGATCTACAGGTTTTGTAACATTCTATATCTAGCACCTTCAATATATGTAACAGCACAGACCAGCAAACGTTGGTTAGTTCATCAACTGGGAGAGTGTGGTGCTGGAAAAGCACTGCAGGTCAGGCAGCATCCAAGGAGCAGGAGAATCGACGTTTCGGGCAAAAGCCCTTCATCCCTTCACACAGCTAACTTGAGTGGATGTTGTAAGATATACAAAAGCCATGACCGAACACAGTGGTAAAAAAGGCTTATGGGACGAAATGGTCCCTCCTGATCCTAACTATTTAAACATTTTAAAATGTGCTCTATCACCTTGAGAAGGGAAAAAGACTTCTAAAGGCTGATTGGTCCACAGGAATCTGGAAGAACTTGTAGTGCAAGCACAAATAATTTCCTTGTGAAGAACTCCCCTGGGCTCACAGCCAGAGTAAATAGCAAAATCACAGAGAAACTCTCGTTGCGCAATTGATTAAGAAACAAGAATTGGGGAAGTCTGGTGGCTCAGTGGTTAGCACTGCTGCCTCACAGTGCCAGGGACGTGGGTTCAATTCCAGCTTCAGGCAATCATCTGTGTGGAGTTTGCACATTTTCCTCATGTTTGCATGGGTTTCCCCTGAGTGCTCTGGTTTCCACCCACAGGTTAGGTGGACTGGCCAAGGGAAATGCAGGGTTACAGGGATTGGGTGGGATGCTCTTCAAATGACTGGTATGGGCTGAATGCCCTACTTCCACACTCTGAGGATTCTATGAAGAACAGGTCATGAGAATACAAAAAATAAACAGAGTCTCACCGTGTGGCCAACTTATGGCAAATGGTCCCAATATCAGTGATGACTTCACTCAGCCTCAGCTCCAGGTGAACTTTGCCCTGAAATAGTTTTCATAATGAGGAGTTACAAGATGCACAGACAAGACTGCAGCTACACACTGAGGTTTACTCGTTAACAAAGAGAAGACTTAGATTTTTAAACAGCTTCGCTTACATCCTCAGGAAACACAAAATACTACACAACAATTAATTTGTTTTCTTAAATTTAACTTATTTCCCTAATCAACCTATTGAGAGACATCATTACATACCTCTGGAGCAGGTGGGCATTGAGCCTTGATCTTATAGTAGGGATATTACCACTGCATCACAAGAGGACCCGGATATAGAACATCTTCATGACAACCTCATGCACAGGCCATGCTGTCCTTTCCTGTATTGTGTGAATTTTATTACATGTGCTGCTGAAACAAGCACTTTAATGCAATCATGGATCTTTACATTGACAAATGTAGCTGTCTGTTTTTCATTCAACCAGCTAAGGGATAAATGGTGACCAGAACAGAAGGGAGAACTCCTGGCTCTTCTGTGAAATTGTGGCTGCAGGATATCTGATATTCACCTCTGGGAAGTGACATAGTCTCAGTGTACTGTCTCATCAAAAGATAGCACACTTAACAGTGCAGCATTCCCTCAATACTGACCCTCTGACAGTGCAGCACTCCCTCAGAACTGACCCTCTGACAGTGCAGCACTCCCTCAACATGGACCCTCAGACAGTGCAGCACTCCCTCAGAACTGACCTTCTGACAGTGCAGCACTCCCTCAGAACTGACCCTCTGACAGTGCAGCACTCCCTCAGCACTGACCCTCCGACAATGCAGTGCTCCTTCAGTACTGCACCACAATGCCTGGTAAGGTGAGAGAGTGGATATGTTAATAGACTAATAATTCAGTGATAGGGAGGTGAAATCTCATACGCTGCAGTTGGAAAACTTGAATTTTATTCTCAATTAAATATGTAAATAAAAATTGAGCATGAATCTGTCAACATGCTAGAAATAGAATTCATGACATTCATCAGTTCTAGGCCAGGATTTCCCAATGAACAGATAACCATTTCTAGATGGGAGTTGTATGTGGTGACTCCCCCCCAGAAACCCCAATGTATCAAACTCTGTAGAAATTGCTAGGGAAATTGAAGAGTTGGCACGGTGGCTCAGTGGTTAGTATTGCCGCCTCACAGCGCCAGGGACTTGAGTTCGATTCCAGCCTCGGGCGACTGTCTGTGTGGAGTTTGCACATTCTCCCTGTTTCTGCGTGGGTTTGCTCCGGTTTCCCCCCCACAATCCAAAGATGTGCAGGTTAGATGAACTGGCCATGTTAAATTGCCCGTAGTGTTCAGGATGTGTAGGTTAAGTGCATTATTCAGTGTAAATGTAGAGAAATAGGGTAGGAGAATGGGTCTGGGTGGGTTACTCTTCGGTGGGTCAGTGTGGACCTATTGGGCCAAAGGGACTATTTCCACTTGGTAGGAATTCTAAGATTCTATGAATTCTATGATAGGAAATTCTCCAGCATCTCCAATCCTCCTAAAACAAAACCCTGAGAATTCAAAGGGTTATGCTTCTACTGAGTTAAAAGTTATCCAGTAAAAGGTAAACGATTAGTCTAACTCCTGGATAATTCTCAAATTGACCCCCTCAACTCCCATGTACTGCACACTTCCCCAGCTTCCTCTCCTCCAAACCTCTCCAGTTCACTCTCCAGCACCTAACCCTTTGCCTTGCATGTTATGATGATTCAGGTGTAGATCTAGGTTGATTCTAAATTAGTGAGTTGAGGGTTTCCACCCCAGCCAGACAGGACAATGAATTCCAGACATCTGCCACCCTTTGAGTGAAAGAGAGGTTCCCCTCATGGCCCCTCTAATCCTTCTAATGATTACCTTACATTTGTGCCCTGGTCATTTTCCTTGGCAGGTTTTCCCTGACCAGTCTGTCCAAGCCCCTCATTATTTTTCACACCTCTATTAAGTCACCCCTCAGCCTCCTCTGTTCTAAGGAAAACATCTCTAACCCATCCAATCTCTTCCCGTGGCTGCAATTTCTAAGCCTTAACAACACTCATGGAGATCTCTGTATTCTCTCTAAAAAAGCAATTATATCCTCCCTGCAATGTGGTGAGCAGAACTGTGCACAGAATTCTGGCTGTGATCTTACCAATATCTTTTTTGACCCTGATGAAGAGGTGATGGTGAACAAAGTTAAAAATCACACAACACCAGGTTATAGTCCAACAGGTTTATTTGGAAGTACTCGCTTCTGGGGATTTTGCCTGCTTTCTTGTATTTCTGCAGGAAGCTAGTACTTCCAAATAAACCTGTTGGACTATAACCTGGTGTTGTGTGATTTTGTTTTATGCAAGGTTTGTGAAAGTTTGTAGCTCAGGTTGAGGTTTAGGGTGTAGGTTTGCTCACTGAGCTGTAGGTTTGATATCCACTGCCACAAACACTACGTAGGACAAACAGGAAGAAAGTTAGCCACCAGGATACACAAACACCAGCTAGCCACAAAAAGACATGACCCTCTCTCTCGTAGCCCTACACACGTAGGAAAAAAACCACCATTTCGACTGGGACAACACATCTATCCTGGGACAGGCTAAGCAAAGACATGCCAGAGAATTCCTAGAGGCCTGCCACCCCTACCATAACACCATAAACAAACACACAGATCTAGATGCCATCTAACAACCCCTCAGAAAACGAACAGGAAATGACATCACCACAAACCCCAGGAACCCCATCCAGGAGAAAGATATAAATAGAAAGCAGGAGGCAACAGCTTCACTTCACTTGGAGGTTGCCACTGATGATGTTACCTAGCCAGGTAATGAAACGTCTGGATATCAAACCTACAGCTCAGCGAGCAAACCTACACCCTAAATTTTGTTTTATATTGACCCAGCACTTCCCCAACTCATATATTTAATAACTCGCTCAATGAAAGAATGTAACCCTTATGCCTTCTTTAGCAACTTATCTACCTGACCTGCCACTCTCAGGGACTGGTAGACATGCACTCCCAGGTCTCTCATTCCCACTACCTCTGTCAACACTCTTTATTGGGTATTCCCTTGCCCTCTCCAAATGGAAATCCTTGTACTTCTCAACATTTAATTCAATTTGCCACTTTTCTGCCATTGAATCAAACCGTTGATGTCTTTGTGCAGTCATCAGCCATTCTCTTCACTGTTAAATATACAGACAATATTTGTGTCATGTGCAAATTGCCCAATTATGCTTTGCACATTTAAGTCTAAATCATTAAAGATACCACAAACAGTACAGAATCCTGGGAAACACTACTGGGAACCACTTTCCGTTCGCTAAAACATCCGTCAACCATCAATCTTCATTTTATGCCACTGAGGTCATTCTGAATTCAATTTAGATAAATGCGAGGTGCTGCATTTTGGGAAAGCAAATCTTAGCAGGACTTATACACTTAATGGTAAGGTCCTAGGGAATGTTGCTGAACAAAGAGACCTTGGGGTGCAGGTTCATAGCTCCTTGAACGTGGAGTCGCAGGTAGTTGGGTAGTGAAGAAGGCGTTTGGTATGCTTTCCTTTATTGGTCAGAGTATTGAGTATAGGAGTTGGGAGGTCATGTTGTGGCTGTACAGGGCATTGGTTAGGCCACTTTTGGAATATTGCATGCAATTCTGGTCTCCTTCCCATTGGAAGGATGTTGTGAAACTTAAAAGTGTTCAGAAAAGATTTACAAGGCTGTTGCCAGTGTTGGAGGATTTGAGCTATAGGGAGAGGCGGAACACGCTGGGGCTGTTTTCCCTGGAGCATCGGAGGCTGAGAGGTGACCTTACAGAGGTTTACAAAATCATGAGGGACATGGATAGGGTAAATAGACAAAGTCTTTTCTCTGGGGTCGGGGAGTCCAGAACTAGAGGGCATAGGTTTAGGGTGAGATGGAAAAGATAAAAGAGATCTAAGGGGCAACCTTTTCACACAGAGGGTGGTACATGTATGGAATGAGCTGCCAGAGAAAGTGGTGGAGGCTGGTACAATTGCAACATTTAAAAGGCACCTGGATGGGTATATGAATAGGAAGGGTTTGGAGGGATATGGGCCGAGTGCTGGCTGATGGGACTAGATTGAATTGGGATATCTGGTCGGCATGGACGAGTTGGACCGAAGTATGTTTCCATACTGTACATTTCTATGACTCTAAGTCATCACATGATGAAGCTGTGGCATTTTCCCTAGGTTTCTTTTAAAGAAGAGATTGAATAAGCAGTCTGTAGTAACATAAACAGACTGCCAGGCCCTGGAGATTTTTAAAAGTTGGAACAATAGAAGCAGCCTGGATGGGTGCGGCCGGCTCTCACAGATCAAGATTTCTAGTTTCTTTTAGTTCCTTAGGTTTCAGTTTAGAGAGAAGCTGCTGGAGGCTTTGAGAAGTAAAAGCTATTTTCCCCCTCTCTCAGTTGCAACTAGAAGCTGGGGTTTCTCTTCCTACTCTGGGCATTGCATGTGAGAAAATCTGTTTTCTGAATTTGCGCTTTTGCTAAGGGGTGCGTTTATGAGATGTTACTATATTGGAACAGTTAATTAATGATAGTTTCTCTATCTATTATTCTGTTAAGCTTTCCAATAAAGTTATTCTAAGCTCTTTCTTTTGTTGTATTTTAAATATAGTGTATGAATAAATTGTGTTTTGCTTAATGTCGAGCGGTTTGACCAATCAAATTGCATCTGGAATACAGCACTTTGCATTTACCTTTAAAATAAGAATATGTTCGTGTCGAGGCTACCTTCTTAAAATATTTCGAGGGAGTCTGGTTTGGTCCATAACAACATTCACCTGTGTCCCATGGGCATTTTTTCTTTCTGAATAGTCTACCATCTGGGACTTTGTCAATGGTCTTAGGAAAATCCACTTATCTTCATCAGTCGTCCTTGCTACCTCCTCAATAAATTCAATAAGTTAGTAAGGCATGGTCTTCCATTAACAAAACGGTGTTGAAAATCCTTGATTACTCCATACTTTTACAAGTGACAGTTCATGCTATTTCTCAAGCTTGTTTCTAGCAATTTGAGGTCAGGATGACTGGCTAATAATTAGTTGGTCTGTTCCTCACATCCTTTTTGAATAAAAGTACAAAGTTTTCAGACCTGCAACCTCTGGTATCTAATAAGGATTGGAAAATGATCCTCAAAGCATTTGTTATTTCCTCCCTGGTTTCTTTGAATAGCATTAAGTAAAATTCACCCAGACCTAGTGATTCAAGGAGGACAATCTTTCTAATATTTCCTTTCTCATTTTGCTTATTTTAGCTACTGTTTCATACTCCTCCTGTTTAACCAGAATGTCAACATCACCCCTCACCTTTATTAAGGTAGACACATATAATGCATTAAAATCCATGCCTACCTATTCTACAGCCATTCATAACTGACCAGGTATATCCCTGATTTACCCAATCCTCTCCTTAGTTCTTGATTTCAATGTACTGACAAACCATCTTTGAATTTTCATAAATTTTACCTGACAATATTCATTCTTATCCTCTCTTTGATTTCATAATTTCCATTTTCACTTAACCTCTGCATGCTCGATAATCCTCTAAGCCTTTGAAAGTATACATCTTTTTGAGATTGTCATAAGCTCCACTTTTCTGCTTTATTTTGCCTGCTATGTTTCTGGATAACCAGGGGCTCTCGATGTGATCATACCACCTTTTTCCCTGGCAGGGACATGCCTACACTGAGACCGTAAAATCTCGTTTTTGAATACCTCCCACTGATTGGCCACTGACTTTCATTTCAGCAACTGTAACTTGTCCAACTTTGCCGGACAATCTCTCAACTTTATAAAGTTTGCCTTCTCCCAGTTAAGAAGTTTTACCCCCATTCTACCTTTGTCCCTTCCCATCATGATGCTAACTCTCCCTGTTTTACGGTCACCATCTCCAAAATGATCACCCACTGTTACATCGTCCACCTTCATTTCCTCAGACTAAATCTAGAATTGTGTTCCTTTTAATTTGGCTTGTTATGTGTTGCCTACAAATGTTTTCTTGAATGCAGTTCACAACGTTTGTCATCTCCATGTCTTTCACATTGTTTGCACCTCAGTTAATATGTTGGTGGGAAATATCCCCAATTATTATCCCCTATTCCTGATGAATGTCGATTTTCCTGCTCCTCGGATGCTGCCTGTCCTGCTATGCTTTTCCAGCACTGCTCTGATCTAAACTCTGGTTTCCAGCATCTGCAGTCCTCACTTTTGCCCAATTATTATCTCCCTATTGTTTTTGCATTCAGAAATTTGCCAACATTTGTTCTCTCAGGCAATGAAGAGTAAGGGACAATTTGAAAGAAACGTTTGAAGTAATGAGGAGATGGAACAGAGTATACAGGAAGAAAACCTTTCAATGATCGAAGAGTCCAAAACTAAAGAAATAAAGAAAATCAGATTAAATGCAGAAGATTTAGGATTGAGAGCAAAAGCAATTCTTTAGATAGTGATTTCTTTTAACAGCGTGAAAACAGGCCCTTCAGCCTAACAAGTCCACACCGACCCTCCGAAGAGCAACCCACCCAGACCCATTCCCCAACATTCACTGCTGACTAATGTACCTAACACTATGGGCAATTTAGCATGGCCAATTCACCTAACCTGCACATCTTTGGATTGTGGGAGGAAACCCACGTAGACACGGGGAGAATGTGCAAACTTCACACATTCTTTGTGGAGAATGTGCAAACTTCACACATTCTGCAAACTTCACACAGACAGTTGCCCGAGGCGGGAATTGAACCCGGGTCTCTGGTGCTGTGAGGCAGCAATGCTAACCACTGAGCCACTGTGTCGCCCCCAAGAGACTATGCAATTCACTATTCCAGTACTGAATGAAGTTAAAAATCACACAACACCAGGTTATAGTCCAACAGGTTTATTTAGAAGTACTAGCTTTTGGAGTTAGACTATAACCTAGTGTTGTGTGATTTTTAACTTTGTCCAATCCAGTCCAACACTGGCACCTCTCCATCAGTGGTGAAGGAAGCAGAGATCACATCAAAATTTCAGAAGAAGTTTCTAGGTGGTTGAGGGAAAGGAGGTTAAAGGGATATGTGAACTGAGTGGTCACGTGAGTTAGGAATATTACAAAAACAGTTCTGAGGAAGGGTCACTTGACCTGAAATGTTAACTCTGATTGCTCTCCAGAGATGCTGCCAGACCTGCTGAGCTTTTCCAGTAATTTCTGTTTTTGTTTCTGATTTACAGCATCCGCAATTCGGTTTTTATATTGTTAAGAATACTAGGTTGGCTGGGACATTGGTAAACTTCACAAAAATGTAGAAGGGGGCTCACCAGTACCTTCTCAAGGACAATTAGGTATGGGTGATTAATGCTGGCCCACACACCAGCACTCACATTCTACAAAAGAAGAAACTTAGCAAAACTGTGAAGTGAAAAAAAAGTGGAGTAGCGTAATACAAAGTTGGAAATAAATAGAGAAAGAGAGTGGGACAGACACACACGCACGAAGGAAAATAGAAGATGTAGAATAATTGTGCAGTGGTTACTCTGTGTACTCAAGACTATATTCTAGAGCTCTACACAGTGACCATATGTTCGGAAAGATCTCCAGTGTCTAATGGCAGAGCGGAGGAAATGCTACATGCTTTGAAAGCTCTTTTGACCAAAATGACACAATTGCTGTCATGAAAATTACCAGAAAAAAAAGTACATGGTGAAAAATGGCAGAGGGAACATCATTCAGATGTCGGACATGTTGCTTGGATTTTTACCTGTGGCAGTTTTAAGTTTGTCGAAACAAAACAAAAGATTCTTCAAAATAACCACTGGATTATTATGAGCTGTTTTATATTTTTCTCATCCAAAGCATTAATTTTATGTCGAAGGCAATTTCACCCACAACCATTAGTCTTAACTGTACATGACATACTGGCCAACTGCCCAGCCGCAACAGGCAACCTGCCAATTGGAGGAAGTCCAACGGTAAACACCTGTCAATGCTGAGACTTAAATCCTGCCTTCCAGACCTGCAGGGGACTAGGCCTGGAGATGCCAGCTCACCTGAGTGCTCTTACCTGCAACTTCACAACCTGGTGACTGCCCTAAACTCACTTTGCACTCAACAATGAAATTTATCCTGGCCCTACCGTCACTGTTTGTTTCAGTCAAAAGGGTCAAGTGGTGTAGGGTGGAAGTATGCATTTGTGAAACCTGATTGAGTTATGGAGTTGAGGCTTTTTTTTTCTGTGCTGTAAAACTCTACATAATTCTGTGCAACCATATAGTAATACTGGTGATGTGTTAATTATGGCTCCCCCTTCCCATTAACAGCAGCTCTGGGCTCAAATGCTAATCAGAGGTAGAGCTGCAAGTGTCAGAGGTGTAATTTTGTCATATATTTGTCACCATTAACCAAGGTTTCACATCAGAAACATCATTTCATAAATTGCTCTCAGCAATGATAGACTACCACGAAACAGGAATTAGCAGATTATATAGAGAACTGGTAAATCTGTCTGTATTGACGGAGGAGATGTTAAAAATAAACACTCCGTCACTCTTAACATCCAGTGTGCTAGAAACTGAGTAATGTAGCATTGACGTTTCAGGCATTATTATTTATTAGGCCCCAAAATAGCAGGCAGGAAGTAGGTCAACAGCTCCAGCTAGAAGTTCACCTTTCTCAATCAGGTCATTCAAGCGATATTGTTTCACTACCCCAGGAGCAGTTGTCACTGTGCTTACATGTGAAAATTAGGATTCTAATGCCAACTTCAGATTCCACAGCAATACAGGTTCCTTTTGACAGAGACAGTGGCATCACGAGCTGCACTTGGGACAAACTAGCAGCAGCTATCGAGCAGAAGGTAGGTAACTTTATCTGAATGTGGAGCCAGGACGACAGGAGTACTCCTCTGGATCTCAGGCTAAAGGCCCCAACCTTCTCTCCCAAACCCCAATCCCATTTTCACCTCTCTTCACCCTGAACTTTCCCATAACACTTCCTCAAAACACCCAATGATAGACACTCCAAATTCCTAGGCCATGATCTTTTTCAGAGTTAGATGTGGATGTGGATATCACTGACAAAACGCAGAAATTGTTACAGCACGGGAGGGAGCCAGTCAGTCCATTATGTCTACACCGGCTCTCTGAATTAACAATTCACTGAGTGCCTTTTTCCAGCCTTTTCTCCATAACCATGCATGTTGTTCCTTTTCAGACGACAATTTAACTCCCTTTTGAATGTTTCAATTAAACCTGATCCCACCGGACTTAAAGTCTCTCTCTGCAAATGTGACTCTTCTCCCACTGATGGAACAGCAAGGTGCAAATGAAGGCGGTTGCTTGTCACTACAATTGAGAATAGCAGGATTTCAGATTTATTATATATAGCATCAGCTGTGTAAGCATAGCTGGTAGTGGAGAGCTCTTCTGCCTCTGAGATAGAAGATTGTAGGTTCACATTTCAGCCTCTAAACTGGAGCAAATGTTCATTTACAAAGAGCACTGGTGAGACCGCATAGATCACAGAGTCACAGAGCATGGAAACCGACCCTTCAGTCCAACCAGTCCATGCCAACCACAATCCCAAACTAACCTAGTCCTACCTGCCTGCTCCTGGCCCATATCTCTCCAAACCTTCCCTATTCATGTACCTATCCAAATGTCTTTTAAACACTGTAATTGTACCCGCACCGACCAGTTCCTCAGGATGTTCATTCCACACGCGAACCACCCACTGTGTAAAAAATTTGCCCTTCATGTCTTTTTGAAATCTCTCTCCTCTTACCTTCAAAATGTGCCCCCTCATCTTGACAGGCCCCATCATAGGGAAAAGACACCTACCATTAACCCAATCTATACCCCTCATCATTTTATAAACCTCTATAAGGCCACCTCTCAACCTCCTATGCTCCAGTGAAAACAGCCCCAGCCAGACGATCCAGCCTTTCTTTATAACTCACATCTTCCACACCTGGCAACATCCTGGTAAATCTCTTCTGAACCCTGTCTAGCTTACTGATATCCCTCCTATAACTGGGTGACCAGAACTAGACATAGTACTCCAGATGCGGCCTCATCAATGTTCTGTACAACCTCAAAATATTTTCCCAACTCCGATACTCAAAGGACTGAGCAATTAAGGCAAGTGTGCTAAGTGCCTTTTTAACCATTCAGTCTACATGTGACACAAACTTCAAGAATTATGCGTCTGAACCCCTAGGTTCTTCTGTTCTACAACCTTACCTAGGGCCCTACCATTACTGTATAAGTCCTGCACGTGTTTGCTGTACGAAAATGCAATGCCTCACATTCATCCAAATTGAACTCCATTTACCATTTTTCAGCCCATTGACCCATTTGATCAAGATCACTTTGTAATCTCAGAAAACCTTCTTCACTATCTACCATGCCACCAATTTTGGTGGCATCTGCAAACATGCCTTTTACATTCTCATAGAGTCATAGTGCCATAGAGTCATATACAGCATGGAAACAGACCCTTTGGTTCAACCCGTCCATGCCAACCAGATATCACAACCCAATCTGGTCCCACCTGCCAGAACCCGGCCCATATCCCTCCAAACCCTTTCCTATTCATATACCCATCCAAATGCCTCTTAAATGTTGCAATTGTACCAGCCTCCACCACATCCTCTGACAGCTCATTCCGTACACGTACCATTCTCTGCATGAAAAAGTTGCTCCTTAGGTCTCTTTTATATCTTTCCCCTCTCACCCTAAACCTATGCCCTCTAGTTCTGGACTCCCCGACACCAGGGAAACAACTTTATCTATTTATCCTATCCATGTCCCTCATAATTTTGTAAACCTCTATCAGGTCACTCCTCAGCCTCCGACGCTCCAGGGAAAACAGCCCCAGCCTATTCAGCCTCTCCCTATAGCTCAAATCCTCCAACCCTGGCAACATCCTTGTAAATCTTTTCTGAACCCTTTCAACATCCAAATCATTTATATAAATGACAAATAAACACGATCCCAGAACCAAACCCTGTGGATCACCACTGGTGAAAAGGCCTCCAGTCTGAAAGGGAACCTTCTACTACCATTCTCTGTCTCCTGCTCTTAAGCCAATTTTGTACCCAATAGGCAAGCTCACCCTGAATCCCATGTGACCTAAATTTACTAATTAATCTACCATGTGGAACCTTGAGATCCTGAAAAGGTGATGAAAATAGGATCGTTGAATATTTTGAAGGTGGAGGTGGATAGATATTTTTGGTGAAAAGTTATGAATTGTGAAAGGCATATGGGTTAGAGGTTGCATTCAGATCAACCAAAGAGCACTGGTGAGACCGCATAGATCATAGAGTCACAGAGCAGGAAAACAGACCCTTCGGTCCAACCAGTCCATGCCAACTACAATCCCAAACTAACCTAGTCCTACCAGCTACTGGCCCATATCCTTCCAAACCTTCCCTATTTTTTAAAAAGTGGAGCAGGATGGAGAGGCCAAACAGACGACTCCTGATCCTAGGTTGATATTTCACATGATTCACAAATGCATGGCCGAGGAACTGCTGCACTGTCAAAGCTGTTGTCTTTTAGATGGCTTTAAACTGAGTCTCAGAAGAAGACAGCAGGGCAATTCTCCCTGGTGTCTGAGGCTAATATTTTTCTTTCAATCCGACATCACCAGAAGCAGGTGATCTGGTCACGATCACGTGGCAGGTAGTGAGAGCTAGCTGTGTGCAAATTAGCTGCTGCAATTCCAACATTGAAACAGTGACTGCATTTCAAAAAGTGCTTCAGTAGCTGTAAGGCTCTATGAGATGGCCTGGAGTTGTGGAAGGTGCTACAGAAATGTGGCTCTTATTATGGGTCTGCCACTTATTACCCAACTGAACTCACCTGAACTTCGGAGTCAGCATCCACTGGCTGAAGTGGGAACCAGGTATCTCGATTGTGATATTTCTGAAGTTCCTCTTTTTTGATGGCAACTTTGCCTGTAAAGAGAAGTAGGGAGGATTTGTATGGTTAATGATAACTCTTCTCAAAATTACACTATTAGCGCGCATCCTGAATTCTGTTCTTCTGTCTAATAACTACCCAAAATATTGCAGCAATGCTAGAATTTACATCAAGTTGGACAGTATCAGTGAATATAGAAATAGGTTTTACAGTTCAGGTTCCACTGGAACCCAGCTGATTCACACTGGCTGCTGAGTGTATCCAGCATTTCCTGCTGGTATTTCACATTTTTAGCATCTGCCGTATAATTTTCTGGCCAACATTTACATTGGTTACATCCCACTTAGAGCACTTGCAGATTCCTGATCTCTGTCAGCCCTGGTCAGATGATATGAGTAACACTGCTCATAGCTTTGGCCTCTGCCAACCTTGATTAGAACACACTTGGGAAACTGAGGAAAGTTTTGACCTGTATGTTACAAACAGTATACACTAAAGAAAATGCAATAAAGGTTTTTAAAAAATTACATCGAGGTCAAGAGATGATAGTTATCTGATAGATTGATCATGTTGGAGATCTTTTCCCTTAAGTAAAGATGACTGTGGAGGTGACCTGCTCTTTGTAATTATGAAATCAGTGAATATAGAAAAGATACTTTCTAAAGGGGGGAATCCAACGCAAGATAAGAACTAGTAAATCCAATATGGAATTCAGGAAAGACATCTCTACGCAGAGAGCGCTGAGAATGTGGAACTCACTACAAACACAAGCTGCTGCAGTATTGGAGGAGGGTGTGAATGGTGAATACTGTGCAATTGTCAGCAAACATCCACTTTCCTAAACTAATGATGGAAGGAAGTTTATTGAGAAAGTAGCCTAGGACACTACGCTGGGGAGTTCTGGGCTGAAATTATTGACTTCAATCACAATCCCCTTCCTAGGTATGATTCCAACCAACAAGGAGTTTTCCCTCTGAGTAACATTGATCGAGTTGAGCTATCAAATGTTACCTCGATATCAAGTACATCGAACTCTCATCTCACCTCTGACTTCAGCGCTTTTGACCATGGATGCTCTGAAGTTGTAATGAGGTTGGGAGCTGAGTGACCCTTGTCAGTTTGCAGGCTACTGCTGATAACTAGTTGGACTGGATTTGTCCTTTTTTTTGTATAGAACACATCAGGACAATTTTCCACGTTGTTAGGTAGATGCCAGTGTTGTAGCTGTACTGCAACAGCTTGGTTAGGGGCATGGCTAGTTCTGAAGCATCAGTCTTCAGTACAATTGTTGGGATATTGTCAAGGCCCATAACATCGGTAGCTTCCTGTGCCTTCAGCTGTTTCCTGATATCATGTGAAGTGAATTGCATTAGTTGAAGATTTACATCAGTGATGTTAGGATCATCAGGAGGAAGCCAAAATGGATGACCCACTAAGCAATTTCTGCCTGAAGATGACTACAAATGCTACAGCTTTATCTTTTGCATTGATGTGCTGGGGTCCCATATCATTGTGGGTGAGGATATTTGTGGAGCCCCCTCCTGCTGTAGTTGTTTGATTATGTATCGTCATTCACAAGCAGACAGCAGAGTTTAGGTTTGACCCATCAAGTTCCAAACCTCTTCGCCCTATCTGTTGTAGCTGTTTGGAACACAAGTTCTCCCTGTACAATTAAGGGTGTTGTAGCCTTTGAGGTAAGGTGCAAACAAATCACATGGCTGCAATGGCAAATCTGGAGCTCATTTCAACAGAAACACTTCCACGTGTGAAAATCTCTACACAAACAAAAGAACACAAAAACAGCTTGTCATTTCTGGCAACTTCGCCTGTAGCAAATTACTCCTGACCAACAGAATGACAGGATGTTTATCCAGTACCTCACTTGATAATTAACTACAGCAATGGAATTAGACCCTTGGAATCTCCATCTCTTTTTTACTGTAGGTTTTCATTCCATTTCCATGTCAAAGATTGATCAGATAGTACAGACTACACCTTCAACAGGAAGCTTGTCCATCCTTAATTTAATCATCATCGTTGTTGGTGATCCCTCGTAGATGAGGATGACTCTCTACCACTCTCAGGGTGAGTCCATAGGTGGCTGTACAGGTCAGTGCAACCACTGCTGGCTCTGTTACACTTGGGGCAGGTGGTGGTCATGGGAAGGGGTGGGTGGAGCATTGATGTGGCAGTGGGCTCCTTTCGTGGTTTTCACCTGGCTTCCACCTTTTCCCGACTTCACCAATGGCAGCTGTACCTTCAGCTGCCTCAGCCTGGGTGCTGGTAACTCCCTGCCCAAATCCCGACCTCCTCTCCAGTCTCGCTCTCTACCTTGACACCTTAAAACCTTTGGTCCCTGCCCTAATATCTCTTAATGGGGCTTGGTGTTAATTTTTGTTCTCATTACTGCTCTAGGAATTGTCTTAGGACATCTACTACATTAAAGAGCTATATAAATACTACTTGTTGTTGTACACCTGAAAGAATGTTGCAATGGCTGAACAGAAGACTTCTTCTGCTTATTTCAGTTACTGGCTTCACCTTGTAATTCTTGATCGCTTTGGAAAGCAACAGAACGCCACAATGGGACTTCAGAAATTTGTCACACATGGAAAATCAATATGAATAACACCCAAAACACCTTATATATTTTTATAGCTGTAATAGTTAACTCATAATTTAAAGTGGTAACTAAAAATTAGGGGTAATTAATGGACTTTTAGATAAACACATGAATATGCAAGGAACGGAGGAATATGGACCAATGACAGAGAGCAGGGATTAGTTTAGCATTGAGTCATGTTCGGCACAGCATTGTGGGCTGAAGGGCCCTTTCCTGTACGGTACTGTTCTATGTTCAAAATGAAAGTCTCAATCCAAACCATGAAATAAGTAACATTCTTATTTAGTGATTATTTTCTTTCGCTTACCTTCCATAAAAACTGCAATCTGCAATAACTCCTTTTGATAATTTACATTCACAAAGCTTCTCTGACATAGAATCATGGAACCTTTAAATCCATTAGGTTGATAGAGCATTCTCCACCCTCATACAATCCTGGGTGTGTATCATTCTTTGATATTTGGAATCATCTTCCATCAAATATCTCCACAACAGCAACCCCACGTAATCTTCAACCACCAAGCCTATAAGAACTGTTCACTCTCTCCAGTGATTTTATTCTGTATACAAGTTCTGAGTCAACGTTTATTTCATAGCCAATGGCACTGAATTAAATATATAACATTCCGGTCATTCCCAGTGGGCATGAAGGAAAATCATGAACAAGAATTCCCTTCTATACATTTAGTTTCTTTCAAAAACGGACAATGTTAAAATGACCAATGAACAAATGATTTCCAGCAACTTTTCAAGTCTCCGCATTATCAGAACAGCCCAGCTAAAGCAAGCACAAAATTCTTAGAAACAACTTGTGTGTCTCCAGCCAGCTCTGGACAAAAGGAAAACTGTTAGAATGGACATTAATGGTTGACAGTGGCCTCTTTGACTCATAATGGAAACTCTGATGGGGAAGGTAAAGCTCACTGATGTTTAATGACTTTCCAATTAGTATCCTGAGATGGGCTATCAGCACTGTAAACGCTTATCTTTGTCACATAGAGACAAAAAAGCCTGCTGATGCTGGAATCCACAGTAGGCAGGCAGGAGACTGGAAGAACACAGCAAGCCAGGCAGCATCAGGAGGTGGAGAAGTCAATGTTTCGGACATAACCCTTCTTCAGGAAACCCTTCATTCTTAAAGGCGGGTTATACCCGAAACGTTGACTTCTCCACCTCCTGATGCTGCCTGGCTTGCTGTGTTCTTCCAGCCTCCTGCCTGTCTAGTTTATCTTTGTCAATGACTTTGTCATGTTGTGGCAGTACAAGTCATTGGTTAGGCCACTGTTGGAACATTGCGAGCAATTCTGGTCTCCTTCCTATCGGAAAGATGTTGTGAAACTTGAAAGGGTTCAGAAAAGATTTACAAGGATGTTGCCAGGGTTGGAGGATCTGAACAACAGGGAGAGGCTGAACAGGCTGTTTGGAGGGATATGGGGCGGGTGCTGGCAGGTTGGACTAGATTGGGTTGCGATATCTGGTCGGCACGGACAGGTTGGACCAAAGGGTCTGTTTCCATGCCGTACATCTCTATGACTCTATGACTGTGTCAGAGATTGCTGAATTGCTTACGTATATAATTCTAGGATTCCCGGTCAGTTAGTGTCGGACTTCCAGAGGAATAATAGGTGTCCAGGCTGCAACAGCAATGTGCCTAGCACCCTCCAACTCTGAAACACAAACAGAAATTACTGCAGAAATTCAGCAGGTCTGGCAGCATCAGTGGAGAGATAGTTCTGAAGAAGTGTTACTGGACTTGAAACGCTAACTCTGCTTTCTCCCCAGAAGACCTGCTGAGTTACTGCTGCATTTTCTGTTTTTGTTTCAGATTTCCAGCATCCACCGTTCTTTGTTTCACCCTCCATCTCTGACTCTGTCTCCAAGTTGCTGGCTAGAAAGAAGTTCTACTTTTTTTCTGCAAAAAGGGAGGTTACTGGGCCTAGCTCACAGTTCATACTGTTATTGGACACTACTTCAATAGTTGTCACTCAAAAGAACTGATTTTTAAGACCGCTGGATTTGACAGAACTTATAAACATATTTCCTCTCCTGGGAGAAATTGAGGACTGCAGATGCTGGAGATCAGAGCTGAAAAATGTGTTGCTGGAAAAGCGCAGCAGGTCAGGCATCATCAAAGGAGGAGGAGAATCGACGTTTCGGGCATAAGCCCTTCTTCAGGAATCTATCCCCGAAACGTCGATTCTCCTGCTCCTTTGATGCTGCCTGACCTGCTGCGCTTTTCCAGCAACAAATTTTTCAGCTATTTCCTCTCCTGTCCTATCTTCCTTCATTTTCTGAGTGGTTGTGCGTATGGATAAAGTACTGAAGCAATTCCCTCACGTCTTGTAATTTCATCTTAAAGATTTTATGGCTGAGGGTTTATTTCAAAAATTGGAACTCGAGACCCAAGGATTGGAGGAACTCCTGTCAGCCTATCTCAATAAAAGCCAGGAGTAAAAAGGGAAAGGAGTCAATCAAAAAATGCATCGCTGTCTTGGGCTTAAGAGGAGCCATAGAGATGTCCAGCACGGAAACAGACCCTTTGGTCCAACTCGTCCATGCTGACCAGATATCCTAATTTAGTAGAGTCATAGTCATACAGTCATAGAGATGTACAGCATGGAAACAGACCCTTCCGTCCAACCCATTCATGCCGACCATATATCCCAACCCAATCTAGTCCCACCTGCCAGTACCCGGCTCATATCCCTCCAAGCCCTTCTTATTCATATACCCATCCAAATGCCTTTTAAATGTTGCAATTGTAATCTAGTCCCATTTGGCAGAGAAAAACAATGACAATTTATTTCACTCCCATGCCCCATTTGATGATAAGAATACAGCTTGTGACAGCTTGCTGTGTGTAATTTGGCTACTGTACTTTTTTATATTGCAGCTTTAACTACACTCCCAAAGCTCTTTGGGACATCTTATGGAAGGCATTCCAAAAGTGCAAGGCCTGCTTCCTGAAGGAATGATGCGTGCTGGGTTCTTTAAGAAAGTTAAGAGTTTAGTTCCTGCAAATAAAATGTGTTCTTTCCCTTACTCCCATCCATGTTCCCCTTTGAATAACAACTTATCAACTGTTCTCAAAGTGTTAAGTAGCGTACTGCAGCTTGGAGTTTCAGAGCTTATATAAGTTACAATTCCTCTTTCTGAGTCTTAAAGCAATGAATAACCAAATGGTGAGTCACCTTATGTGAATAAATAAACGTCAGTGCAACCATTACATACCCTTTCAATCAAGCTTGATTAACTAATTTAGTAAGTTCTCTGAGCCTACTCTCCCAAGACGTAACATGTCTCTTCCACCACTCTCACCCTGTCTGTACGTATAGATGAACCAGCTGTTCATTTGTATTCTCAATAACGTTGTTATTAGTTTGTTCAATATTTTATCTGCCCAAAAGAGGTAACTGTGGTTTGTTAGAATAGAATCAAACTCAAATGTTTTTAATGGTTTACTTGATAGAGGTTTACAAAATTATGAGGGACATGGATAGGATAAATAAACAAAATCTTTTTCCTGGGATTGGGGAGTCCAGAACTAGAGGGCATAGGTTTAGGGTGAGAGGGGAAAGATATAAAAGAGACCTAAGGAGCAACTTTTTCACGCAGAGGGTGCTACGTGAATGGAATGAGCTGTCAGAGGATGTGGTGGAGGCTGGTACAATTGCAACATTTAAGAAGCATTTGGATGGGTATATGAATAGGAAGGGTTTGGAGGGATATGGGCCAAGTGCTGGCAGGTGGGACTAGATTGGGTTGGGATATCTGGTCGGCATGGACGGGTTGGACCGAAGGGTCTGTTTCCGTGCTGTACATCTCTATGACTCTATAACTCTATGATGTGCTACTGTACAGAACCAAAATGCATTTATGACAATGTATATATATATCAGAAGTCAGATGAGAGCAGGTTATAGTCCAACAGGTTTATTTGAAATCACAAACTTTCGAAGTGTAGCCCCTTCATCAGGTGATGGAGCAATGCTCTGAAAGCTTGTGATTTCAAATAAATCTGCTGGACAACAACCTGGTATCATTTGACATCTGACCTTGTCCACCCCTGTCCAACACTGGCACCTCCACATAATGTATATATAAAGAGATGTTTTTACAAATAAAGTATATTTTTGGAATTATAAAAATTGGTATTGTCATGCATTTAGAAGTGTGAATGCATTAAAGTGATGTGTCGAAGCTGGGATTGTAATTAAGCTTTCTGAAGTAAATACAATGAAATAAATGTCTGAGGGGATTCAAGAGAGATGTTAAAACAAAGTCCTATTTGCCCTCAGGTGAACATGAAACCAAAACAAAGGCATTATTTTAAAGATGAGCAGGGTATTTCATCCCAAAATCCTGATCGATATTTATCTCTCAATCAATGTCACTAAACCAGATTATTTAATCATTCTCCCCTTGATGCTTGTGGGGGCTTGCTGTATTAAAACATTACAGGAGCTACACTTCAAACAGCGCTTCATTTGCTGTGGTTTAGTGACTATGAACTTGGAGCCCTAGACTAATGGCTTGTGAACACAGATTTGAGTCACACTGCAGCAGGTTTTGAAATTAGAATTCAATTCCTAAATCTGGAATCAAAACCTAGTCTAAGGGCAACCATGAAATAATTGCCACTTAAAAGGCCTAACTGCAATCTCCTTCAGTGAAGGAAATTCTGCTGTCCTCACTTGATCTGATTTGCAATGTGACTCCAGACCCATAGCAATGTGGGTGCCCCTTAACTTGTCCTCTGAAATGGCCTTGCAAGCTACTCAGTTGCACCATGGGAAATTCTGTAAAAGGGAATAAAAGTGGATGGGCTACCCAGCATTGACCAAGACACAGGCTGTTGACCCAGCAAATTCCTTCTAAGTAAAATCAAGGGTTTCATGTCAATATTGAGAGAGCTACCCCATGGGCTAGTCATTAAACAGCCTGATACAATTAATTCCAAGGAATCATACCAAACAGCAAAAGTCCTAGACACCATCATCACCATCTCTAGGCACGTCTTGTCCCAACAGCAGGAAAGACTCACCAGAGGCAGTGGCACAGTGATAGAGAATCAGGAGGGATTTACCCTGGAAATCCTCAAGATTGATGCCGGACCTCATGATGTCTGATGGCATCAGGTCAAACATGGACAAGGAAACCTCTTGTTGATTACCACTTACCCCTCAGCTGACAAATCAGTTCTCCTCCACGTTGAACAATGGAGGAGGCATTGAAGCTGGCCAGGCTACAAGATATACCCTGACTTTAATGGTGGACATCTTTAATATCCACCATCAGCTATGGTTCAGTGGCACCATGTCTTATCCAATTAGCTGAGTCCTGAAAGGTATAACTGCTAGACTGGACCTACAGCAGCCAGTGAGGGAGCCAACAACAGGGAAGAACCTACTTGACCTCATTCCTCATCAATCAAGCAATTATATTGATAGTATCAATAAAAGTGACCACCGCATAGAACCTATGGAGACAAAATCCCACCTTCGTATTGAGGATACCTTCCATGATGTTATGTGGCATTACCATTACAAATGGAATAGATTTTACACAAATCTAGCAATTCAAGGAAAGGCATCAATGAGGCACTGCGGATGATCAGCAGCAGAATTGTACTTATCTACAATCTCTAAACTCATGCATTGCCATATCCACCACTCCATGTTTACCATTAAGCCAGCAGGTCAACCCCGGTTTAATGAAGAGTGCAGAAGGACAAGCCAAGTGCTGCACCAGGCATTTCTAAGAATGTGGTGTCAACCTGGCGAAGCCATAATTGTAAACTACTCCTGTGCTAAACACTGTAAGCAGTATGCAATAGACAGAGTTAAACAGTCTAACAGCCAACAGATCAATTCTAAGCTCTGCAGTTCTGCCACATCCAGTCATGAGTGATGGTAGGCAATTGGACAATTTAATAGAGAAAGAGGCCCCACAGAGTCACCCGTCCACCATGATGGGGAAGCCCAGCATACCACCTCATATAGCAAGGCTGCAGCATTTGCATTAACCTTCAGCCGGAAATGCTGACTGAATTATCCATTTCGGGTCTGCTCCTAAGGGTCCCAATATCACAATGCCAGTCTTCAGCCAATTTGACTCATTCCATGCAATATCAAGAAAAAGCTGAAAGCACTGGATACTGAAAATATATTCCCTAAAGAGCTGTGTTCCAGCCAAGCTCTTTCAGAACATTTACAACGCTATTATCTACAGGTGCACATTATAAATGGCAGAACCCTTAGGAGCACTGACATCCAGAGAAATCGAGGCATACAGGCCTACAGAACCCTCGAAGTGGCAACACAAGTGGATATGATGATCAAGAAGGCATCTAGCATGCATGATTGCCTTCATCGAATATAAAGTTGGTAAGTTATGTTACAGCTATAAAACTTTTAGGCAGGCCAGAACTGGAACATTGCGGACAGTTCTGGTTGCCTCACGAGAGAAGGATGTGGATGCTTTGGAGAGGGTGCAGAGAAGGTTTATCAGGATGTTGCCTCCTGGTCTGGAGGGTTTTAGGTAAGAGAAGAGTTTGGATAAACTCAGGTTGTTTTCACTGGAAAGATGGAGGCGAAGGGATGACCTGATAGAGGTCTACAAAATTATGAGAGGCACAAATAGGGTGGATAGTCAGAGACTTTTTCCCAGAGTGAAAAGGTGAACTATAAGAGGGTACGGGTTCAAGGTGAAAGGGAAAACATTTAGGGGTGAAGTGAAGGGAAACATTTTCACACAGAGGGTGGTGGGTGCCTGGAACACACTGCCTGTGCAGGTGGTGGAAGCAGGTACGTTAGCAATATTTAAGGCATACCTTCATCGACGATTGAACAGCAGAAGAACAGAGAGATAGAAACTGTGCACAGGTAATAAGTAGCAGGTCTAAATAAGGATTGGAATCAGTGCAGGCTTGATGGGCTAAAGGGTCTGTTCCTGTGCTGTACTGCACTGTTAAATTGTATAAATATGTTAAATTGCCCAGGTATTGCCTTTCATGAAAAGCAGGGCAAATTCAATTACCAACCTATCTGTCTACTCTCACACATTTGCAGAGTGGTGGGAAGGGTTATCTCCCAGTATGCCCTCTTGACTGGGTGGATTACAGCACTGACTTCCAGTTCTGGACGTTTCTGCTGAGATCAGATCTCTGAGGTCCATACAAAAGAAATGAAACTACAGGACAACTGTCAGGAATGTACTAGCAATCAGCGCTTGCTCAACAATAGATCTGCTCTTTGACACTCAGTTTAGGTTTTGCCGGGGCCACGCAGCCCTTTACAGGCTTTGTTCAAACATGGACAAAAGAACTGGACTTCAGAGCTAAGGCAAGAGTGACTGCTGTGACAGGAAGACAGCACTTAACCAAGTGCGGCATCATGGATCCCCAGCAAGCCTGGAGTTAATGTGAATCGGGGGAAATCTCTCCAGTGATTACAGCCAAAGATAATACAAAAGAAGATGATTATAATTTTGGGAGGTCAATCATTTCAGCCGCAGGGCATCACTACATGGGTGTCTTAGGCCCAATCATTTACAGTTCCTTCATCAATAACTTTCTCTCCATTATAAGATGTGAGGTTGGAATGTTCACTGATAATTGCACAGCATTCATGATGCTTAAGTCACTGAAGTACTCTATGTCCAAAAGCAGCAAGACCTAAACAACATTCAGGCTTGGGTTGAGTGGAGATAACATTAATGAGTGCTGGACAATAACCATTTCAATGGTATTACCATCAATAAATATTCCACTGTCAATGTTCTGGGGCTTATTATTCACCATAAACAAAACCAGACCAGTCACCTAAATAAAGTGGCAACCAAATCAATTCAAAGACTGGAAATTAGCTGGTAAGTAACTCATCTCATGACTCTCTAAAGCCTGTCTACTGTCTACAAGCCACAACACTCATATTGTTACTGTTTGCTGCTAACAGTATGCTACCGTCATACCAAAGAGACATTCTGCCTTTTGCACAATTGATTAATGTAGTATATGAATTTCAGTGGCTGTGTGATGCCACTTATTGATGCATTTATCCAGAAGACTGGATACAAAACACATCAAACAGTTTTTCCCTTGGACTGTTCACAACCAGCGACATACCCAACCTACCCAGGCTTGAAAAACTCACCATAGTATTCATCATTTGGTGAGAAATTGCAAGTGGATAGCAATTGCTGAATAATCCCAAGTGTGTGCAGAATTATGCTGACGATAAATTTCTGACGGTCAGTCATGCTCACAGTGTGGTACCATTGTGTGTGCTGGAAGTTGGGCATGTTAATATACAGAGCCCAGTTCATTGCTGACAGACAGAACATAGCCTGTTACAACTCAACAAATTAGGTGACTCATTTCTCACAGCAATATCCGAAACAATCAGAGTTGACCTGCCTGGTGTAAAGTTTTTTACAAGTTTAGTAAATAATCAATAATCGTTAATGGCTGCATTCCCGATAGCAACACCTCTACCAAACAGAATCCACTTTACAGCCAATCAGCACTAGCCTCTCAGTATACAGCTGTTTTTTCTTAAAATGCATCTAAACCAAAAGAACCAGAATTGGGTAAACAAGGGGAATTCTTTCAAACCAGTTTTAAATTGCCCAATGTTTGTTCTGAATTTAAAATCTCAACTGCAGGAAATGTAAACGCATTTCAAGGCATCGCATCTGGAAGCTCTGACGTTATGGATGCACTGGAATAGCATTAGGACTGTCATCCATCTCCTTGTGAATAAGGTTTCAGGCATGATTGCAGATTATGCAATCTGTTTATCCGAACATACACTATGATGACACATTCTGGAAACACACTTGCGGTGGGGAAATAGTGAGCAGAATGAATAATGCTGGAATGTTCAAGTCAGAAAAATAAATGACAACACAGTTTAAGGCGGGTTGCAGATCAAAGCTCACAGTAAGCACATAAAGATCCAGTTTTACATCTCTTCAACCAAAACTCACTCCCACAGTCATCAAATGATCAAACCTGCCCCCAAATCTCTGTGCATCTCTACATAGGACTGATTTCCTTTGTCACATCCATGATATGGCAGCTGCCAAAATCCGAACCCCTTGAATTTGTTCCCTAAACCTTTTCGACTCTCAAAATACAACCAAAATTTTTCAGAAATCTGACACAAATACAGAAAATGCTGAAGTAATCTCAGCAAGTCAGGTAGTATGTGTGGAGAGAAATAGAGGTAATCTTTGAGTCCATTATGACTCTCCTTCAGAACTGAAAGGTGTCCAGAAATAAAAGTGTTTTTATGCTTTTGATAGAGGCAGATGTGAAGCAAGTGGCAGATGTTACACAGTCACTGAGGAAGGACAACTGGCTGAAAGAGTGAGCTTTAGCAAATGCTTTACCCAACAAAAGTGAAGAGGCAGAAAGCAATGAAGGTGAATAAGCCAAACGATGAAAATAGAAATGATACTGTCAAAGGGTCAGTACTGAGGCAGCTCTGAAAAGTCAGAGGGTAAGTCCAGAGGGAGTGCTCCACTGTCAGAGGGCCAGTACTGAGGGAGTGCTACTCTGTCAGAGGGTCAGGCCAAAGGGAGTGCTCCACAGTCAGAGCGTCAGTGCTGAGGGAGTGCAGCTCTGTCAGAGGGACAGTACTGAGGGAGCGTTGCACTCTCAGAGAGTCAGTACTGAGGGAGTGCTGCACTGTCAGAGGGTCAGTACTGAGGAAATGCTGCACTGTCAGAGGGTCAGTGCTGAGGGAATGCTGCACTGTCAGAGGGTCAGTGCTGAGGGAGTGTTGCACTGTCAGAGAGTCAATGCTGAGAGAGTGTTGCACTGTCTAATGCTCATTACTGACAGAGTGCGGCACTGTCATCAGTGGAAAATTGGTCGGAGCCTGCACTGTTGGAAGGACAGGAGTGAAGGAATGCTACACTGTCACAGAGGCGTCACTCTATACTGTGAGATTTCCAACATAGGGTCACTGACCCACCAGAGACTCAGGACTGCCAACTGACACAAGGCTGCTAGTTTCAGGGGCAGAGGTGAAGGTAATGGGAAGCAAGGGCAGGAGGAACAATCGTACTGGGTCCCGTGCCCATTCCTGCTGCCGGGTAGCCTCAATTTGACACCGAGTCTCCAACAAGGAGAGACCAACCTCCCCTACCTGCCTCAGGAGCACAGGGGGGAGAAGCTGACAGAGACCACACCCTTCCACATGAATGAATACCCCTCTGCTGCTAATCCTGCCCCAGCAGAGGGCATTAAATTCCACTCATTTGTTCCTACATTCGCAATATAGATGGTTTGGATTTGGGGACCATGGGTAATGTGTCAAAGTTTGCAGGTGACACTAAGATGAGTGGCATAGCAAAGTGCAGAGGTCTGTGAAACTGTGCAGAGAGGCATAGATACTTTAACTGAGTGGGCAAAGGTCTGGCAGATGGAATACAATGTTAATGAATGTCAAGTCATCCATTTTGGTCGGAGTAACAGTAAAAAGGATTATACGTGAGTGGTTAAAATGTTGCAGCATGCCGCTATGCAGAGGGACCTGGGTGTCCTTGTGCATGAATCACAGAGGGTTACAAGTACAGGTACAACAAGTAATTAGGAAGGCAAATGGAATTTTGTCCTTTATTGCTAAAGGGATTGAGTTTAAAACAGGGAGGTTATGCTGCAGATGTACAGGATGCTGGTGAGGCCATACCTGGAGTACTGTGTGCAGTTTTGGTCTCCTTACTTGAGAAAGGATGTACTGGCACTGGAGAGGGTGCAGAGGAGGTTCACGAGGTTGATTCTGGAGTTGAGGGGTTTGGCTTATGAGGAGAGACTGAGTAGACTGGGATTGTATTCACTGGACTTTAGAAGATTGAGGGGGGAATCTCATAAAAACATATAAAATTATGAAGGGAATAGTTAAGATAGATGTAGACAGGACATTTCCACTGGCAGTGAAACTTGGACGACAGGGCATAGCCTCAAGATTAGAGAGAGCAGATTTAGGAACAAATTGAGAAGGAACTTCTTCAACCCACAGGGATGTAAATCTATGGAATTCCCTGCCCAGGGAAGTTGTTGATGCTACCTCAGTAAGTGTTTTTAAAGCTAAGATAGATTTTTTTTGAACAATAAAGGAATTAGGGGATGCGGGTGAGAGCGTGGAGAAGTGGATCTCAGCCATGATCTTATTGAATGGCAGAGCAGACTCAAAGGGCTGGATGGCCTTCTCCTGCTCCTAGCTCTTATGTTCTTATGTTATGTTATGTTAACATTCAAACAATAACATCACATTGAGTGTACTTCATTGGATGTGGATGAAGGTGCAAAATAAATTCCAGCTTCTTCCTGAAATGTGGAGGATATCTGCTTCTGGAAAAGAGGATAGGGAGAAGGCAGTGGTAACAGGTGTTTGGAGGCGTCAGGAAAGTTGGGGAGGGGAAGAAGGAGGACGGAGAAGGCAGCGGAAAAAGGGGGCTGGACGGGTTAGGAAAGGTGGGGAGGGGATGAAGGAGGATAGGGAACAGGAAGAAAGAGTGAAGTGGAGGAGCCAAGAGTGCTGGAGGGGTCAGGAAGTGGAGGGGGAGAAGAAGGAGGAGAGGGAAGAGTATGAGGGAGTGGAGGCGGGAAGGGAAGCTGAACCAATTCAGGCAAAACCAAGAGGAGTTCTCTCCAACCTAAGTCTCTGTGGCTCAGGATGGTTTGAGTGCAATCAGCTGTGAGCTTATCTGTTGATTGCCAACTTAGTTATGCAAAAAAGCATATTTCACAGTCTGAGTGGAGACAAGTTTACATCAGGTTTAATTGCTAAACAAACAGTTAATTTTGAACATGAGGTCATTGATTGACCACGAAGGACAGATCACTTGAAATTGTCCCGCTTGCCAACTTTTGGAGTGATTCCTGACCAAGACTCCATAAATGGTCTTAGTTCAGACTCTGGACTGACCATTGACTTCACAAAGACGCTATGTGGAAGACAATATTTTGAATGTTCGGTATATTCACAATCCGTGCCTGATTACTCTACCATGAGCTCCCTCCCACAATGCACACTCACCCACGACTTGAGGGAGTGTGAACACCTCACCGAACCTCTCTCAGAAGGCAAACATATTGTCCCCACTTTCAAAGCAACTCATGGAATCTTTCATTTGTGATCGTGTGGCAGATGGCAGGAAATGGGCATGGGGATGGGGAGACTTTGGGCACATTGCATTTGGCACTTAAAAAGTAAAGGCCAATGCGGAACCAAAGGAAAGAGATAGACGTTCCTACGTCCCAATTTTCAGAGACTGTGAGGTTCCAATTTCTTCATGAGTCTGTGGAGTTATTTCAGGGTGATGAGAGTGGGATCTTGTGTGCCAATACCTGAGAGGATTAGAGACAAAAATACTGCAGATGCTGGAATCCAAAATAGACAGGCAGGAAGTACACAGCAGGCCAGGCAGCACCAGGAGGTGGAGAAGTCGACGTTTCGGGTGTAACCCTTCTTCAGGACTGGGGGTGGGTGTAGGGGGATCCACAGAGAAAGGGGGTGGCGGGGCAGAGTGGTGAAGTGGGGACAGGAGAAGACTGGTAGAGGGTATCACCTGGTTAGTCAATGGGAGGAATGAATCCAGTTGGTGGCAGGGAGCAGTGGCAAGAATGGGGAGGGAGTGGGAAGGGAGTCGGGGGATGGGGAGGGAGGTTGTTTGAAGTTGGAGAACTCAGTGTTGAGTCCTCCGGGCTGTAGGCTACCCAGGCGGAAGATGGAGGTGCAGATGATGACAGTTGTTTCTTTACTTCCCTGAAAGCTATGGTTTGTCAATGCAATCATTTCCTCGGCTGACCCTTTTTAAAGAGGTGATGCAAAGGTACCAGGATGGAGGCCAGGTTATGGATGAACTTTCTGTAATAATTCACCAGCCCAAGGAAAGAGATAAGTCCAGTACAGACACTGGAGCCGGGACACCTTTGATCACCCTTGCTTTATCTTCCAAAGTGTGTAACCTGGTCTTGTCAACTCTGTAGCCCAAGTAGGACCTTTGGGGGTGGAGAGTGTAGTGCTGGAAAAGTACAGCAGGTCAGGCAGCATCCGAGAAGCAGGAGAATAGACGTTTTGGGCATAAGCTCTTCATCAGGAAAGACTCTTGGGGGGTCTGGAAAACATATTTTTCCCTTCTTAGGTGTACACCTGCCTTGGGAAAAAGTCCTCGGACTATATCTAAGTTCTCTAAGTGCTCCTTATTATTTTACCCTGTTACTGGAATGTCATCCAGGTAAATACTGGCCTGAAGGAGATCTTCCAAATGTTCCCCATCGTCCGCTGAAAGATTGAACCAGCTGACGATCCTCCAAGTGGCAGTTTTGCATATTGGTACAAGCCCACATGGGTATTAATTGTAGCATACTTCACGCTATCCTCGTCTGAATGCAGTTGTAAGTAAGCATGGCTCATGTCCAGCTTTATGAAGGACAGCCCCCTGCCAGTTTTGCGTATAAATCCTCTACCTGAGGGATTGGGTGTTTATCCAGTGACATGAAGCTAATTACCGTTTGTTTAAAATCCCTGCAAAGGCTAACCGACCCAAGGGAAATCACAGTCAATATGACCAGTGCTGCCTGTTCTGCAAATTGGACAGCTTGATGATTCCTTCACTTTCCCGTTTTCAGATTTCTGCCTCTACTTTTGCCCGTAAGGTAAGTGACACAGGGCGGGCCTTTCACAATCATGAAACTGCTTCCTGGTCAATAGGAAGGTGGCCTTGGCCTCTCTGATAGCTGACTCGGAATGAGGCAGTAATAAAGTTAAGGACTGTTCATGTGTAAATAAATTAGGTAATGGGATACCAGCCTCTGTGACGTTATTCCAAAGCCCAAGTCTGTTCAGATCAATGGGAATATATATTAGTGTACATATCTGATCTGAATGGTGGTGACTCTTAGCTGGTACATCTTTAACACTGCTCATGCAGCATTGGCTGCCAATCACATGGGACGGGGCAGCTTACTCTTCTAAATGTTAGGCTGTGTCTTTAAGAGAAGCCACACAAAAAGATTGATGTAATGGAGATTCTTGCAAAGTGAACACCATGTCACATACAGGAATAAAGACTGACGAATGCAGTGCTTCAGGTGGCAGTGGAGAGATGTCGTGTTTCCATTGGTGGAGGTGGTTGCTAGGATACCGTTATGGATGATGACCATCGAGAAAGGTACAAGAAGCAGATGTCCAGGCAGGCCAAGTCCCCACCCCATCACACAAGGACCTGGCAGCAATGCCACAATCTGATGTCAGTTGGGTGGCCAAGGTCAGTGATTGCATCTTCACATGCCGAGACACTGAAGCACCAGCCTGTCACATTGCAGCAAGCTTTCATTAATCTCTCAGCAGCAACAATCTTGACAGTCAGGACTCACGCCAACATCCAAATATTCCACCGAGCCTCACAGACTAACAAATGCCACCAGCGTCACCTCCTCTCACTCCTTCTGTAAACCTCCAGCTACTCAGCTATGGCAGGGACATTACCCTGAAACAATGCCACACAATCACTGACATTCAGCCCTCTCTCCTGAAAAGCATGCAATGGAAGTGGATGAGACCACAGCTTGCAGAGGACAAGGACACGTGAATATCCTTGGCGTTACTGGACAGAAGATTCTCTGCTTCATTGGGTGAGCTATGACAAGGCCTACAACATCTAAAATCATTGAGAACATTAAAATACATTATGTGTTCTCGCTTTAACACCCTTCTCAACTCCCAGTCACAGCAGCACCAGGAGGTGGGAGAGTAACAAGGCATCTTTGATGAGGAAATTCTGTCACTTCACCCAACTCACAGAACCACCAGTTCCAACTCTGGCACTGCCCTCGTCCTCGGAGGTCAGTGTAGGGTTTAGATCCCTCCAGGTTCTGCTACAGGGGACTCAAAGCAGCACCTTGATGAAGCAAGGGAACACTGATGGACACTCCTCTGTCAAACCCAGGAATTAGCTCCAGAAACACTGCAGAGGTCTCTCAGGCATTTCCAGAAAGAAAAGTTCCAAAAATGTAAGTTGGCTGCAAGCAAGGTGTCCTCAATCTCTACACAACATGACTGCAGACTCCCTTCTGCTACTTCACTGTGTTTTCTCTTGTATAACCGACCATGGTGTTACCTAAAAATGCATTGCCCCAACTTACGATACTGACTGCACTGGTCCTTGTCAGCACTACAGCTTGCTCCTGGAAAACTCAGGTGGCCCTTTTGTTACTAACAGAAATAATGCAGCGAAACTGAACTTCAACCCTTTGACTTCAATAATTATTTGACTGCCTGCCGCAATGAATTCCTGGTCGTGCAACCTGTCACTTTGTATTGCTGGATCCCAGCCTGTGTCGACACTTCTCCTGTGACAATAATGGAATCTGTGTACATGGATAATCGCTGGATAGTGGGATGTACACGGGAGACCTCCCATCTCTCTCTGCCTCCCTATATTCATGCTTTCTTTCCTGCCAACAATGCATCGAAGCAACAAATAGGCAACAAATTTGAGTGAAGAATGTGGAGTTTCCCTTTAAGAAAGTACATGCTGAATGTGGCTGGCCAACTCGGATTGAAAATACTCCGAGAGGTTTTGTCACATGCCCTCTCTGATTGCCACACTTAGTCAAACATTTTCTAACACTCTAACCCATTCCAATATTTTTTGTAAGTGATAGGTAAACGTGTTTAACGAACATGAAAGCACAACACAATTTTGACAACCCCACTGGATTATCTCAGGATTTGCTTGCAGCAATGTCCAGAAAGTTAGTATTGTATTCCTGGAGGCTTCTGGGTAACCCCGAGGCATGGCTCACTCCTGGTTGGATGACAATTAGCCAGAAACATTTTGGGTGAGGTAAACCCAGTGTGTGAATCAGGTGTGAGTATTGCAAAAATCCCAGAAGTTGATTTGAGCAAAACTCCAGAAAAAAGTTGAGTTCTTGCACCATTTGTTCCCACGTGAAATCACTTCCACTTCCTTAAAGGCACAGTGAGATGCAGGGGCAACGGCAACAGATCTGTTTCTGCTGTTTCCCAATCCTATTGCCCATGAAAATCTATTTTGGAATATGCGAATCCATACAGTGTGGAAACAAGCCATTAGGCCCAACAAGTCCACACCGACCCTCCAAAAAATAACCCACCCAGACCCTTTCCCTATCCTATTACTCTACATTTCCCCTGACTATTGTACCTAACCTACACATCCCTGAACACTATGGGAAATTTATCAAGGCCAATTCACCTTATCCTACCTTATATACCTTATCTTAATGTACTCTGAAATGCATTCAATAGAGTGATAGAGTCATACAGCACAGAAACAGACCCTTCAGTCCAACCAATCCATACCGAACATAATCCCAAAAAAATCTAGTCCCACCTGCCTGCTCCTGGCCCACAACCCTCCAAACCTTTCCTATTCATCATTTATCCAAGTATCTTTTAAACATTGTCACTGTGCCCACATCCACTATTTCCTCAGGAAGTTCATTTCACACTTGAACCACTCTCTGTGTCAAAATGTTGCCCCTCATGTCTTTTTCAAATCTCTCTCCTCTCAACTTGAAAATACAGCCCCTAGTCTTGAAATCCCCCTATCCTGGGGAAAAGGCACCCACCATTTACCCTATTTATACCATCACTATTTTATAAACCTCTATAAGGTCATATGTCAACCTACTCCAGTGAATAAAGCCCCAGCCTGGACACCTCTTTATAACTCAAACCTTCCAGCAACAGCCTGGTGACTCTCTTCTGAACCTGGTCTAGCTTAGTAATATGCTTCCCATAACTGGGTGACCTGAATTGGACACAGTACTCTAAATGAGGCCTCACTAATGTCCTGTACAACCTCAACACGACTTTCCAACTCCTCCACTCAAAGGTCTGAGCAATGAAGGCGAGTGTGATGAACACCTTCTTAGCCACCCTGTCCACATTTGACACAAACTTCAAACATGTTTTGCAAACTGGAACAAATGAAAAACCATGAAAATGCCAACATAAATAAACATGAGACACCACAACCAATTGAAACTGATCCTAAAACCCTGACATTTCTCTAACTGTCTTCAAATCTGCTGTGCCAGGTCAGGACTAGTACTCGACATTCGATATCCCCCAATGTATTGCTTTCAATTCCCGGACCCAACTGGAACAGCTGCTCACTAATTTGCATTCTCATTTTGGCTAAAAGATAAAGCTTTACTGACACAAAAGTTCAAAATCCTACTTTCCTCAGGGCCTGTACTTACGAAGACAACTTCACACTGCTGTTCATTGTTGTTATCGAATTAACAATCTTTCAATACTGAAGGAGGCCATTTGACTCTTGTACCTGTCCTAATCCATTGATTCCATTCTCCCACTCTTTCCCCTCACCAGTGCAAATGTCTCCCTTTTAAGTATTTATTAAAGTCTCTTTTAAAAGTTTTTACTGAATCTGTTTTCACCACCCATTCAAGCAGTGTTATCCAGATCACAACTATGTGAGAAATAGAAGTCTGTTGCCAAATTAACTTAACTGCGTCCACGCAGATTGCCAAACATCCTGCCATTGGAACAGTTTCTCCTTAATTATTTCATTGAAGCCCTTCATGCTGGCGAACAGCTCGAATGAATCTCACCTTAATCTAAGGAGAACAAGCCTGCTTCTCCAGCATACACTTTGTTTTATGTCACCAGTTCTTGAAACCACAATAGGAGCAACTGCTCATGAGAGAACTGTAGAAGCAGAACTGGATCAAATCTGCAATGTGTCTGATTTTTCTGACAGTGAGCTGAACCCTGGAAACGGAGGGGGTTTTTCATCCACCAGCACGAGTCATAGAGTAATACAGCACAGAAACAGACCCTTTCCATGCCAAACATAATCCCAAACTAAACTATCCTCATCTGCCTGCACTTGGCCCATATCCCTCCAAACCTTTCCTATTCATGTACTTATCCAAATGTCTTTTAAACATTATAACTGTACCCTCATCCATCACTTCCTCAGGAAGTTCATTCCACACACAAACCACTCTCTGTGTAAAATGGCCCCTCGTGTCTTTTTTAAATCTCTCTCCTCTCACCTTAAAAATATGCCCCCTAGTTTTGAAATCCCCAACCCAAGGGAAAAGACACTACCATTCACCTCATGATTTCATAAACATCCACAGTAGCCACCCTGCATGCGCGGGAGGATATGTTCCTGAACCTACTGTAGAAGGCCGAAACCACAGATCGTCGCGAACCCATTCACTTAAATGGGAAACATACCCTCCCAGCAGCCCACTGGTCCTTGGTTCTGGAACGCTCCCTTTTAAATGTTCAGGCCGTGGGAAACCATGGGTAACTGATTTTGCAGAAAATGATTCCACGGATACGGGGGTTCGCACTGTATAAAGTCACTCCTCAACCTCCTATGCTCCAGTGAAAGAAGCCCCGGCCCATACAGCCTCTGTTTATAACTCAAACCCTCCTTTCCCAGCAGGCTGAAGGGACAGGTGGGCTTTACAAAGAATCGCAGAGAGAGAAAAGTGGAGTTGAGAGAGGAAATATCAAAGCTCACAGATCAGGCAGCTGAAGGAACGGCCACCGGAGAAGGAATGCCAGATATCGGGGATGGAATGTCGGATATCGAGGAAGGGCAAGAGTCCCGAGTTGGAGGAGTGCAGAAGTCTCAGAAGGGCTGTAGGATTGGAGAAGGTTTATAGATAAAGGCAGGGGTGAGATTTGAATACAAGGACAAACATTTTAAACTTGTGACATTTCTGGACCAGGTGTAAGGAAGAAGATAAGACTCATGTGCATGAAAGAAAAATAACATGTACTCCATGAAATGAACAATCAACAGCATTTAAAAAACACTCAACAGCAAGAAGTGTTGACTCTTTCAGAAAACAGAAATAATGTTGTTTGGAATGTAGTTCTTCAAGTCTTGGACATCACTCATATCCTAGGACCGAATGAACTCAGTGCAATCCCAGTAGTATAGTTGGGGTTCCTGCCAAGGGTTGGGTCAATTTGAGGTGAAGTCAGATCTCTTGCATTATACCCGTTCCACATGAACAGAGCTCAAGATAGAATAGTCCTCCAACAAAAAGCCGTGAACTCCCTCAGCTGCATAAAAAACAATAAAGAAAAATCTCCAATTTATCAAACGTTACTAATTTATCAGGATATCCCAAGAATTGCACTATTGGAGAAACAGCACTGAGGAGGAGCTGCATTATCAGAGGGTCAGTACTGAGGGAGCACTGCACTGTCAGACTTACAGTCTTTCAGATGAGATATGTCGGCTAATTCTGATCAATATAGGAACAGGAGTAGACCATTCAGCCCCTCGAGCCTGTTCCACCACTCAGTGAGATTGTGGCCGATCTGTGGCCCAACCCTAAACCTGATCTGCCTTTGACTCATATCCTTTAATATCTTCACAGAATGTGTAAAGGTTTGTAGCTGGTTGTGGTGGTTGTGGGTATGTTCGCCGAGCTGGAAGTTGATTTGCAGACATTTCATCCCCTGTCTGGGTGACATTTTCAGGGCTTTGGAGCCTCCTGTGACGTGCTGCTGGACTGTGTCTCCTGGAATTTATTTGGTTCCATTCCTGCTGCTTCCAGTTGCCAGTTCATGTTGCTCGTTGTAGTGGCCAGCATATTGGGTCTAGGTCTATGATTTGTTGATTGAGTCGATGGATGAGTGCCATCCTTCTAGAAATTCTCTGGCTCTCCTCTGTTTAGCTTGTCGTATGATCGTTGTGTTGTCCCAGTCAAATTTGTGGTCCTTGTTATTTGTGTGTGTGGTACTAGGGACAGCTGGTCATGGCGTTTAGTGGCTATTTGGTGTTTGTGGATGCAGATTGCTAGTTATCTGCCTGTTTGTCCAACATAGTGTTTGTCCAATCTTTGTATGGAATCTTGTGTACCATGTGCAAGACCAACTTAATTTCAAGATTAAACAACTACAAAATCTCAGACTTAAAATTAACAATAGATCCAGCATCCACTGCCATGAGTGGAAGAGAGTTCCAAACATCTCCCACCCTTTGTGTAGAAATGCTTCCTAATGTCTCCCCTGAACTATCCAGCTCTAATTCACATACGATTCCTCCTAATTCTAGAAGCCCCAACCAATGGAAAAGTTGATCTTTATCTACCCCGTCTTTTTCGATTAATATCATGAACACTTCAGTCAGATCATCCCTTAACCTTCTAAATTCTAGAGAAAATAGGCTTAATTTGTATAATCCTTCATCATAGCTTAACCCCTGAAGTCCAGGTATTATTTTTGTAAACATAACTTGTAGTCCTTCCGAGACTTTAAAAAATCCTTCCTAAGATGTGGTGCCCAGATCTTCTCACAGTACTCCAAGAGGGGTCTAACCCAAGTTTTGTCTAACTACAGCATAACTTCTGCATCAATGTATTCCAGTCCATCATTCCATTACCTTTCTTTACTATTTTTTGCACCTGTTCATGATCTATGCACCTGAACTCCCAAATCTCTTTGGATATCCCACCATACTATCTAGGAAGTATCTCATCTATCCTTCATTACCCCAAAATGGACGTCACACGTGCCACAGCTTTGCCCATTCACTCAGTCTGTCAAAAAGCATTCCCGACATAAAAGATTCCAACACGCTACGCAAAAATGACTTGCAGTGACTCAGTATTTTGTGTGTAGTAACAAGACCTCAAAACATTTCGCAGTTGTATTTCTAAAGACAGGCATGGGAGGATAGCAGGAACATATTCCTCTCCACTGTTAAAAGCCCTGACACTGGCTGTTTTCTGTGCATAACTGATCCATCACTCAATGCAAACCAAACAATTATTGTTTCTTAAATCTTTGGTTCAATTGATTTTGTCAGCACAACAGCAATTAGCAGATTGACTTCCCAAGACTTCTGATTTTTTTAAAAACAGTTGCAAGTGCAAGAGCCTGTGAGAACAACACTGAGTCTGCAAACCTCAAAGCTAAAAACTAAGCCTAATAATTCCAAAGCAGAAGAAAAATGCATTGAATCAGTCAGCCTGCCATAACATGACTCTTGAACCATTCTGTTCTTATTTATATAACAATTTAACAATGAAATCTGATAGAGATTATAGGGCTTCACTCGCTGCCAGGTAAATCACTCATGACTCAGTGGATAGCACTCTCAAGTATGAGTCAGAAGATCAGGCACAGATCCACAGATGTGAGCCCATACTCTAGTACTGTCAGAGGGTCAGTGCTGAGGGAGTGCTGCACTCTCAGAGGGTCAGTACTGAGGGAGTGCTGCACTGTCATAACATCAGTATTGATGGAGTGATGCACTGTCAGAGGGTCACTACTGAGGGAGTGCTGCACTGTCAGAGAGTCAATGCTGAGAGAGTGTTGCACTCTCTAATGCTCATTACTGACAGATTGCGGCACTGTCAGAGGGTCAGTACTGAGGGATGCTGCACTGTCAAAGGGTCAGTACTGAGGGAGTGCTGCACTGTCAAAGGGTCAGTACTGAGGGAGTGCTGCACTGTCAGAGGGTCAGTACTGAGGGATGCTGCACTGTCAAAGGGTCAGTACTGCGGGAGTGCCACACTGTCAGAGGGTCAGTACTGAGGAGTGCTGGTCTGCAGGGGATCTGTAAGAGGGAGGATTGCACTGTCAGAGGGTCAGTACTGAATGAGTACTATATTGTGAATGGAATATCAAAGCTCCAGGACACTTTTGATTCCCAAGAAATTTCAATCCAAGTTTATCCCTCATGCAACAGATCCCTGTTACGGTTGGTGGGACCTGACTGTGTTTCTAGCATTGACGTGTAAGAAATGTAGCAACAAATATGTGCACACCAAGGTCCTATTAACAGCAATGAGATAAAAGATCAGACAATCTACTTACAGCTGTCAACTGAAAAATTATTTTTGAATATATAAACATCATGTTTTCAACTGAGGGAGCAAATGAACAAATCACACAAGATATACAAGAAACAAATTTCACGTATTGTTGGAATACACTGTGAAGCACCATGGGATTTTTTTCTCTACATTAAAGAAATTGTATAAAAGTAAGTTGTTGTTGTCATGTAACTAACCATTGTGTAGCCGTGTCAGAGGGTCCTCTGCCATATTCAATCTATTTTGTGAGTTAGGATTCCTCTGCCTCACAGGCTGATTTTAATTCTCCTGCTCGGCTTTCAGAACAGAAAATAACTGAATATTTCCCTCGCTGCCATACAGCCAGAGATCTGAAAGAAACCAAGATTCTAAACTCCAGCACTAACCTGGAATAAGGTAAATTCTCTTCAGTTATGGAATATATCACCCATCCTGCATAACGTGCACATGTTTTCCAAAGCTAGCTCTTGGCCTGTAGTGCAGAGAGGTAGCATGGTGGTTATGTACTGAGCCTAGTAATCCAGAAGCCTGGATTAATGATTGTGGGACATGAGTTCAAATTCCATCATAGTAGCTACGGGAGGGGATTTAAATTTTGTTTGATAAATAAACTGGAAATTGAAAGCTAATCTCAGTAAACTTAGTGAATTGCTGCTTTAAAAAAAATGGTTTGCTATGTCGTTTAAGGAAGGAAATCTGACGTCCTTAGCTAGAGCAGTGTGAGTTGATTGTCCTCTGAAGTGACCTAGTATGCTACTCAGTTGCTTAAAAATCTATGAAAATGTCTAAAACTATATTGTATGTCATCACCATCTTCTGACGGGCATTTAGTGAAGAACAATTAGTACACTGGGAGCAAATCGATAATTAGCACAAGCTTCAATATGGTGAATGCTTATTTGCGTGCTGAAGACTAACCAATTGTCTGTTCATCCCTTTTACAATCGTTATTATAATATGATTTCTTTCATCCCCTGAAATTAGTATTAACAAATTAAAGAAAAAGGGAGTAATTTGCTTTCTAAATACAGCTGGAAGTGATATCCACCCTGAAGTACTGCCTGCCCAGGTAAAATTGACAATAAGTGTTTGGAATGATGCAGAGGAGACAGATTCAATGCCTCCATCCCACCAACATCCCCAAGAGCTGAGTTGGGAGATATTATGTACTTGACAAAAGGCCAATGTTGGAAGATCTATCTGCAAATTAAATAATTGATCAGCAAACGTTTCACTTACCAATAATTGAATCCCTCCGAAAGACATCTCTGTCAAAAATATAAAATGCTAAATAGCGGAAAGTTCTTGGAATTTCACAATAGAAGTCTTCACCATAAAAGGGGCTGAAAGAGAGATGGTCTTTGTAAGTTGATTTGCTTTCAGCCTTTCTTATAAAATAAATCATTATATTATTAAACCCTTAGTTTGTGTTCAGTCTAAACAGTTATCAGGTTCATTTGTGTTGTGTTTGAGTTACGAGGCTAATAGTCCAGAGAAAATGAAATCAAATTCCACAACAGGTTCAATTCAGTTTAAAAATATAAAAGGATGATGTCAGTAAAAGTGACCATGAAGTTACTGGATTGCCATAAAACACCAGAAGGATCAAGAATGACCTTTAGGGAAAGAAACTTGATGTAATAGCCAGATCTGGTTTAATTGGTGACTCCAATCTCACAGCAACTGTCCTGAGCTATTTAAGCTGTATCAAATCCAGTTTTGTTAGCGACTCTACGCTAATAGTAAGTTTATCAAAATGGAAACAGTTGCTTGTTAGTACAGAACTGGAATATTGCTGTAAACAGAAATACTTGTCTTGCACGCATCAGGACCATTGCCAAATTTCAACAGTCACAATTGAAACAACAAGAGAAAAGGGTGCTGTTTGGTCGGCATGTCAACACTGATTGCTGTGGACAGGGCCATGTTTTGCACCTTTGCAAAGAAGCTCTGGAGAGAGATGGAGTGGTTTTTGTCAAGTTTCATCCATGGAGCTCCATGCTGGAGGGCTCTGTGCTCCACGGGCTGTTCATTGGGGGAGATACACATCGACTACACTTTAGATTAGATTCCCTACAGTGTGGAAACAGGCCATTTGGCCCAACATGTCCACACAGACTCTCCAAAGAGTAACCCACCCAGACCCACTTCCCTCTGACAAATGCACCTAACACTATGGGAAATTTAGCATGGCCAATTCACCCGATCTGCACATCTTTAGACTGTGGGAGGAAACCAGAGGAAACCCACGCAGACACGGGGAGAATGTGCAAACTCCACACAGACATTCACCCAAGGCTGGAATCGAACACAGGTCCCCCCTGGTGCTGTGAGGCAGCAGTGCTAACCACTGAGCCACCATGCCACCCTTTGGGGAGCCATCAACTCGGTGAAAGACGCTCTTTGGTCTGCCGGAAACATGTTGGTCTTTCAGTGTAAAGAGTTTACCTCGACTGCGTGGTGCAGATTGGCACATTGCCAAGTCCAGGACTACATGCTGAGGAACACATTAAAGCTTGGGGCAGCTGCCGCCAAGGCACAGTGGGGAAAGACCACCAACTAAGGTTTTTCTGCCAAAGTATAACAACAGTTTGTTAAGATCCAAGACCCCTTCGTTGTCATAAAAGGAATGTAAATAGGTTTCCTTACATCAGGAGAAAATGCTTTGTTTTGCAACTGCATGGAAGCTCTGAAGAACAGCAAATGTCAATGTGTTGTTTTTTTGCTCCTCAAAACCTGTATAGAACTATTAGACCTTTGCATGCACTTAACAGATTTTTTAAATGAATAATATATATTTTGGCATTAAAAACACATTCAAGTTTTGTACCTTTTCTGAATTGCTGAGCAGCTGAGAGGGCCTATAGTTCCTCAGTGTTTTCCCCATGACAATGGCTTGGCAATTTGACTGTCAACTTGCCAGCCAATCTACACTCTTTTCCCCTGGAATATAGATTGTTGAGATCATTTGAAATTTTGCATTCTTGAATTAGTTCAGATCAGTGAAAGACAAAAAACCTTTGCAACAGGTCTCTCTTTAGCAATTCTCAAAAAAATGATTTAACAAAATACAATTTGGACAGGACTCTGGGCAACACTGTGTCAATGATAAAATTCAAACAATGTAAAGCAATCGTGAGATGCTCACTCACTGGAACACTTATGGCTTGACAGGCCAAAACCTGGGAATAGCTACAAAAGAGTAATCACAGCTCAAAGAACTTCAAAGTACAAATATTCCATGTTTGATCCTTTAAACTTCACATGACTCCCAGATGGCTCTTTAGTTTTTCAGTGTTTGCCTTGGAACATCTGACTCCTAATTGTACAAACTTGAAACCAACTTCATGATGGCAGAGACAAGCGGGGAATCTCAACAACACAAGAAAAGTTAAAAATGATGAAAATGGTCATTTGACCCCCATTAAAATAACCTCTCTCAAATGTTCCAACAGAAAAACATACATTTTTATAACACCCCTCATGACCTCCAGAAATGTTTTACAGCTAATTATGTATTTGTTGAACCACAATCATAATGCAATGTCATAGACAGCAGCCAAAATCTGTATAGTGAGTTCCCACAAACAGCAATGTGATAGTTGAGGGATAAATACTGGCAGGAAATTAAAGAGACCCATCTTCTGGTCATCAAAACAGTGGGACCTTAATTTTTGCCGAGTGGACAGACAGGGCTTCAGTTTAATGTCTCACCAAAAGGGTAAACTGTTATATTTTCCATAAAGAGTAAGGAACTAACTGCTTTATGAACCTGTATTCAGGCGCCACATTCATTGCTGCATGTCAGTCATGTGACCTGTAGCAATGTATCAGTCTATGAGTCACATGGATAGCGGCAAGAAAAACAGCCAATGAAGTTCCAGCATTTGATACTAAAACTGTGATTAATTCCAACTTATGGAAAACAAGAGACATAAAACATATGAAATAGTTTCTGTGGTAATGTGATAGGGCAGGCCAGCATATCAGGTCCTCATTCAGAATTGTTCTTATTCATTCTTAGAACATGATGTTACTCATTTAAACCTGTTGGACTAAAACCTGGTGTTGTGTGAATTTTTAACTTTGTACACGCCAGTCCAATACCGGTTCTTCCAAATCATTACCCATTCCTAGTTTCCCTGAAGGGAGAAAATGCAGTGGGTAGCGCCCATGCTTCTGAGCCAGAGGTTCCCAGTTCAAGTCCCACTCCCAAGGCTTCATGGCCCAAGAAAGCGCACTTGTAACATGCCTTTGAGTTTCCACTATACACCTTAAAAAGTGTCTTAAAGAGACAGGTCCAACTTTGCTGATAAGTTAAAGTTGAAAGCTAATCTTTTATGTATATTTCACCATTAAAAATAATTCTAACACATTCTAGTATCGTGCATCAACACTATAACTTTCAGCCTCAACTGGACGGTCTGCCTTTATTGTGAAGGAATAGATGTGCCTTGAAGTTGGCCGCGGGGGGTGGGGTCATTTTGGTAAACATTGCTGATAAACACCACCATTCAGCAGAGTTCCTGAGCAATGCATCAGCTGTTTGTGATCGAAAGAACATCGTCCTAGATCACAAATTCCCCACAGTGCTGGTAAGGTTGGTCGTGCAACTCGCAGAATGAATGTTAAAGATGCTGTGAGGGAGGGAGTGAGGGGTTGAACGGATTTAGGAAGTATTTGTTCCATGGCTGAATGTTAGAATGAGGCTTTGTGTACTGCAGCATCTGGCATTAATTTCTGTGTCACATGACAGTGATTAATTAGTATTCATCGCAAGGTCCAGTCTGAGTGCAAGGGCTGCAAATGATTCAACAAACCCCGCTGTTAAAACCATATACAGCTCCAGAATTTTATAAAAGCTGAGACAACCTTGTGTCACACTGGTAGGCCACTTGCCCGGGAGGTGTGTTATAATATGTCTGAAGAGGTTGACTAAAATAATTATTTTAACATGTAATTTTTAGAGTTATCATAAGATAGGGGATCATTGATTATGAGAAGTAACGTCTTCTACTCAATCCCTTTTCTCCTTCACTCCTTCCCTCCCTCTCCTTGGTCACTGCTTTTCTACTTCCTCTTTGCCTACTTCTCCTCGCCACGCCCTCCCCTGCTTCAGAGTCTCCCTTTACCCATTCACCCCGTCCCCACTTTCCTCACACCCAGCTGGGAGTTAAAGGTTTTCCAGGCCATGAGTGGGACAAAGAACTGGGGAGTTCTCCTCACATTCTGACCATCATTACTCCCTTAAGCAACCTGAAAAATAACAGGCTTAACTAGTCATCCACTTCATCTGTTGTGTATATTTGCTTGCTTAGTTTGCCTCATGAATATTGGCTGCCCCTCTAAAGTAATCTACAGCATATGCAGTATAGTAGGGTGTTGTGCCAGCGCAGTAAAGAACAACGACAATGCAACTTTATTGCTAATTTACTGGTGATTACAGTTCATTGTTAGAGACCAGAAGCTGGAAGCTAAACCTAAGGGAAAGCACTAAAAATGTCCACCCCTACCCATGTGACAAGAATATGCTGTATTTTGCCTGGTAACACGGCCATGACCCTCCCTTCTCAACCCATCCCTCAGATACTGACTGTATTTTTCTGTCTTAGAAAACAAGAGGCCATTCAGCCCACTGGGTCTGTTCTGACATTTCATTTGATCATGGCTGATCTGTATATTAATTCCATCTACCCAGCTTTATTCCATAATCCTTAATAACCATCACAAATAAAAAACTGGAAGTGGCAATTGTCCATCTGAAGCCTCAAGACTTTTTTAGGGGGAAACAGCTCCACATTTACTCTCCTTTGTGTGAAAAAGTGTCTCTTGATATCACCCTGTTTGGTCAGTTTCCCATTCTAAGGTTCTGTCCCCTCGTTCTGAGCCCAACCCAGGACAGGACATAGTTTCTTTCGAATGAACATCATCGTAAACATTTCGAATAAATCATACATTAATTGTGCCTAGTTGATAAAATGCACACCTAGTCTATAGAAACTATCCTGGAGAAAGTGAGGACTGCAGATGCTGCAGTACCAGAATTGAAATATGTCGTGCTGGAAAAACACAGCAGGCCAGGCAGCATCCGAGGAGTAGGAGAATCAACGTTTCGGACATAAGCCCTTCTTCAGGAATGAGGCTGGTGTGCCAAGGCGGCTGAGATAAAGGGTAGGGGGAGGGAATTTGGGGGAGGGGCGCTGGGAATACGATAGGTGGAAGGAGGTGAGGGTGAGGGTGATAGGCCGGACAGGGGGTGGGAACGGAGAGGTCGGGAAGAAGATTGCAGGTCAAGTGGGCGGAGCTGAATCCGGGGGTTGGGACTGAGATAAGGTGGGGGGAGGGGAAATGAGAAATCTGGAGAAATCTACATTCATCCCGTGTGGTTGGAGTGTTTTTGGGCGGAAGATGAGGCTATCATCCTCCAAGCTTCTTGAGGCCGGGGTTTGGCGATGGAGGAGCCAATGATCTGCATGTCCTTGGCGGAGTGGGAGGGGGAGTTAAAATGTTCACTCACGAGGCGGTTGGGTTGGTTAGTGTGGGTATCCCAGACGTGTTCCCTGAAACGTTCCGCAAGTAGGTGCCCTGTCTCCCCAATGTAGAGGAGACCACATCGGGTGCAGCGGATACAGTAAATGATGTGTGTGGAGGTGCAGGTGAATTTGTGACTGATATGGAAGGATCCATTGGGACCATGATGGGAGGTGACGGGGGAGATGTTGGCGCACTTTTTTCACTTTTTGCAGTTGCGGGGAAGGTGCCGGGAGTGGGGTAGATAAGCCATGATCTTATCGAACTGATGGCAGGCAAAGTCTGCTCCTGTTTCCTATGTCCTGATGATACATCAGGAATTTTTAAAGATCATGGAAGTGTGAGAATTCAAGCTTTGGAGAAGATTAACATATCGGGAGAGATACTTCAAAAGGAATCAACAAAATGAACTTCATGTACCAGCATGTTCGATCGATGAACTGTTTAAAACAATCTGATTCAGAACAACAGAATGCAGAACTCCAAGAAGAAGGCATTGCAGACCATGTTCATAAATTGGACATTTGATGTAGGGAGGAGAAATAAAAAATGTTACACAGAAACTAAACAACTGTTCGGTGCTGCACGGTGGCTCAGTAGTGAACAGTGGAACCGGGTTCAATCCGACGCTTGGGCGACTGTCTGTGTGGAAATTGAATGTTCTCGTGTGTCTGCATGGGTTTCCTCCGGGGTCTTTGATTTCCACCAACAGCCCAAAGATGTGCAGGTTATGTGCTATGGCAATGCACTGTTGTCCCATCGCATCTGGTGATGTGCACGCCAGGTCGGTTAGCCATAGGAAATGTAAAATCATGGAAATCGAGTCGGGGGGAGACTGTGGGTCTAGTTTGGCCCGTACTAGGAGGATTGGAGTGGAGTCATAGAACATAGAAGAATAACATGTGAAAAAAAAATCCCTATTCAGTTCACCAGCTCTAAATGCTCTGCAAGCAAATGTGAGAGAATTCTGCTTTGCTTCTCAACCAAAGCCAAATATAAAAAAAAACTCTGTATATTTATTTGGCAAAGCTAAAAAAGCAAAGTGTCCTTATTCACTTGTCAAGGGAGACTCTTGTTCAAATGCTGGCACTGAATTATCTTTTCAGAAAGGAGGAGTGACAGACCAAATCCCTGGTTTTATTCATTAAAGCCTCGAATGCTCACTTGCAAAGATTTGAAGTTTTGCAACAACAAAAGGGCAGAGAAGCAAATTAAAAATGCTCTGAGATTTGAACTGAATAATTTGGTGTAAGTGATGTGTGAAATTGGCTCATCACGCTCCATTACGAGTTAAGATTAGCTGGAAACGTGAAAGGTAGGCACTCTTCAAGTCTCGCCCTAACTTTCCCAGCACTGAGAATGACAGGAAGACTCCAGTCTTCGTCAGCTGGAGCAACAACAAAGCTCTTTGTGTCGCTCTGTTCCAATTTCTGACTTCAGTTTTCAAACCTATTAATTTAATGGGGTGGATCCCTCAAATCCCCAATGGCTATATAAAAAAAGAATAAAGTCAGACATTCTGGGATAAATGTAAGGATAAGACTGGATGTTGGGTGTGTCTTCCATTCCCAGAGAGTTGTGAACCTCCAGAATGTGTTGCCACTGGGTGTGGTGGGAGCTGGACAGGTTCCTGACTGCAGCTGAGATTGTATTATACACAAGAACCTTTTTCTAGATAATTTGGTCTGTGCAATCTCTTGTACTCTGACTGCCTGAGAAGGTCACAGAGAAATTTTCAAGAATACTTGTCCCCAGGAAAGATTTTTTGTTTTTTTTTTCTGTACTTTTTGCCTTTCCAGGTCTTTAACTCACAGCAAGTCCTGTTCCACTATCACCCCTGTGCTCGCTGACCTTGACTCCTACTCAAGCAACACTGTGGCTTAAAAACTCTCAAACTTTTTTTTCAATTCTGTGGTGACCTTGGCCCTTCCCATCTCCTCCAGCTCGAAAGCTCCTTCTCAAACTCTGACATTTCCTGATTTGAAATTGGCATCTTCAGCAGCCTTGGCACTAAACTTTGTGAATTTCTCACTAAACTTTTCCACCTCATTTTTCCATTTTAAGGAACTCTTTAAAATACATCCCTTGACCTGGCCAAAATATCTACTTATGGGCTTTGATTATAATGTTTCTGCTCAATACCACAAAATGTTTCTTGATACTAAAGTTATTATGTAGATAAAAGTTGTTCTTTCCCTTGTGATTACTTTGGTGTGAGGCAACATCTTGTTGCCTCCCTCCAGCCAACACAGAATGTGACCTTGATGGACCAATTGGGATTTTCCTTTTCTATTCAACGTAAACCGGATGACTAAGCTTTCCTGACACTGAGGGGTCTGAGACTCAGGACTTGGAACACAAGGTCAGTGTGTCTGATTCAGGTTCCAGCTGATGACTCAGTTACTCATTTTCCTGGGTGAATACTCTGGTGCACAGAAAGCAGCCTCTGTTGCTGAAATATCAATGCTTTGCTGCCGTCAAATAAGGGCCTGTGTCAGAGTTGCAAATTGCAAAATCGATCTTGCTTCATCTTCATTCGTTCTGAAGACATGCTTGACCAAGTGCAGACAACTGTAGTTTTAGAACATAAATCAATCTGACCCAACTCACCCATTTATTTAAGTAATGTCCCTCCATTATTAGCATTCAATTTACTTGTTTATACCAAAGTTAGAAAAAAAATTAACTTCAGACTTTATTTTAATGATAGTTCAGTTCTCTAATAAGAGACGAATTATGTTTCAGTAAAGCTATTCAGAAGGATCACAAGCATCATGGTTTTATCCACAGTAATTGCCTGAATGCTTCCTTGTGACCCTGCAGTAATCCTCCTGTGGCTGGTTCAAATCTCAATCCTAAAATGTGAGCATAAAATTTATTTGACAAGTGCAGTACTAAGGACAGTTACATTGTCAGAGGTGCAGTCGTTCTGATGAGACATTAAACTCATCTGCATTTTCAGTTGGATGTGAAAGAAAGCATAGCATTGTTGGAAGAAGAAGAATATCCTGGTTAGTAATTTCCCTTCTGCCAACATCATTAAACAGATTATCAGGACATGATCATGTTGTAATAGCAACCTCTCTACGATCGTATTTCATTGGATGCAAAACCTGTTGGGCTGTTCTAAATTTGTCAGAAATGGTACACAGGTGCTTCCTTCTAATTCATTGCAAGATCAGATGTGCTTTCCCATTCATCCTAACAGGAAAATGATGCAGATTATTCAAACTGCATACTAGACTTCAGATACATCACAACAAGCTCCATACTGGGTAAACCTCAGCAGAATCTGTCGCAGCATTCTTCAGTTTAATTGCATTGGGTACTAATCAGGTAAAATCAAGGAAATTAAAATACTGAAGCTCACAAATGACTGGACAGCCAAAATTTTGAAAGTGGATATCCCACTCTTGCGGCCATTAACAAACATTTTTTTAAAATCATCACAACATATTTTAATGGCGAATCTACCTGAATTTTAAAGTTCAACAGTTGTTTTTGGGTTGGAAATCTAGACAACGTAAAGAAACCAACCAGGTGCCTGTCTCAGCTTTGTAAGCTCAGGTTATCGCCCACTGAGACCTCACCACTGTCACTGAATTAAATCCAGCCTTAGCTCGCTGGGACAGAAATGACGTCATATGGAAGGCTAGTGAATTTACATTTCATATAGATCTGCTCTATGTGGTCACTTGAGATTGATCAAAGAGGATTTCTTTCATTATTTTTAGCAAAAACATCCTCAAATTAAATCTACTATAATCTCTCCAGTCCAGATATATATTGTTCAGAAACACGAGTTGGCTGGAAATGTTTTTAGCAGACCCTTGATGTAGTTGGCATCATTGTAGTCCAGTAATTTTCAAATAGAAGCATGGAGATACAGTGGTGTGATAAGTAAAACAATTTTATTACGGCTTTATGGTGTTTTATCACTGTGTTGTGCTTCAAGTAGATTTTTATGTCTATGTTTTCTGGTTACATATACCTATGCTTAGCCTTTCTAATATAATTCTACAATCCAGAAAATTCTGAAATTCAGAAATGACTTGGTTCCCAGCATTCCACAGTGAAAGGTCATAAAGCCTTGTGTAATCCAAAGCTATTGTTTTCTGTCCAGATTATAAACTGCATTCCCTGACCACTAACTCCATCTTTCTCTGAGTCAACTGTCTCACACTGCTCATAAACTTGAGGTCATCTATGACTCTGGGACAACCTTGTGACCACATATCTGTGCCATCACTAAGATACTTCTTTTCACCCGCCATTACATCAACTCACATCTGCCCCTATCTCTGCTGCTGAAATCCTTATCGGGTGTCTTTGCTACTTCCAGACCTGCCTGTCCCAACACACTCCTAATTACTCTCTTACACTCTATTCCCCAAACAAATGTGGTCATACAAACCTCTGTTGCCTATGTGTTAACTCTCAGCATGTCCCGTCCACACCTCACTCCTATGCTCCTTAACCTACATTGGCTCATGGTCAAGCACTGCCTTGATTTTAAAATTCTCATCTCTACATTCAAATTCCTCATGGCCTCTGCTGCATTATGGTATGGATTCTAGATCAGACAGATCTGTGTGACACACCTTTAATGTTATGTGCCTGCATTGACTTCACGACATCTGACCTTTCGGTATAAAGATAAGCAGCTCATCTTCACTCACTCTTTCTGGACAATGGAGTCATTATAATGCCTTCAGTATGTAATGTACAGGAACATCACTAATCATAGAATCCACACTTTGTGAGCAAGTCTGTCACATTATAGACAAGTTAGTGTTGTAAATGAAATTCAAGATCTCTGACCCATCAAGAACCCAACTATCTGTAGTATATGTCGCTTGAGTTAACATCGAAAACCATAAACCACATCAACTTAGACCTTCCTCTCTGTGAACCTCTTCAAACCTTCCAAAACATCTGTATTCATTTAATTCTGGAGAGATTACCGAAATAGAGATATGTGGCCATGTGTAAGTCTATCAATAGTAGGTAGCAGTTTCAGAGAGTGAGAATCATTTGAGCAAGTGTAGAAATGCCATTCTGATTGTTTTACACAATGATAAAGTATTTTACTGTCAGTAGGAAAAAAAAGTAGAAGTGAAATTAAAATTCAGTAGCATGAGAACATATACCATAAGGATTTCTCCACTATTTTGGTCCTGAACACCTCTTCTTGATCCAGATTGACAGTACAATAGCAGTCCCTCATCTTGTTTGGTCCAGGATAGGGAGGCATATTTTTCGCTTCTCCTGCAAGGTAAGAGGAAAGGCCATGTAAATAGTGCTGGTATCAAAACAACAGCAAGCTGTTCTCTACAGAACTTTACACAGAGGTCCCAAACTCTGTGCAGATGAGACAAAAAAATGCCTGGATTCGTCCCTGCTGTGTTCTCTCCATCCCATAACACAACCAGAATACAAACTTCGGTTATGACAATTACTATTGCACATTGGCAGAAAGAGTGCTTTCCTCAAATGTCAGACCATCAGGGTCCAATTTAATTCAGAACACATTGACAACAACTTGCATCAAGGAGCAATTATCAGACAGAATTTGACACAGAACCATGAAAAGAAAAGTTAGGAAAACATTCAAAGCTGTGTATTAAAGGAAAGATAGGTCAACGAGTGGGGAGATTCAGGGCTAGGAGATTGGTTAATTCCAAAGCTCAGGACCTAAGCATTTGAAGGCATGGGCAGCAATGGTAATCAGGGACATGCAAAAGCCCAGAGTTGGAGGATTGCAGAGATTGTGGTGGTTGTGGAGCTGGAGAAGATTACAGAGATCGGGAGTGCAGAGACCATGACATCAGGACATCCCAAAGCATTCACCAGCCAATGAAATACTTTTCAAGTTCTGTCACTACTTTTGTTGTAATATCAGAAATGCAGCAGCAAATTGGCACACAACAAAACCCCTTAAACAGCAATGTAATCATGATCAGATAATGCATGTTTGCAATGTTGGTTGGACAGGACAGTGGGGGATACGCTCCTCAGTTCTTTTACATTCACCAGAGAAGGCAAGGGGATCAGTTTAACAGTTCAGTCAGTCTAACGTCTGTGGTAAGCAAGGTACTAGAAAGGATTCTGAGAGTTAGGATTTATAGCTATTTGGAAAAACACAGTTTGATTAAAGATAGTCAGCATGACTTTGTGCAGGACAGGTCATGCCTCACAAGCCTTACTGAGTTCTATGAGGATGTGACGAGGCAAGTTGACGAAGGCTGAGCAGTGGATGTGGTGTACATGGATTTCAGCAAGGCATTTGATAAGATTCCCCATGGTAGACTTATTCAGAAAGTCAGGAGGTATGGGATACAGGAAAATTTAGCTGTCTGGATACCGAATTGGCTGACTGAAAGAAGACAGCAAGTGGTCGTGGATGGAAAGTATTCCGCCTGGAGTTCTCACTGGGATCCCACTAGGATCTGTTCTTGGGCCTCTGCTCTTTGTAGTTTTTATAAATGACTTGGATGACGAAGTGGAAGGGTGGGTTAGTACGTTTGCCGATGGTGTTGTAGATAGTGTTGAGGTTACAGCTGTTGCAGGCTGCAATGTGACACTGACAGGATGCAGAGCTGGGCTGAGAAGTGGCAGATGGAGTTCAACCTGGATAAATGTGAAGTGATTCATTTTCGAAGGCTGAATTTTAATGCTGAATATAGGGTAAAAGACAAGATTCTTGGCAGTGTGGAGGAACAGTAGGATCTCGGGGTCCATGTACCTAGATACCACAAAGTTGCTACCCAAGTTGATAGGGTTGTTAAGAAGGCGTATGGTATTTTGGTTCTCATTAACAGGGGGATTGAGTTTAAGAGCCGCAAGGTTTTGCTGCAGCATTATAAAACCCTGGTTAGACTACACTCAGAATATTGTGTCCAGTTCTGGTTCCATTTACCAGAATGTTGCCTGGATTGGAGGGGTTGTCGTATGAAGAGAGGTTGAGTGAACTCGGGCTTTACACACTGGAGAGAAGGAGGAAGAGAGGAGACTTGATAGAGATGTACAAAGTAATGAGAGATGCTGAATATAGGGTAAAAGACAAGATTCTTGGCAGTGTGGAGGAACAGTAGGATCTCGGGGTCCATGTACCTAGATCCCACAAAGTTGCTACCCAAGTTGATAGGGTTGTTAAGAAGGCATATGGTATTTTGGTTCTCATTAACAGGGGGATTGAGTTTAAGAGCTGCAAGGTTTTGCTGCAGCATTATAAAACCCTGGTTAGACTACACTCAGAATATTGTGTCCAGTTCTGGTTACATTTACCAGAATGTTGCCTGGATTGGAGGGGTTGTCGTATGAAGAGAGGTTGAGTGAGCTCGGGCTTTACACACTGGAGAGAAGGAGGAAGAGAGGAGACTTGATAGAGATGTACAAAGTAATGAGAGGCATAGATAGAGTAGATAGCCAGGGCAGAAATGGCTGTCTTGAGGGGATAATTTTAAGGCAATTGGAGGAAGGTATAGGGGAGATTTCAGAGGTAGGTTCTTTATGTAGAGCGTGGTGGGTGTGTGAAATGCACTGCCAGTGGTGGTAGCAGAGTCAGAGACATTAGGGACATTTAAGCGACTACTGGACAAGCACATGGACAAAGTAAATTGGTGGGTGCGTAGGTTAGGTTAATCTTAGATTAAGGTAAATGCTCGGCACAACATTGTGGGCTGAAGGGCCTGTACTGTGCTGCACTGTTCTGTGTTATATCTCATCTAACGTCCTGGCCAAATTCAACCCTCAATCAATGTTGAGACAAGTTGTCATAGAGTGTATTGTGGTAGGCACCTTTATAAATGAATGTCTGTCTATTTTCAGACTAAATTAAGATGCTTCTCCAGATCGGAGAGAATGCAAGGAAGGAGCAAAACTCTTTTGTGGCTCATTAGAAACTTGGCAGTTGCACTTATGAGAAACTAAAGTGGGTGGAAAAGAAACATAAATAAAATTACTCTCACACATACACAGCCCAGAGCTTGCAGACATTTATAGTGAAACTAATTAATGTTGTTTAACTGCTGTGGTTATTTTGCTAGCTATTTGGGTTAATGAGTGCCACTCCTCAAAAAATAAGATGTAACCATGGAGCCTGTGTGACAGTCTGTTACAGAAATTACACCCAAAGCAGACACTTCGAAAGAGCTCCCCCAAGGGTATAACCCTTTAACTTGTCTCACCTTGAACAGCTGAGCTCATTGACAAGCTCACTGCCTTTTTTCCTTGATCAGGGAAAACTCCCTCTACAACAGGAAGAATCCACAGTGCAAACAGGTGCTCAACAAACCCCAGGGGACTCCAATATGACTCAAATCTCCACTCCAACATCCAAAAATATGTGAGAAAGACAACGAGAGAAAGACGGATAGAGAAATACAGTAAAAGAAACTGCGAGCAGAAAGAGGAAGAAGCAAAGAAAGATAAAAATAGATCCAGAGAGTTGGAGACGGAAGAGAAAGAGAGAAACAAACAACAAGAAACAGACAGAGAGAGATGGGATTTGAAGTCCATTTCCCCTGTGAGCAGACGCAAGGCTCCTGCTCCTGTGAACAATCTCGACAGACAGACAGTGCTGCCAGCACCAGCGATTTTCCAAAGGTCAAGGGCCAATAACAGGAGTGGCTTGTACCACGAAAGGCAAGTCTTTGCTCCTTCAGGCTGGCCTACACCTCATAAAGGGGAGGGGGACCAAAGACTGGGAGTCGTAGGTGAACAGAAGCTGACCTGTATGTGACGAGAGTGTGGGAGCTACGGGTTGTGTGTGGGGGGGGGCGGGTGTGGAGGCCTCTGTGACAGAGCGATTTCCAGCTGGACTACAGACCTGAAGTAAACATTCAGTCAAAAGATAATGGAAGCAGGCAACCATGAAGGTCATTGCTAGGAGTCAGACCCTGAGAAACCTGGATATATTGCTGCAAGTGGTTTACCCAAATGCCACTCCATCCCTCTCACTGCTGGTACCTGTCAGCATGCCCAGAATCCTGCCACGCATGCTGGGATGGTGCTGCCTGAAAATGGGCCATAGTCCAGAGATGCTTGAAGTCATCCCTCAAGGCCTTCTGGAGTCTTCTCCCCACCCAAGCTAGCATTCCTTCACCAGCCAGGCTACATCCATTTGGGCAGCACTACATAGCAGCACAATAACAGGCAAAAGCACACAACAGGCTGGCGCTGAGGGAATGCACAGAGGTGATTTGTTAATTTTATATGCAATATGGCATTGTTTTATCATTTTTAAACTTGATTTGAAATGTTAATTTATAGAGTCATAGAGATGTACAGCACAGAAACAGAGCCTTTGGTCCAACTCATCCATGCCAACCAGATATTCTACGTGAATCTAGTCTTGTTTGCCAGCATTTGGTCCATATCCCTCTAAATCCTTCCTATTCCTATACCCAGCCAGATGCCTTTTAAATGCTGTAATTGTACCAGCCTCCACCACTTCCTCCGGCATGTCACCCTCCATGAAAAAGTTGCCTCTTAGGTCCCTTTTAAATCTTTCCTCTCTCACCGTAAACCTATGCCCTTTAGTTTTGGACTCCCTTACCCTGGGGGAAAGACATTGACTCTTTACCCTATCCCCGCCCTTCATGATTTCATAAACCTCTATAAGGTCACCCCTCAGCCTGTGACCCTCCAGGGAAAATAGCCCCTGCCTTCTCCAGCCTGTCCCTACAGTTCATATTCTTCTCATTGAGGTCAATCGAATGCTGTGATGGTCAGTGACAGTCTGGAAGGGGGCAGACACAAGTGATTGATCAGCACCTTCACACCCATTGGTGATGTAGTCCTTCACCCGTTCCTAGGTTATGGTTACACCAGCTGACATTATATGCTGTTAAGACTCCGGAAAGATCTCTGCCAGAGGTGTTGCACTTGAGGGCGACAGAGTATTGATGACTCTCATGTCCCGCAAGCACGTCTGTTTGCTACATCAGAAACCTGAACTCCAGCCAGAGCAAAGCCAACCACAAACAATGACTCAGAGGCAGAGGTTGAACAAAGCAGCTGATGAAACAACTGCTGATCTCAAGATTTCGCCCAGAGAATTGGGCATGATTCAATGGCAGTTGGCAATGGAGTGCACAGGAATGGAAAATCTGGACAATGAGGCATAATGGAGTTCACAAGAAGCATTTACCCTCATCTACTGATGTGGCATGGAGATTTGTATTAGAGTAGTCTCTGCACTTACTTTGATACATGCAACTTGACAATTCACTCTCTAGGGTACAGTACAAACGCCTTGTTATGTAAGCTTCCTTCAGTGAAATGCAGACTGTAAGCTCACTTCTAATGCATGAGATACAGACCCCTGAACGAATCCCAGCAATGGAATTAATAGCAAGCCTCACATTGGAAAAAGTTGATTTCCGTCTCTATACTCTGATAACTTACACTTGATTGGGAACAACAAAGATAGAGTCAGCGTTTGGGAGATTCCCACACAGAAACAAAAGTGAGTCTGAGAGGCATGTGCTAGATACTGCACTCCAATTCAACGAAATCACAGACAGATAGGAGGACATGCCAGACACAGCCATTATATCTGAAAGTGGAGGAGTGTACCATCACTTGAAGGTCATGGCGTAAAATAGTTATTTTTTCCAGCTACCAAGATTATTTATTAAATAGTTTACCTCAATCAGCTGGAAAACATAAAGATCTATCAACCAGGTTTATTCATAAATACAATTATGATTTATTACAAAACCAAAATTATTCAACAAAGATATAATACTGGGTTAATGTACATAATCAGTGGAATTAGAAATAGATTTTATCGTCACGAGTACTGTGAAAAGTCGCCATTCCCGACGCCATCTTGGGTACAAAGGTACAAAATCTTAGGTACAAAGTAGAAAAATAAAGAAATAAGTTAAAACTTAAACATTACAGTTCTTTTTATACAGTAGAAAAATAAAGAAATATAGTTAAAAGTCTAGCATTACATTCCTCCTTTATCCATGGGCCTGCACGTGCTCCACACGAGGCTTTCCTCACAAGAGTTCAATCTCCCCCCGCACTGGGTTCAATCTCTCCCCCCACCCCCGCACTGGGCTCGATGTCCCCTCCACACTGGGCTCAACCTCCGCCCTCACTGGGCTCGATCTACCCCCACACTGGGCACAATCTACCCCCACACTGGGTTCAATCTCTCCCCCAAACTGGGCTCAATCTCTCCCCCACACTAGGCATGGGCTCCCCCTGCGCTGGGTTCAATCTCTCCCCCGTGCTGGGTTCAATCTCTCCCCTGCACTGGGTTCAATCTCTCCCCTATGCTGGGTTCAATCTCTCCCCTGCACTGGGCTCAATCTCTCCCCTGCACTGGG